>NC_029772.3:46769054-46769804 GCF_000817695.3 Arachis duranensis | reverse complement strand
GAATGAAAAATAGAAAGAAAAATAGCACACCCTGGAGGAAAACTTGCTGGCGTTTAAACGCCAATAAGGGCAGCAAATGGGCGTTTAACGCCCAGTCTGGCACCATTCTGGGCATTTAACGCCAGAAAGGGGCACCAGACTGGCGTTAAACGCCAGGAAAGGGCAAGAAGCTGGCGTTAAATGCCAGAAATGGGCACTAGCCCGGCGTTTAACGCCAGAATTGGCATAAGGGAGCATTTTTGCTCGCTGGTGCACGAAATTGTGATCAATACTTTTCACAAATCAAATAATCCCCGGTAATGAAACCAAAAACTTGGTGTTCAATACCATGGCATAAGCACAACTTCGCACAACTAACCAGCAAGTGTACTGGGTCGTCCAAGTAATAAACCTTACGCGAGTAAGGGTCGATCCCACAGAGATTGTTGGTATGAAGCAAGCTATGGTCACCTTGTAAATCTTAGTCAGGCAAACTCAAATGGGTATGGTGATAAACGCATAAAACATAAAGATAAAGATAGAGATACTTATGTAATTCATTGGTAGGAACTTCAGATAAGCGTATGAAGATGCCTTCCCTTCCGTCTCTCTGCTTTCCTACTGTCTTCATCCAATCCTTCCTACTCCTTTCCATGGCAAGCTTAAGCAAGAGTTTCACCGTTGTCAGTGGCTACCTCCCATCCTCTCAGTGGAAATGTTCAACGCACCCTGTCACAGCGCGGCTATCCATCTGTCGGTTCTCGATCAGGC
>NC_029772.3:46766794-46767189 GCF_000817695.3 Arachis duranensis | reverse complement strand
ACTTATAGAAAACTAGTAGCCTAAGGTTTACAGAGATGAGTAAATGACATAAAAATCCACTTCCGGGCCCACTTGGTGTGTTCTTGGGCTGAACAATGAAGCAATTTCGTGTAGAGACTCTTCTTGGAGTTAAACGCCAGCTTTAGTGCCAGTTTGGGCGTTTAACTCCCATTTAGGTGCCAGTTCCAACGTCTGAGGGTGACTTTGAACGCCAGTTTGGGCCATCAAATCTTGGGCAAAGTATGGACTATCATATATTTCTGGAAAGCCCAGTATGTCTACTTTTTAACGCCGTTGAGAGCGCGCCAATTGGACTTCTGTAGCTCCAGAAAATCCGCTTCGAGTGCAGGGAGGTCAGAATCCAACAGCATCTGCAGTCCTTTTTGGTCTCTGAA
>NC_029772.3:46714871-46766694 GCF_000817695.3 Arachis duranensis | reverse complement strand
CATCCCTAAAAGTAGCTCAAACTTACTAAAAACTATATGAAAACAATGCCAAAAAGCGTATAAATTATCCGCTCATCACCGCCTGACTGAGATTTACATGGTGACCATAGCTTGCTTCATACCAACAATCTCTGTGGGATGACCCTTACTCACGTAAGGTATTACTTGAATGACCCAGTACACTTGCTGGTTATGTTGAACGGAGTTGTGACCACACATAGTTGTAAACCATGGTATTGGCATCATGTTTTTGGCGCCATTGCCAGGGAAAGAAAAAGCAATGAATTTTACAAAATGCAATAACATATGAATCACAATTTCGTCCACCACTTCTCCGTCATTATTCCAACATAATGGTGTCTGACATCTCCTTCCGTAGAGAGCTTCATACGGTGCCATCCCGATACTTTATTGGTAACTGTTGTTGTAGACGAACTCGACCAATGGCAAATACCTATCCCAACTGCCTTGGTTATCTAGCACACAAGATCTTAGCATGTCTTCTAATGTCTGGATTGTCTGCTCTGATTGTCTGTCTGTCTGAGGATGTTATGCTGTACTCATATGCAGTTCTGTTCCTAAAGCTTTTTGAAAAGCTCCCCAGAATCTGGAAGTAAACCTCGAATCTTGATCTGAAACAATTGACGAAGGTATTCTGTGCAATCGTACAATTTCTTGAATATATATCCATGCCAGCCTTTCTAATATATAGTCAACTCGAATCGGAAGGAAGTGCGCTGATTTTGTCAACCTGTCCACAATTATCCAAATGGCATCGTGTTCTGTTGAGGTCTTTAGCAATCCCGTGACAAAATCCATAGTGATCTGTTCCCATTTCCATTGTGGTATTTCTAAGGGTTGCAGGGTTCTTGATGGTTTCTGGTGTTCCACCTTCACCTTCTGGCAGGTCAAACATTTTGAGACATAATCAGCTACCTCTTTTTTTAAGCCCGGCCACCAGAACATTTGTTTCAAATCTTGATACATCTTTGTTACTCCAGGATGCATAGAAAATCTACTTTGATGAGCTTCTGCAAGAATCCTTTGCCGCAAATCTCCAGAGCTAGGTGCACAAATTATGTTCTTGTATCTCCAGAGACTGCTACAATCTAGTCTTACAGCTTCTGGTTCCTCTACTTTCATCCGTCTCAGCATCGTCATCATTTCTGAGTCCTGTGCTTATGCTTGCTGAATCCTAATCTTAAAATCTGGTGTTATATGCAACAGCACCAAACGGACTCCACTTGACGTCTCAGTCATAGCCAACTTAAGGTCCTCAAATTCCACAAGTAGCTTCTCTTCTTTTATCATCATCCAAGAGATACTCAAATTCTTCCTGCTCAAGGCGTCTGCCACCACATTCGCTTTTCCTGGTGATAACTTAACTTAAAATCATAGTCCTTCAGGAACTCCCTCCACCTTCTCTGTCGCATATTAAGATCTTTCTGGTCAAAGATATACTTTAAACTTTTGTGGTCAGAGAAAACTTCTAGTTGAGCGCCATACAAATAGTGCCTCCAGATTCTTTAGAGCAAACACCACTGCAGCCAATTCCAAGTCATGCGTCAGATAGTTTCGTTCTTGAGGTCTCAGTTGCCGGGAAGCATAAGCCACCACATTTTTGTCTTGCATCAGCACACATCCAAGTCCTTTATGAGAGGCATCACAGTATACTTCAAAAGGTTTCTGCGGATCGGGTAGTACTAATACAAGTGCAGTTGTTAGCTTTTTCTTAAGCATCTTGAAACTTCTATCACACTCCGCCGTCCAGATAAATGGAACTTCCTTTCGTGTAAGGTAAGTCAAAGGTAAGGCTATATGTGAAAATCCTTTGATGAACCTCCAGTAATAGCCAGCAAGTCCGAGAAAACTCCGAACTTCTGTAGTGGTCGTAGGTGGTTCCCACTGCACTACTGCTTCAATTTTTGAAGGATCCACTACAGTTCCTCTCTGTGATATAACATGTCCCAAAAATGCCACCTTCTCTGTCCAGAATTCACATTTTGATAGTTTAGCATATAACTTCTGAGTCCTCAGTATCTGCAATACAGTCCTTAGATGCTCTTCATGCTCTCTTTCTGTCTTCGAATAGATAAGAATATCGTCTATGAAAACTACTACGAACTGATCAAGGTACGGACAGAAAATATGATTCATATAATCCATGAAAATTGCAGGAGTATTAGTTAGTCCAAATGACATAACCATATACTCATAGTGACCATTTCGAGTTCTAAATGCAGTCTTTGGTATATCTGACTCTTTCACTTGAATCTGGTGATAGCCCGATCACAAATCAATCTTCGAGAACACATTTGCACCTTTCAATTGATCCATCATATCATCTATTCATGGAAGTGGATACTTGTTCTTGATAGTGACTTTATTTAACTATCGATAATCTACGCAAAGTCTCATTCCACCATCCTTCTTCTTTACTAGTAGTACTGGAGCTCCCCAAGGTGATGCACTGGGATGAATAAATTTCTTTCCAAGTAGCTCATCCAACTGCTTCCTCAACTCTGCAAGTTCCAATGGTGACATCTGGTACGATGCTATGGAAATCTGTCTGGTCCCAGGTACTAGTTCAATGCTAAAGTCTATCTCTTCATGAGGAGGAAACTCAGGTATGTCGTCCGGAAAAACATCAGAAAATTCCTTCGCCACTAGAATTCGTTCTAAACTGAGTTCACTATCATTTGAGCTAGCCGCTAACAGAACATACCCCTCACAATCACTCCCGTCTAAGGTAACTCTTACAGAATTCAGATATAAAGTATGAGACAGAAATGGTTTAATATCTAAACTATCAGATGGAATAACAGCAGTTCTCTCATAGAAATCAAGGAAATCATGATACTTAGATAACCAATCTAATCCTAAAATAATTTCTAAACCACATAGAGGCAAACAGATTGGATCATGTATAAAAGTCCTATTCCTAATAGTGAATGGTACTTGCAGGCACACTAAACTAGTCAAAACATTTTGGGATGCAGGTGTATAGACAATTACATCAAAGTTCAACTCAGAAAAATCTAGTCCCAACTCACGAGCAACAGTTAAAGAAATAAAGGAATGCAATGCACTCGAGTCATACAGTACAGTTAGAAATCATTTTTTGACATAACACTGACCTTGGATCAAGGCGTCTGATTGAATAGCATCATTAGCAGTCATAGCAAACACTCGGCCTTGTTGCTGGGTTCGTACTAGATTTCGAGAAAGTCCTTTTGGGCAACTCCTCGCCAAGTGTCCAGATTCCTCTCAAGTAAAATAAGCGTTCGTTCCTTACTGCATCCAAATCTAACATAGCCATAGCCATGGAGATTATAATAGCTATGAGGATAGCTGTGCCTCACATTGATTGGTCATTCAGAGCTCGATTAACCTATGCCTATTCGCAGGCATTAAGGTCCTATCCGCACCAAACAATCAACATTAAGGTGATCAGTCTTAATATCTCAAGTAAGGCACGAACATTTCCAAAATGAACACTCATAGACATTCATGCCAAATGTATCTTAAAGATACCCTAACAGCATGAGACACACAAGCAGACTATGCAATGAAGCATAGTCAATCCACTCCCCAGGCTCTATTGGGAACGAACTGCTCTGATACCAAATTGTAACGATCCAATTTTCAATATGTCTAGATCATACCAGAAACTGAGCATTACCAACTTGTCTTTCTAATTATTATCTATTATTTATTATATGAGCCTGATTCGTTGTTAAAAATGTAGTTATTTTGCGAGGTACTTTTTTTTAAAATGTTTGGATTAACAAACAGAATCATTCATAATCAATTCACAAGTAATAACAGATAAAATAGTTATAAACAACCACACATACATACATCACAAGTAGTTGACAACATTCGGTGATTCAGCCTTTATTAGAGTATAGACTTTTAGTTAAAACACCCCTAGATATAGCTAGATAATAACCATATACATATATAAACATACAACATCCTAGGTCCTGACCTATTCAAGAAGTCCCTAAGTTGGCTCCTAGGCTAGCCTAGACTCTATACTCACCTAGTCCCTCTAAACTACTAAACTGAGGGAAAGTACGTTTTAAGTCTTCAAAACTCAAGTCAGGTGGAACGTCTCAAAAGGTGGAATATCACCTACTACTCCTCTGCACGATCAAACATTGCCATATGATATCTCTCTGGTACTCCATCAAGTAGCCACACAACAGGAATCTCGTACACAGGATTTAGGCTAAAGTTCTCGTACAAACGGGGTGTAGACGTTGGCTGGTCTCACTGTATATACATTTGAACAGAAAATGGGATTCACCCTAGACTCAGAAGACTACCTAGAGCGGAATCCTCTTTATGAACGGTCATCAACGAACTACGGAAGGGTACCCAAGCTTCCATCTGAAGGGGGAAGGGAGAGAGAAGGGGTAAGAACTGGGGAGTTCTTAGTAGGGTCAGGGTTATTAGTTAAGTTCATTAATTCCGTGTTGCTTAGCAGACTAATAGCAGAATACATAGAAGCAGTAAACAGATAAATAGAGAGAATAGAGCAAATAGAAAATAGAACACAAATAAAAGAATACAAGAAAGTAAAACACAGACACAATGAACAGAATACAAACAAAGAAAGCTTATATTCAAACAACAATCATAACAGAGGAAATGCACAACCAAGTATGATGCATGTCTAGCCCTAGTGCAGGTAATGAGCTCATCTGTCGGTTTCTACCCGCTCCCGACGTAACCCGAAGCAGCTGAAACGGGTATGGCTTTCCAGTTGGCTATACCCCTGTGTACAGGAAATAACCCCTCTGCCACCACAGGGTCCACTGCACGCAGAAAATAACACATCTGCCACTGCAGGGATGTATGCCGACACACCTTCTGTATACAAGAAATAACCCCTCTGCCACTACAGAAATGAAACAGGTGGTCACGGTACTTCTGTAGCAGGAAATAACCCCTCTGCCTTACAGAAATGAAATATGGATCTATACCGCAGGAAAGCATTCTCAGTGGTCGCACCACCATCTATCTGACTGCCTCAATACAGCAGATGAACAAACAAATAACTCTAGAGTTGCCTTAATACAACAAATAAACAAACAAGAACCTCTTGGGTTGCTTTAAGCAACAAATGACCCTTCAACAGGTCCTCTGCTTTTTATCATACTACTCTTTTCTCTTTTTCTCTTTACTCTGCTTTGATTACTCTCTTCTTTGTATCTCTTTACTTTTCTCTGATTTCTCTGTTTAACGTATGTATTTAAAGCTTATGTAAATTTCGGTATGAATAGTTAGCATGTCCCAAGTATAGGTTCATTAAGTCTATATTGAAATAGTTTAACTTTTCATATAATACGTAACCCTAGTCGCAGCTCAATGACTAACTATATTACCCTAGTTCGTTCACTAATTTCTGTCTGTTTCTGTCATTAAGACTTTACAGACTTTTCTTTGGTTTTTATCTTTTCTTTAATTTTTTATCTTTCCTTTATCTTTGCCTCACTAATATGTTCTTACCACTCCCTAAGTGTCTTATGAAGGTAGTTATGAGATTCTGCGCTTAAAGTTGTCTTTCTAAAACTTTTATAGAAAACTGCCTTTTCTGCATTATTTTATTATTTTTGTTAAAATATTATTTTTAATTAAATATTATTATTTAATATTTTATTATTATTTATTATTTTATTATTAAATTTTCAAAAATTATCCCACTTTAACTTTTAACCTTTAAAAATTCACTTTTTACCACCCGTAACTTTTAATATATCTACTTTAACCACCCTATCTTTCAGAAATTACCAAATAACCCCTTAAACACCAAAATTTTTTCTTCCTTGCCCTTTCTAAGATCTAAAACCTATTCTTCATTGTTCTTCATCACACTCAAAGTGTTGTTCATATTTTTCGTAAATTCTTCAGATTCTTTCTCTATTTTTACCCGTTTTTCAATCTTTTCAGCATCTGATTTTTACCAAAATTCAAAATAAATTCCCAGCCACTAAAACCCCATCTTTTCTACATGTTTTAAACATAAATTGAACCTCGCCAAATCATATCATAATCACACAACTCAAACACAATCAATCAAGATTAAATTCGTCAAACCCTACCTTGATTTGCTGCTCCAAATCCGGTTACTCTTTGAAGTGTTCTTAAAGCACTTTTTCCTCCTAAATCACTTCAAGAACAACTTTAAATCCACAAACCCTCAACTGAAAAAATCTCTCTCAGCACGTTAGGAAGGGATATCTCTCCTTAGACTTGCTGGAAATTAACATTTCTTGGCCCTCAAGTCAAGTTAAGCATGATTCCTAAGGAAGAACATCAAGAAAACACATGTTTAAGCATGTTTCCTTGAAAACTGAATTGAAAGGGGAAAGAAACAGCCATCTCATCTTATTTTCATCCTTGATAAGTTACATGGTTATGTAGAGGAAGAAGAGAGGATCATTTTGGTGATATCGGAATTTTGGTTTGAGTTTTAGTTCAGAAGAAATCAAGCGTTGAAGATTAAGTGTTCATGAAAGTTTCTCTCTTTTCTCTCTTGTTATTTTCGGCCAAAAGGGAGTAAATTATCAGCCTTGGAGTGTCTTGGGGGTGTAGGGTGAGTTGTGATTGGTTGGCTTAGAGGTGGATTAAAATAATATTAAAATATCTCAGGTGTATAACTACTAAAACTAAATGTATCGGAACACTTGTAAAAACATCTCTAAAAATTATTTTCTGAGCTACTAGCATAAATGACACTATTAACATATTTATTGTGAGAATAAAACATGTATAATGAGGCCTTAGCATTGCTAAAGTCATCAGAGAGTGCTGGTGCTAAGCTGCACCAGTAAACTGTGAACCCGGTTAAACTGATTTTCTGTTTTTAACTAAAACTAACCAGATAACCTTATAATATTATTCAAGAAGATTCTAATACTAATATAATGGTAATATTACCCTATTATCTCTTTTCTCTCATGAATCGAGTCTGGTTCGTCAAACTGAGACTATTTATGAAAAACCGGATCAAAACTCCTAACCGATGCAGTTCAAAAACTATGTTCTTCGTGACTACGTTATCGAGCTTGCCTCATAAAAGGTTATAACTTAAAGATGGCATAATGACAATGAGGATTGAGATACTTGATGATATATCAGAGCTTCTCCCCTTACTAATCCTCCGGAGTTCTCTGTACTTTCAGAAAAGATCTCGCGTACTCGAAAACCGGGGTTGTTACACTCTTGAATCGATGGACATGAGTATTCTTCCATGGAAGGTTGTGGTGGAGGATATAATTCATCTTGTGGTTGAAAATTAGTACACATTGGAGGTGGTTCATCTTAGTAATAGTGTGGAGGGGGTGGTTCTTGAAAGTGTTGATATCGTGGTGGGTCCATATATGGTTCATATGGCTCATAAGGTGGTTGGTATGGTGGATATAGATTAGCGTCATATGGAGGTGTTTGGTAAAAATGGGCTTGTGAGTATGGTTGAGGGCTATATTGAGGGTATGGTTCATAGGCACATAGTGGTAGTTCTTGATAGTCATAAGGATATTCACCATAACCATTGGATTGATATGCATCATGGAATGGCTCTTGTTCATAATTCATTGGTGGAGGTTGTTGCTAAGACGATTGATCATATGCATATGGCTCCTCCCACCTTTGAGTATCCCATCCTTGATACTCATCTTCATTGAATCTTCCATTTCCTACAACATAGGTAAACCAAACTCATAGCCACAATGAGAATTCATGATGAAAAGAGAAAATAAGAAATAATAAAACAAAGTCATAAAACTAGCAAAAACTAACAAGCAATCCAAAAATCAAGCTATTCACTGTATTCACATAAATACAATAACCAATAACATAACACCATTGCAATTCCCCAGCAACGGCGCCATTTTGATGATCGGATTTTTTGTGTGGTAAAGAATTTCACAATAAGTTCTCGTTGAAAGTATAGCTTCTAAACCAACAAGAATCCATTCATACAAACATTTGGTTGTCACAAGTAACAAACCCCTAAAAATAAACCGAAGTATTCAAACCTCGAGTCGTCTCTCAAAGGAATTGCAAGGTATTGTTCTTGTTATTGGTTATGGACATGTATATCTTTGGGGTTTTGAATTAAGAAACAAGAAAAGTAAATTGTGATGAAAATCAAATGATAGAACGGTCTTGGCAAGGTTTGGTGGTCAAGGATCTCTATCTTTATCACTAACCACAACATGAAAATTGCAAGGATCAATCTCATTAAATCATCCTCTAATAAGTAAAGGAAAGTCAAATGAGCTATATCAATCCATGTCCATAAGTCCTAGCTATTCACTAATTGAATTAATGAAGGCTAGCGTCAACGGCTACCAACTATCAATCACTTGGACATTAGTAACTCAAGAATTCTTAAGTTACCTTCCCAAACCAAGCACACAAAATTCTACTCTAACATCCCTCCAAGCATTTTGTCAAACACTTGGAAGGCATAAAAGGAAGGCATAGTAAATTGACAACAAGAATAAAATCTAGCAACAACTAATTGTAAAGAATCAACAACAACAATCAAAGAAAGCACAATTAACATGAATTACTTCAAATTGCATTAAAGGAAAATAGAAGAAGAAGCAAGAGTGTATCAACAACAAAGTAAGGAATTACAAGAATTAAATACTAAACTAGAGAGAGGAAAGGTAGAAGAACAAGAATTTGTAAGGAAAAAGTATATCAAAGCATGAATTAAACCTAGATCTAAGAGAGGAATTAAACCTAATTCTAATCCTAATTCTAGAGAGAAGAAAGAGCTTCTCTCTCTAGAAACTAACTCTAACTACTTCTAAAACTAAACTATGACTAAAGATGTTGATTCCCCTTGAATCCTTGGTTTAAATACCACCAGAAGTGAGTTGGATTTGGGCCTGGAAAGCCAAGAAATTTCCCCCAGCGGATTCAGTTTAATGAAGTCACGTTCGAGCGTCGATGCGTACGCGTGGGTCACGCATACGCGTTGATTGACAATTTGCTATCCACGCGTATGCGTTATGTATGCGTACGCGTCACCATGCGACTTCACTTTCCACGCGTGTGCGTCTGCTGCGCGTGCGCGTCGATCTCAACATCCTAAATCCTTGTTTTTCCATGAGTTCTCCACTTGCATGCTTTTCCTCTTCATTCCTTTCATCCATTCCTAGCCTTTTCAACCTGAATTCACTAACAAACACATCAAGGCATCTAGTGGAATCAAAGGTGAATTAAAATCAACCAATTATGGCCGAAAAAGCATATTTTCACACTTAAGCACAATATAGGAGATAATCATGAAACCATGCTATTTTATTAAATAAATGTGGGTAAAAGGTGATAAAATCCCCTAAATTAAGCACAAGATGTACCACGAAATAGTAGTACATCACATACTCTGGGTTGTCTTTTCTTTTCATGCTATTTAGGATATCAGTTTGATATGTATAGCATGCTTGTTTGTGAGTGCCTTTTTGGGATAATTGAAGCACTAGGCTTGAGATATTGATTGTTTAGTGTGGAAAGGAAACCCGAATGGCAACTCACGGATAGGGTCGATTACATTAACAGAGACGTAGTGAGGATGGCTATCCTAGCCTATGTGTTACGAGCTCAACATGTTCTGGAAAACCAGTTCGTGGAGTTGCGACATATCAGTTGTTGGGTGAGACTCAACACTGGTGGCAACAGAAGTGCCGACTGTTTCTTTTGTAATTTTTACTTAAGATTTTCAATTTCAAAATGGTATGGCTTGGATTCTTGTTAAAAAGGTTTTAAAGCTTAAAACGATTTTGAAATTTAGTTGAAACTTTTGGTTTAAATGTTTTGCTTTTGAAACAAGGTCGAAACTCTTGGTCTGAATAATATGGTTTACAGAAAAAGTGAGTTCTAAGATTTTCTTGATTTGTGATTTTGGTTTTGTACTTTATCTTATCGAAAGGGATTCAAATTGAAAAGTTTTTATTTAAGAAAATCGTGATTTAAAGTAATTGACTTTCGAGTAAATGATTTTTGACTCTTTTGAGAAAGCTTTAACAATGAACTGGTTTAGAATAAAGTTGTTTTGAATATTTAGGAAAAATGTTACAAAAGTAGTATTTGGTTTTAAGGAAAAATTTTTGGACTCTTTAGTTACAAATAATCAGAGTGACGCAGCGGAAGGTTAAAGGGAACCTCGATACGGTAGAACGCTTTGATGGGGACATATCGAGTCATTCAAATTTTCGAGGGCAAAAATTTTATTAGGAGGGGAGAATGTAAGAACCGGCTTAATCGCTTTAGTAAAAATAATAATCTTTAAGTGTCTGGAGTAGATTCAAAATTTATAAATTTTAATTTGAAAATATAAAGTTGAAATTTGATTTCAATAAATTTTCTGAGTTGGAAAATGTATCTTTTTCAAAAAGTTTTGTAAAAATGCGTACTGGCGCTTAAGTTGGTAGTACAGGCTCTAGTCTGTCCAGTATCACATATTTTGGAAAATAAGATTTTGAAAATTGATTTATTGTTTTGAAAGGACAAAAATAATTTAGAATTGAAAACCGGGCACTAATCTTAAAGATTTTGGCCCAAAATGATCCAAACGGGCTAAAATCGCTAACGGATTGGACCGGGCCCAAACCGAACCCAAGGTCCAACATATGTATTTGTGTTTAACGAGTTTTAAACTCATTTTTTTGGGAAGAGAGAGAGAGAGAGCTCGGACATGGTGATGGTAGGGGCTGAAACCCAATTGTCACTATTCATCGTCACTTTTCGGGAGCCATAACTTGAGCTATGAAACTCTGATTGATGAGCCATTTACGACCACGCAAAACTCTTGACGAGCTCTTCATTTCTATCTAAAAAAATCTGGTAAGAACTCGAAACGCATGCTCTAGTTTCCTGCCCTATCTTTCTGCGTTTTGGGGTTTGATTTTTGAGTAGATTTTGTGATTTTGCTTGTTTAGGTGATCTCTAGTAGCGGGTAATTGTTGGATTTTATCCCTAATCTTATTGGATAAGGTAAGGTTTCGCTAAACCCTTATGTTTAGTTATTTTTGTGAATCCTAGGCTTGATGTTTGTATGTTATATGATGTTTGTTCAAGCTTTGATAATTGTTGGGAATCGGCCAAGGTATGATTTCGGTTTCCTTTATATAATATATAATGTTTCGTGAACTTTAAGCTAATTGACCTTAAGATAGGATTGAATGTTTTGGGTGTATGTTTAATTGTATGTGATTTTGATGTTTGAAGATAAATTATATGATGGTGATGATGATATGGAGTTTTAGGATGAGGAATATATGAATTTGATGATGATTGTTGGTTATTCAATGATTATGAAGGTTGATGATGAGTGTGTAATTTATTATTGTTAATGAGGGTTTGTTGATATAGTTGATGATTGATGATGATTATTGATGTTGATGGTAATTGCAGGTGAGTGTTGAGATTGTTGATAAATGATGTGTATTATGAATTTTGGATGGTGCTAAATTGATGCTTAGTATTGATAAGTATTTATGGTGATTAGTTATATTAATGGATAATAAGGTTATGAGAATTAATGGTAATAAGTTAATGTCAAATGTTTGTGATGGTTTGGAATAAAGAATATTGATGATTATGATGTGTGATGATATATGTATGTTGATGATGATTTTGGATTTGGATCTTGTGGTTGGTGTGGATATTAAATGGTGGTTGAGGAAATTTGATGTGAACTTAGGTTGAATTTTAAAGTTGGATGAGGTGAGTATTAAATGGTTTGGATGATTGAATAGTTGATATGGTTGAAAAATGTTTGGTATGGATTCATGATTGAATTTGGTATTGCGTTGGGTAGGCCTTGATTTGGTTTTAAGTTGAGAGTTGTGGTAATTTGAATTTTCAAGGTTTAGTAAAAGATAGATTTTTGGTAACCTTTGACGGATCATAACTTGAACCTCAAATCTTAAAATTGCATGAAACTTATTTTAAATTAAATATGGCTTTGAGAGCTTTAAATTGATATAAAGTTTGTAGTGGATGTATTTTTGTAAGGGAAGCTATGATCATTAAAAGTTTGGTATTAAAATCTGAATTCTGTGAATGCTGCAGAATTTGTGATTTCTGGTTTGTGTGTGCACGTACAGCCATGTGCGCATGCACATCTTGTGTGTTTTTGAAAGTGTGCGGACGCACAGTCTTGTGCGCACGAACAACCAATGAAGTTTTGTAAGCTGTGCACACGCACACGTTGGAAGGTGCACTCTGTTGAGGGCGTTCGCACGCCTTGTGCGGATGAACAGAGTTAAAATTTTACTATCTGTGCGTACGCACACCTCTATGCTTATGCAGACAATTTGAAAATTCTCCTGGGCGTGCACACGCACACCCTTGTGCGTACGCACATGCCCTATTTTTTAACTAAAATCTTCTTTTTAACCGTTTGACCTTCCCAGCAAGCTTGCAAACTTCCGTAACACTTGTTTAAAACCTTTTTCCCAGTTTTAAGGTCTTGAATCAAGGGAGAAAATAATAAAAGAATAAATAGGGGTATTATTAGTTATGAGTTTAGAGCCGGTGACATAGGTTTGGAATGTTTGTGTAATTTCAAGCTTGAATTGGTGAATGTTGAGTTGTGATGTGTATGGTTGAAGAGATTTTTGAGAAATGGAATTGCTTATGATGAACTTGAGAAATAAGAATGTTTAAGGATGTTAATGAAAATGATGATGGTTATGATGAGTTAAGGACTCAAAAAGGAATGATGATCTTGTTGAATGTGTAAAGTATGCCAGGTACTATATCCTTGGAATGATAGTGTTTGAAGAAAAGTGTGACAGGCACTATATCCTTGGAATATTGAGAATTGATAATTGAAAGTGATTTGAGATGAGAGATGGTGATGACTGGTGATGATTTGAGGTTGATGGACATGTTGGATGTGGATAGTATGTCAGGCACTATATCCTTGGAATGATAGTGTGCCAGGCACTATATCCTTGGAATGATTTATGATGAAATAGATGTTGTTGTTGTTTTCCTTTTCTGCCGCAAGAGTGTGCCAGGCACTATATCCTCAGAATGATAGTGTGCCAGGCACTATATCATAGGAACAAAAGAGTTCCGGCGCTATATTCTCGGACGTGGCAGAAAGGTGACATCCGAAAGGATGTGTTGGGTTGGCATTCATAGACCGACAAGTGATATCACGAGCCAATAGGACAGGCATTCATCATGTGCATCTACTATGTGTTTTGTTTGCTTTACCTAATTGCATCACTTGCCTAAATGAATAATATGGTTATTTGCTAGTTTTACTTGATGTACATGTATATTACTTGTGTTTTACTTGCTTGCATTATTTGTGATTGTCTGGTGCTGAGGAGGTAGGTAGGCGGTGGCGATGGGATTGCACGGAGGTTAAGTTGGCAAAGGCTGTGGGATACAGCGAGGTGATTAGTATTAGTTAGAATTCCCCTAAGTTTAGATAACCCGGTTTATGGTTTAAGTTCTTTATTTATTTACTTTATTCTAAGCTTGAATATCTGTACTAGATGTGAAGTTCTAGGATTGCCTTTGGCGTCCCAGAATCTTACATCTTACATATTGGGCACTGTTACCATATTGAGAACTTTTGGTTCTCATACCATATGTTGTTGTTGTTTTTCAGACGCAGGTTGAAAATCCACCTCGGTGAGATTGTGGATATGGTGATAGAGCGAAGTATGGTTCCTCCTTGTTTTATTTCTATTTTACTTTGTTGTAATTTCTCTCACATTTCTTTGTATATTTATCTTTGTTGCCTTAGAGGCTTTATTTCTAAACTGAGAGATAGGTTGTATAAGCTGTTTTAAACTTGAAAGCTCTGTCGTAGTCTGTTTGAGCTAATCGGCCTAAACTCCGCAGCTAGTGACTAGTCTTTTACATTGTATCTTGGAGCTTTATTGATCTATTAATTACTACATTGTATCTTTGAGCTTTGTTGCAAAGTTGTATATATTATGTTTTGTATCCTTTTGTGCCAAATGCATTTAGTTACCATGTGCGAACACTTCACGTATGTAATTCCGTATTATGCGACTTTGAGCTTTATTCCTTCATCAGGCTTTTAGTTATATAAATTCTTGGAAATATATATATATATATATTACATATTGGGCCTGACTTTTGCATTGGGTTAGGGTATGAACAGTGCCCTTGCTTGAGTCCGAGCTTCCAAGAGGTTGGGCTCAAGCAATTGGAGACCTCAGCTTCATTCATCGGGTGCCCCTGCTTTGAGGTCAGGTTCACGACGTGTTTCAAATTTTTTAACGTTACTGCATTAAATGAGGGGCGAGCTTTGTGCGGTAATTTTCCTTGGAATTCGCACATAGTTTTAAAGAAGGCTATGGAATTACCTTTTTTCCCTTTTCCTTTATAAAACGTTTGCGTGCTCCTCTTCTTCTTCTTTTTCTCATTTATGAAACTGCTTCGTAAACTCCCTTCATCACAAAGACTCTCTCTTGTTCGTTTCGCAACTGCCTTCCATTTTTCAAGATTTTCTTTACCTTGGTTTGTTTGGAAGAATTCTTTGAAGAGGATCATCCGTGATTTGTTGCTTGACGTGTGCCTCCCTTTTAGATAGTATTGTCTTTTTTCCTGTTCCGGAAGTTGACCAAGAGTACATTGATGTATTCCGTAGACACCATAGAATATGTGAAAGTCGGGAGGAAGAGAAAAATTATGAGTTAGTAGTGTCAGATTCTAAGGAGAGAGTGTGTTTCCCTCCGCTAGACAACTCAGAACGCCCTTTTTTCTATGCACATGATTGCTTCTTTACAAAATTAGGCATTAAACTTCCTTTCTTTGACTTTGAGATGAACATCCTCTGGACTTGTAATGTCGCTCCACCTAGCTTCACCCGAATTCTTGGGATTTCCTCAAAATGTACCAACTTCTATGCTACGAGCTCGATGTCCGACCTTCTCTCAAGGTCTTTTTTAATTTTTTGTTTTGGCTAAGCCCAGGTCTTCGAAAGGGAAGTCGTGTTCATTTTCCTTTCGAGCTGTTCAGGGTAGAAAGGTTTCTTACATTTTTGATGAATCCTTCCATGACTTCAAAAACTATTTCTTCAAAGTCCAAGTTATATAGGGTGTCCAACTTTTTTATCTAGATGAGAATAACGAACCTTCCTTTCCATTATATTTACAAGAAAAACCTGTGATAGCCAAGTACAGTGTAGATATCCTAGACGAACCGGGGACTTCACTTGGTTACTAAAAAGTTCTTAGGAGACCCCAATCTGCTTCAATCCGAGCTAGGTAGCCTTCTGACCTTTAGCTTTATGATTCCTGGTCGTAATTTGTTTAACTAAGGTGCCCCTTTTATTTTTATTTTACAAAACAAATGGCTCCCAAATCTACAACAATGAAATAAATCCGCTAAACTAGGAAAACTGTTGTAGCTCATGGTATACAGAAAAAAAAGTCGGGGGTGCTTCCACCCAACCTTTGCCGAAGAAGTCAAATTCGGGCTCTTCAGCTCAGAAAAAGTTCATTCTCACTCCATCAAGTCAGTTGGTATCTCCTGACTCGCATCCAGAGAGCTCAGTTGCTCCTCTTTCTCCTTTATCTTCGGAACCTCCTTCTAAGAAACAAAAGACTGCTGAAGAGGTGAGCATTTACTATAAAGGGTTTGACGAGATTGCCTGGAGTGAGAAGAATATTCTCCCTCATAGTCGCATTAGCATGGATGATGTGGTTATTCAAAACTATCTTAATCTTATGGCCCTGCAACGGCATTCAGATAGCAGGAGTGTGTGCGTCTCTAGCCAAAGATTTGAAAAAGACTCCCCTCAGTGCCACTCGAAGCTCTTTTGAAACTACCTGAGCTGAAGTGGAGAGGCATAAGGAGATTAAGAGGGAGTTGGAGAAGGAGAAGGCTGGTCTGACATCTGACTTAGAGAAAGTCCAGTCTCGGGTAAAGAAGGTAGAGGTGGCCGCAGCTATGGCGGAGGGGGTTAATAAGAGAGTGGAGGAGAGCTATACCCAGGTATATGGGGAGAAACTTGAGCTTCAAGAAGAGTTGAAAAAGGCCAAAGAGATATATTCCACTCTTGAAGAGTCCGTTGTCGAAGGAAAGGACGGAATGTTTAATAACCTAAAGACAAGTCCAAGTCCTTGCCCCCGGGGTCAATCTCTCTCTGTTCAATCAGGAGAATATAGTAGTTGATGGGAAGATCGTCCCGGCCCTTGAGGATGATAAAAAGTCTTTACCCTACCCGAAGTCTTCAAGTACTGGGGTCGGGCAAACTTCACAGGTGGTGCACGAAATTGTGATCTCAATGGCGCCAACAACTTGGTATGCACAATTGTAATCTCAACTCTTTTTTACAACTTTGCACAACTAACCAGCAAGTACACTAGGTCGTCCAAGTAATAAACCTACATGAGTAAGGGTCGATCCCACGGAGATTGTCGGCTTGAAGCAAGCTATGGTCATCTTGTAAATCTCAGTCAGGCAGATTCAAATGGTTATCGAGTTTTGATAATTAAAATATAAATAAAACATAAAATAAAGATAGAGATACTTATGCAATTCAGTGGTGGGAATTTTAGATAATCGTATGGAGATGCGTTATTCCTTTTGAATCCCTGCTTTCCTACTGCCTTCATCCAATCCTCATACTCCTTTCCATGGCAAGCTGTATGTTGGGTGTCACCATTGTCAATGGCTACTTTCCGTCCTCTCAGTGAAAATGGTCCTCTACGATTTCTGTACGGCTAATCAACTGTCGGATTGCTCGTCTCGGATGAAAAATACCATACACAGATATCGTATGGCTAATCAGCTGTTGGTTCTTGATTGTATAGGAATAGAATTTACTATCCTTTTGCGTCTATCACCATGCCCTACAGTCACGAGTTTGAAGCTCGTCACAATCATCTCATCCCAAATCCTACTCGGAATACCACAGACAAGGTTTAGACTTTCCAGATCTCAATAATGCTGCCAATGGATTCTAGCCTATACCACGAGGACTCTAATCTCGGATTCCGATGCCCCATTGTCAGAGGGCAGTCGATGTGAATCGTTGATTAGAAACCCAAGAGATATACATTCAAGCTTGTCTTCATGTAGAACGGAAGTAGTTGTCAATCACGCATTCATAAGTGAGAATGGTGATGAGTGTCACATAATCATCACATTCATCATGTTCTTGTGTGCGAATGGATATCTTAGAATAAGAATAAGCATGAATTGAATAAAAAACAGTAGTACTTTGCATTAATACTCGAGGAACAGCAGAGCTCCAAACCTTAATCTATGGTGTGTAGAAACTCCACCGTTGAAAATACATAAGTGAAAATAGGGTAGGCATGACCAAATGGCCAGCCTCCCAAAATGTGAACAATGGTCCAAAGATGTTCCCAAAGCTCAAAGATCTCTAATACAATAGTAAAAAGTTCTATTTATACTAAACTAGTTACTAGGGTTACAGAAACAAGTAAATGATGCAGAAATCCACTTCCGGGCCCACTTGGTGTGTGCTTGGGCTGAGCATTGAAGCTTTCACATGTAGAGGTCTTCCTTGGAGTTAAACGCCAGTTTGTAACTTATTTTTGGCATTTGACTCTAGCTTGCAACTTGTTTCTGGCGTTTAACGCCAGAATAGGGCAGAAAGCTGGTGTTAAATGCCAGTTTGCATTATCTAAACGCGGACAAAGTATAGACTATTATATATTGCTGGAAAGCCTGGATGTCTACTTTGCAACTCAATTAAGAGCACGCTATTTGGACTCCTGTAGCTCTAAAAAATTCATTTCGAGTGCAAAGAGGTCAAAATCCAACAGCATCAGCAGTCCTTTTTCAGCCTCTGAATCAGATTTTTGCTCAGGTCCCTCAATTTCAGCTAGAAAATACCTGAAATCACAGAAAAACACACAAACTCATAGTAAAGTCTAGAAATGTGAATTTTGCTTAAAAACTAAAAAATGTACCAAAAACTAACTAAATCCTACTAAAAACTATCTAAAAATAATGCCAAAAAGCGTATAAATTATCCGCTTATCAACAGGCTCCTGAGTCTTTCCCCGAGGTAGTCAATGTCGAGCTCCCTTCTTCACTCCTAGTGCTATTCCAGCTGTGCCATCTCTATTCATCCTCCGACCCCTCCTGCTCAAGGTCAAGACATTGTGATGGGGGAGGACCTTAACCCTCTTCTTGGCCCCTCTTCGTAGATTTTCATAGTTTTTTCTTTTGTTGTTGAATAGCCCGACTTGTGGGTCTTGATGAACAATTTTAATTTGTAATAGTTAGTAGTTTTTTGAATACTTTACTTTATATCAGTTGTAGTTTTAACAACTTTTGTAGTTGCATTCAAACAACTTTGAAACTTAGAGAAAGTCTTTTTGCTCCATAAATGAAGCTAAGCCTTTTTTGGAATTTGACTTTTATATGGTTGCTTCGTTTGTTATTATATCTTAGCAACTTTTTTTCGATCCTGCTCTTTTGCTGAACCCAAGCAATGAATTCATTTGTGTAGATTTTCTTTTTCAAGTTCCGACTTCATGTAGTCAGACTTTGTTAAGTTACTTTTTTGTTCCACCTTTATAATTGAGGTCGATTTTTACGAGTTGTTTATATAACTTCTTACATTAATTTGTACCTCGACGTTTCATCTTGTCGATCCTTTTAGGTCGGACAATAATTTTTGCGGTTTGTCGAACTTAAATTAATGCATTTTTATAGGAAAATTTCTTAAAAGAAAATGGAATTTTTATTGATGTATAAGAAATTCCTTTACAAAAATCTACTACTAAGGGTTTTAACCGCCCTTAGCTCTTGTTGTGATGCCTCGTTAAAATCCCTTTTAGAAAAAATTCTTTTTAGGGAAAAATCTTAAGGTTGTGAAAAAGAGTAGATCAGGGGACAAGGTTTACTTCCTAACTGTAGTACTTCTCTAGTTGCATGCGTGTCAAGACCTCTGGAGCTCTCGTCATTGTAGATCGGACTTCTTGTAGTAACCCTTTTCTAAGACTTCGACAATCTTATGGGGTCCTTTCTAATTTACTGCTAGCTTCTCTTCTCTCGACTTCTGAACTCCGATGTTGTTTTGGATCAGTGTAAGGTTGTTAGTGGTGAAACTTCTTTTGATCATCTTTTGATTATACCTTAAGGTCGTCCTCTATTTTAGTGCTTCTTCTTTAATTTGGGCTCGTTCTCGGACTTCTGAGAGTAGGTCGAGCTTCTTCTTTAATTCTTCAGTGATTTCTTTGGGAATCATAGCTTCCATTCAGTAAGCAAGTCAGAAAGGTGACTCCCTGTTGTGGAATGAGGGGTTGTCTGATATGCCTATAAAACTTGAGGGAGCTCGTCGGCCCATGCTCCCTTTGCATCTTATAGTCGACGCTTTAACCTGGCCAGTATGACTTTGTTTGCAACTTCATCCTGTCCATTGGCCTGAGGATGTTCCACCGATGTAAATTGGTATTTTATGTTGAGGTCGACCACTAGATTTCTAAAGGTCAAGTCAGTAAACTGGGTTCCATTGTCCATGGTGATGGAGTGGGAAACTCCAAACCTTGTGACAATATTCTTATAGAAGAATTTCTGACTTCTCTGGGCAGTGATAGTTGCTAGTGGTTCCGCCTCGATCCACTTGGTGAAGTAGTCAATGCCTATTATGAAGTATTTGACATGTCTTGGTGCTTGGGGAAATGGTTCGAGAAGATCAAGTCCCCATTTTGACATGAAAATTGGCATGCTTCTGGCAAGGCAAACATCTTTTAACTCGGCCGCTTCTCTTTGCAAGGTCGGCCAGAAGAAGCCGGCCCGGATCACCTTCTTGGATAGTGATCGGGCTCCCAAGTGATTCCCACATATGCCATTGTGCACTTCTTCTAAGACCTCCTTTGTGTTAAAGGTCGGGACGCACTTTAATAGAGGTGTTGATATGCCTCTTTTATATAGGATATTGTAGACCAATCTATAATTTTGTGCCCCCCTTATGAGTTTTTGGGCCTCCTTTTCTTTTTCAGGGAGGACATCAAATTTAAGATAGTTGACTACAGGGGTCATCCATCCTAAATTTTGGTTAGATATAGTCATCATATTTGAGCCGTCATCTCCTTTCAATATTGATGGTGCATGGAGAGTCTCTTGGATGAGGCTTCTATTGTTGTCCCCATGTCTTATGTAACACCCAAATTACCCTACGCCGTACCTCATGCCGTAAAGTAAAGGATAATTAAAGGTCACAATAATTCTAAGGCTTATGCAATAATATATATATATATATATATATAGAAAGAAACAGTAATTCTAGAAGCTCGATAAAGAAATAAGCTCAAAAATAGAGTTACAAAAGCGTGAAACGTTCACACGAAGCTAAAAGCAATAAAGCACAAGATATACAGAGATATATAAGTATAATAGTAATAAAGTAATAGCCACAGCCTATGGAGTTTAAGCCAACTAGTTACATACAGACATAACAAAGTTTTGAGTTAAAACAGCTTATACAACTTATCTCTCATAGTCAAGCCTCTAATGCAACAAAGTAATAAAGGTATAAAAGATAGAAATAACTATAACAAAATATCCAAAATGACTCCAAAATATGATAAAGATCCTCCACTCTGTTACAATCACGTAACTCACCGAGGTGGGTTACGACCTGCATCTAAAAAATAACAACAGAATATAGTATGAGAATTGGAGCTTCTTAGTTTGGTAACAGTGCCCAGTAATGTAAGATGTAAGATTCCGGATGCCAGAGGCAATCCTAGAACTTCACATCAAGCATAAGATTCAAATTTAAAGCATAAATAAATCTAAAACCATAACTTTAAAACCATAATGAAATAGGGTATTTTATCCTAAGGAATTTCTAGACTTACATTCACACTGTTGTCCCACAGCCTTCGCTAGCCTAATCACCATGCGATCCTATCGCCACCGCCTACCGATTCTCCTCAATCCCAGTAGAAAACACAAGTAAAGCATAAGTAATTTTTAAGTATAGCAGGTAAATCAAGAAACACTTAAGCATGTTGTACAATAGGCATATTATGCAAGTAAACAAAGCAAGCAACCATATAGAAGATGCACATGATGAATGCCTACCTTATTGGCTGTGATATCACATTGTCGGTTCAACTACCAACCTGACACATCTCCATGGAGATGTTGCCTTTTGGTCACGAATAAAATGGCTACCCCAAGGGATATCGTGCCCAGCACATGGTCCAGGGATATAGTGCCCACGCACACTCATGTGATTTTGAAAGGATGCAAGCAGGATACTCAGCCACAGACCTCACATCTCAATGTAAGCGGGAATAACCACCGCCCTTCTGCCACCGCTGTGACCTCAACGAGTGGGATTAACCACCGTCCTTGCCAGGCGCATAACGTCTCAACAATATCAATATAGATTTAGAAGTTTACCATCAGCTCTTAAGTTTCCACAATCATCATCAATATAGTTCTCCAATGGCCCACTCACAACTTCAGAAACCTAAGCCTCCTTCTTCTACACTTTTCACTAGAAAATATCTAATTAGGCTCACTTATTGTATTCTCTATGTTTCGAAGCCTAAAAATAAGTTAAGACATCCTAGATAAGTGTTACAGAAGTTTACAAGCTTGCCAGGAAGGTAAAACGATTAAAAACAAGGTTTTCATTGAAAAATAGGGTAGTGTGCGTATGCATAGGGGTGTGCGTACACACGCTCGGAGGAGTCTTCCCAGCTTGTGCGTACACATGATGTTGTGCATTTGTACAACTTATAAATTTTGCAGGGTGTGTGTGCGCACCAGAGTGTGCGAACGCTCCCAACTGTAAGCATATCCCTGTGTGTAAGCATATCCCTGTAAACAAGAATCTAACTTTTAGAGCCTTCCAGAAATATATAATAGTCTATACCTTTCTTTAGAAATGATGGCCCAAACTGGCCATTGAATGCCCAAGCTACTCCCTTTCAGGCGTTCAACGCCCCAAAAGGATTGAAGCCAACATCGAACGCCCACACCTGGCGTTCAATGCCACAAGGGGAGAAAGGAAGCATCATATCTATCCCCTAATGGGCGTTGCGTTCAACGCCCATCCTTCCAAGTTGGACGCCAAGCTCTACCTAAACACTCACCAAGTGGGCCCAGGAGTGAATTTTTGCACCTTAACTTAGTCTATTTCATTTTTGTAATTTCGAATTATAATTAATGTCTTTTTAGGTCTAGTATTAGCATATATAAGGAGAGATCACCATTGTTTAGGGATCTTCTCAACCACATTGAACTTTAAGGTGAGGAGCTCTGCTGATTCCTATGGATTAATATAACTACTTTTCTATTTCAATCTATGTTTGATTCTATTCTATGATGCATTGTCGTTCTTCATCCTTATGAATCTCGATTCTACATGAGTTCCTTACCAGTCCTGACCCAGATAGTATTGAGCTACAGCTTGAGAATGCATCATGGGTTCTAACAAGTTATCTGGGATAATTAGGGAATGTGACATAAACCCTCGTTAGTCAGGGGTAATTGAGGTTCATGTGGCTCTAAGGGCTAGAATCATTAGAGCGTCAATCTCTGATCCAGAAGATCCGACCTTATCATGGCATTTTGAGTAGGATCATCAAGGGATTGAATTGCACGCGCTTCATCCTCTCCCAGATTGATCTAGTCTCTTTGAATGTTTGGTTTGGACCTGAGAAGATTAATGACCACGACCAATGGCTTAATCACTTACAGCCTTGCCATTGAAGGAATCATTCAGCTTGAAGTAGTTAGTATGACGTGTTAATCCAGAAGAAGTATCTCCGAAGCCTTAACTGACGTCTCATTACTGTTTTTATCTTAATTCTTTTTCGCTTTTGTTATTATTTATTTATGCACATACAACAAACAACAACTATCTTTCTATTCACCTGACTAAGATCTGCAGGATAACCACAGCTTGATCAATCTGGCAATCCTTGTAGGATTCGACCCTCACTCACCTGAGGTATTACTTGGACGACCCGGTGCACTTATCGGTTCAGTTGTGTGAGTCACAAATTCGCGCACCACGTGAGCAGGCATATCAGAAATCACAAATTCTGCAACATCACAGAATTTCAGATTTTTGACACCAACTTCCAATGATCATATCTTTTTCCATAAAATTTTGATTTCTATAAACTCTATACCATTTTAAAGATCTTTTAATTATCTTTTATTTGAAAAATTCAATTCATTTTGAAAACTGAAGCTCAAGATATGATCTGCCAAAGTTGGCCCCAAATCCGTTTTTACCAAAAACCTCAAAACTCAAATTTCACCAAAACTCTCAATTCAAAGCCAATTGCTCTACATCCAAACCAGTTCTAATTTATCTAAATTATATTCATATATATTCCAATTCATTCCACATCCTACAATCCACATTTTCATCCTTTCCACACCTAATTATCATTCAAACTATAACTCTTTCAAACAATATGCAACAACATCATTATCAATGATTCCTCATACATAAATTCATCACTTACTACCCCTTATTACCCTAAGAGTCATCCACCACCAATTATAGCTCAACATCAATAATTCATCCTCATACAACATTAACTCAATCAACACCATTTATAAACAACCTCATCTTAACAATTATCAATAATCAATCCAATCCTATCCTAAGGTCCACTAGTCTAAGTGTCAAGAAATATTACATATTACATAGAGAAAACCAAAACTATACTTTGGCCAATTACCAATATGTGAAAAACACTAAATTTGACCTCAACCAAGCTTCCACAAATTTTCAAGTTCAATCAAGCCACCACACACAATCCAAAAGCTCCAATAATCATAAATTCCAAGCTATACACAAGCAATATACCCAAAATGAATATCTAGGGTTCGCAAAATACCAAACTACAAGGTTTTTAAAGCAAGTCGCCTTATCCAAAGGAAATAAGGGTGAAACACAACAATACTTCAAAGCTAGATCACCTTTAAACAATCAAAATCACAAAACTTCTTCAAAACTTAAACCTAAAAATGTGAAAATTGTTAGGGCTGAGAAAGGGAGTGTGAAATGTGATTTCTTACCAGCAATACTTAAGTAGAAATGATGGGCTCGATGAGAGTTTTGCGTAGCTGTAAATGGCACGCGAATTAGAGCATAGTAGCTCAAGATACAAGCAAATGTAGGTGAATGTGAATAATGCCACTCTCCTTCTTCTCCTTTCAATTCCCAGCTGTGATTTTGTGTTGGTGGAGTGTTATGAGGCTGAAAGACTTCATTAAGTCGTTATATATAAGTTGGGCCTATCCGATCCAATCCGTTTGTGTTTTTGGCCCGTTTGGCCCAACTTTGGGCCAAACCTTTAAAATTAGCGCCCGATTTTCAACTTTAATTATTTTTCTAAGTTTTTCTACAGTGTTTACTGCTATCACATAGTCCTAGACAGATTCAACCCGATACTACCAGCTAATTTACCGGTACACATTTTTACGCAATTTTTCGCAGAAAATTACATTTTCCAACTCAGCAAAATCTACTGAGTCCAAAAATCATATTTAAATTTTCTAATTAATATTCTAAATTTTTGGATCCAATTTTCGGCAATAAATTTAATTTAATTAAGCGGCTAATTAATCACGGTTCTTACAGTCTCCCTACTAAATAAGAAATTTTGTCCTCAAAATTTAGTTTACCCATTATCACCATCAAATGTTCTCTCAACTTAAACCTACCTCTCATCATTCATCTTTGCATTCCTCCATGTCAGCTCAAATCCCTATTTACATCCTTCATTCTTATTTCTAACGCCATATTTTAACCGAATTCAAGCCTACACTATACTCATCCTTCTTACTCTCAGCTTCCCTCAATTCAACCTTAATATCACATTAGCATTTCAACTCAATATGTTACAAATCCGTATTTCAAATAAATCATTTCCTATTTCAATGTAAACCCAAAGTCATCTTAATCAATTATTGCAATTCTTATCTTCCGAACATGACAATTGCACTCACCTACCATGCAATTCCAAATTATTCACCTACCCTCATATTCACAACCTATCCTAAATCATTCTAATTCTACAGCCACAATTAAACTTAGTTTTTGAGAATTTATTATTTTTATTAACCCACCAGATTCTTCTAGTATTTAAGCCTAAAATATTTTTAATCACCATTCTACTACTTCTATTCACAACCGTACCAATTCTAACCTTAAATAATTTTTCACAATTTCAAGTACAATATCCACCAATTTTCAACTATCCAACACTTTCAAAGTCTACAACAGTTCATATACTAACCACAATTTTAATACCACTCACACAATCACACTCATAACACACTCAATCATTCTAACACCTAAAATATTATATTCTCTATTTTCTTCACTCATTTGATAAAATCCCAATGTCCACAATAGCACCATACCGTTTGTTCTGCATCTAATTATTTAATTCATTACAATTTCACCAATGTATACAATTCAACCTCCCTTAGACATACTAAACATCTAATAAATTTCTACTTATCATAACTAAAATCATATGTCACTCAATTATCTACCCAATAAAATTCAAGCCTAAATTCATGCCTACTCAATTTTCTCCTCTTTTACTTGCCTTTTGCACTTAAATAATTCACTCGGTACCAAATGTTAGATCAACCACCCTAGAATGTACAATTAAAAATCAAAATCAAATATGGATATCCCTAGGTGGTAGGTTAACTCAAAATCTTAATCTTTTGGTAGTTTCATCCATCTCCATGGAAGTAATTCCCTCCTTGTTCCACATCTTTAACATAGCACATGTAACACATTAACTTCTAGCATGTCATGATCATACTAAGAATAAGGCGTTACGACTCTATTTTCCTTTTATTTTCTATTTAATATTGAGCATCTACACGTTAACTGATCAATAGATTTTAAGAAAAATGAAATTCCTTTTAGTTTGGTATATACTTCAACTCAACTATGTCAGATAAACATATACTCACATAATTAATATTAATACATAATAATTATTCATACAAGACTTAAATACAAACCTACTAACAATCGGATTTCTATCAGTAAAGAAATTTAAAAATATAATCGCGTTGTAAGTATAGTTTCTAAACTAACAAAAATCCTTTCGTACAAAAGTTTGGTTGCCACAAGTAACAAAACCCAATAAAATTTATAACCGAAGTATTGAAACCTCGGGTCGTCTTCTCAAGAAATTGTAGGGAAGTATGATTTATTATTGGTTATGGAAAAAGGTATATTTTTGGGTTTTTGAAATAGGGAACAGGTAATTTAAATGGCAAGGAAGTAAATTAATTATCATGAACACCAGTGCAAGGTATAAGAACTGGAAATCTCATCCTAGTTATCCTTATCAGGTGAGATGAGAATTGGATTTTGCTCCAACTTAGTTAACCCTTACTAAATAAAGCAAAGTCAAGTGGACTAATTAATTTGATTCCTCAAGTCCTAGTCAACTCCTATGGAAAGACTAGCTTTAGAGGGACCCAAATCAATCAGCTATTTCCAATCTTCAATCAACCGCTGAGTTTGACAACTCAAGTATCATCAATTACTCAACCAAAGCAAAGGGGGAAAATCTAAATTAAATTAAAAGCATTAATAACATAAATTTGAAAAAAGAAATCTTTAGATCTGAAATATCTCAAGATATATTAAATAAGAAAATCAATTCTAACATGGAAAGTTCATAAACCAATATTAACAAACTAAAATAATAGAATAAATAGAGGTAGAAGAGAAATTAAAGTAAAGAAACATTGAACCTGGAATGAAGAAGAAGTAAACCTAACCTTTAAAAGGAATCCGAATCCTAAATCTTAAGAGAGAGGAGAGAGCCTCTCTCTCTAAAAACTACATCTAAAACTAAAATTGTGAATTATGAATGTTGTCTGAATGAATGAATGCATTCCCCTATTCTGTAGCCTCTAATATGTATTTTTTGGGCCGAAAACTAGGTCAAAAGCAGACCAGAAATCGCTAGAAATGAATTCTGCCACGCTGATTTTCTGCAGAACAACTCGTTCGCGTGATTTACTTGTGCGCGTCATTTTTCTGTATGTCCACTTTAGCTAATTATATATCATTTCGAAGCTCCGGGTGTTAGCTTTCTAACGCAACTGGAACCGCATCATTTGGACTTCTGTAGCTCAAGTTATGGTCGATTTAGTACCATGAGGTCAGGCTGGACAACTTTAGCAGTTTCTTCAGTTTCTTGTATTCCTTCCACTTTTGCATGCTTCTTTTCCACCCTCTAAGCCATTCCTGCCCTATAATTACTGAAATCACTTAACGCACATATCACGGTATCTAATGGTAATAAGAGAGGATTAATATTAGCAAATATAAGGCCAAAGAAGCATATTTTCAATCATAGCACAAAATCAAGAAGGAAAATGTAAAGCCATGCATTTTGTATGAACAAGTGTATGAAAGATTGATAAAATCCACTCAATTGAGCACAAGATAAACCATAAAATAGCAATTTATCAATCTCCCCACACTTAAACATTAGCATGTCCTCATGCTAAGCTCAAGAGAAGCTATAAGAGAGTGAAGAGGAATGGTAAAACTTATGAAATGCAACCTATCTATATGAATGCAACTACATGCAAAATGATTTTATCTACTTGGTTAAAGGTAAACAAATCTTTTAAGAACAAATATGAACTGGATTTCACTAATTCAAATCACAAAATAAAGTACAAGTAAACTTGCAAAAGAAAATAGCTCATGAAAGCAGGGAACAGGAATTGAGCATCGAACCCTCATTGGAAGTGTATACACTCTAATCGCTCAGGTGTTTGAGGTTAGATTCTTCAATTCTCTACTAATCTTGCTTTCTAAGGCTTGCTCTTCATCTAACAATCAACAAAAATTTAATGCACTAATACACAAATCAAGAGGTCTTTTAAGGGTTGTAATAGGGTCAAGGTCAAGGTAGGATTGTATTTGGTCAAGTGGACTAAAATCTGAATCCTTAATTAACCTAAACTTCCCACCTAACTTAGGACAATCTATGTAATTACAATGCAAAATTTAACTGCCCATTAACGATGTTTATCACACATTCATGCATCCCAAATTTAAGTACAACTCATATGCATTGATATTATTACTTAACTTGGGGCATTTTGTCCCCTTTTATTATTTGCTCTTTTTCTTTTCTTTTTCTCTCCCTTTTTTATTTTTCTTTTTATTTTTCTTTTCTTTTGTTTCTCTCAATGCATACGATTAAGATATTGAATGCAAGAATATATGCTCAATTATTGTTTTGCACATTTTCACAAGAATACACAACGCCCAATTCTCAAACCAAATATTTTCGATCCCAATTTCTCCACACTTAAATCATGAACACTTTCACTAGTCTAAGCTAACCAAGGATTCAAATTAAGGACATTATTGTTTTTTGCTTAGAGTTAATGATGTGCTAAAATAAAGAACAAATGGGGTAAAATAGGCTCAAATTGGTTTGCAAAGGATAATGAAAGGTAAGGCCATATGGGTATGTAAGCTTAGTGAAATAAGGCCTCAATCATATAAGTACATGCATACATCAAATAATGTAAATATAGAATTAAGCAAGACAAAGATCACAATTATAGAGAGAAAAACACACATAAAAATAAAATAAAATATTGGTTGATAAAATGCAACCAATCAAATAGGCTCAAAATCTCACTGGTTTTGTGTGTTCGAGTTCTAAACCACGTTTCAAAATAATATTTCTTCAAAGAAGTTTCTCAAAAATTTTAATTCGAATTAGTGAAATGCTATAAAAAGTTTCTTGAAAAAGAAAATATTACTTCAACTAAGTAGTGGTAAAATATGCACACAAAGTAACAAACATGCAATCAAAGATGCAAATGAAACAACTAACTACAAAGAAGAGTAAGAATTGGTATTGAAAAGGAAGTAGCTAACCACCGAAAGTTGGTATCGACTTCTCCACACTTAAAGATTGCACAGTCCTCAGTGCATACAGAGACGTGCAAGTGGATGGGTGTGGTGGTTCCTCAACTGGTGCTCTTTTTGTTCCTCTCATTGCCGGTGGGTTGGAAGCAGCTTTCTCCTTACCCTTCTTGGTGGCCATACTGAAAAGGGGAAAAAAAAAGGTGTATGAGTTCAAAGGGATAGAGCAAGGAAGGAGACAGTACGAGTGATAATCTTGCCAAGGTAAAGGTAATGAGCTAAATACATGGTCGCGACTACATGCAATTAGTTCATCAATGGTAATATAGCAAGTGCAAATTATGGCAATTAGATGCAAGATATTCATTGGCATGCCGGTAAAGGCGTGAGTAGCATAGATCAAGCATCAATAACTAAAATGTATTATCACTCGTAACAAACTGATAATCACGTTTGTATTGACAATTATTTTCAATTAATAAAAAGGATTGCAAGGGTGTAGTGAAAGACAAGTATTAGAGTAGAGGAATGGAACAATTAAAAATACAAAATGCCATACGGCCTTTTTCACAAACACTTAGTATGCATGTTTAATATGATAAGGAAAGAATTAAAACTGAAAGCATGCAAGCAATCCAAAAATAATTAATAATAATTGTCAAACAATTCCTTAATAATCCACAAGCAATTATAGGAAAATAATCACCCAATTTAGATTTCTAACACCAATTAGAATAATGCAAAAAACATAAATAAAAAAGAAGAAGAAAAAGAAAATAGAAAGAAAGAACCTTGGGAAGAAGGTGAGAAAGAGAGGTAATGGAGAATGGGAGGTGAAGAAAATATGATAAGACGAAGAAAAGAGTGAAGAAAGAAAAGAAAGAAGAAGAAGGAAGAGAGAAGGAAATTAGGATTTGGAAAGATAAGATAAGAAAACAGGGTTGCGCAGGGTTCTGGGTGTGTTGCGCGCACGACGCATACGCGTGGGTTGCGCACTGAGGGGGGCGACGCGTAAGCGTCGGTCACGCGTACGCGTGACCCTGTTTGTGCTACTAGCACGAGGGCAACGTGGCACTTGCACAACCCTCTGTTCGTTTTGGGATGTATGCCAACATGTCATATGATGAGTGCGCGTCAGGCACGCACACGCCTGGTAGTGCTTATTGTGAAAGTGACGCACACGCGTCCACGACGCGTTCGCGTGATGCTATTTGTGCCTCGGGCACAGTGCCAGCACCAAGCCAACCTAACTTTCGGCCAATACACCTTTTACATCGATTTTTCAGGGCCACGCATGTGCGTCATTGACGCGTACGCGTGAAGGGCCAAAATCTCAAATGACGCGTACGCGTGAGGAATGCGTACGCGTGGTGATGCTTGTGCGATTGGCACACTTCCTTCACAGTTTCCACGCAACTTTTTGTTCAGTTTTTTTTATGCATAATGCAGATGCTAATGCAAACATTGTGAATGACACTAATAAAATTAAAATAAAATAAACTAGGAATAAAAGGAACGATTATACCATGGTGGGTTGTCTCCTACCTAGCACTTTTAGTTAAAGTCTTTAAGTTGGACATATGGTGAGCTCTTTGTCATGGTGGCTTGTGCTTGAACTCGTCTTGAAACTTCCACCAATGCTTGGACTTCCAATAAGCTCTATCATTCTCAAGTAAATTTGCCAAGCCTTGAGGGAGGTTTTCGCAAGCTTTGAGCTCCCAAAGTCGATCCTCATGTATGCCCGGAGCCCAAATCTTGTATCTACACCCGTCTTGAAGTGGATCATCATTGCTCCAACCGGGTGGCAAGCAGTCTGAATTCTCTACGGAGTACCAAACTCTTCTTTTAGATCTAACCAAATTATCACCAGTTGAGCCCTTACATCTAGCTCTTGAAATATCAACCTCGATGAGCCTTGATTTGCAACTCCAACCACTAAACAGTCTCCTCTTACGCTTTATGCCACAAAGCTTCCTGAGTTGGCCATTCGTTTCAAGAATACCGTACTCAAGTGGGATAGAAAGATGAACAGAGATAAGTTTTACCCACTCAAGTGAAGGAGTAGACAGTAACCTAGGTGGAGAGGTCTCTAATGACCTTGACAAGGCATTTCCAACTCCCGACCAACCTTCCTGAAGGGCTCCAGTCCCACATTATTCTCGGATTCAATCGAAGAAGGATCTTCATATTCAGTGGGTTCATCACTAGGAGGACTTGATTCATGATCCTCATCACCAAGGGAACTTGCTTCTTGATCTATCCCATCCAAGTCTTCATAGGGAACATGCCATGGAGGGTGTGCACTAGCCTCCTTGACATCAATCTCCATCTTCTTGGAGGAATACTCTACAATTCTGAATTCTCATGGAGGTTCAGCGTCTCCTAAGTCTTTAACCACTTCTTTCTCTTCAACTATTATGGCTTCCTCCACTTGTTCCAATACAAAGCCATGTCCCTCATTGTCCACCGGAGTTTCTAGTGTCTCCTTCATGCTACGCTCTTCTATTGATTCTCCACATGTAGCCATGAGAGTATTTTGAGTGCTCAGATGTTGGGAAGCTAATTGATTTACTACCTCAGTTAAGGCAGTCGCTAATTCTAGTACATCCCTTTTCATCTTCGCTTGCCCTTGAAGAAGACGACGAAGGATGTCATCCATTGGAGATTGGGGTGGATATGAGGGTTCATTACTTGGGAGGAAGGGTTCATGATAAGAGGGTGGTTCCTCATGATAAGGATGTGGTGGTTCATCACTCTCTGTCTTTTCCACTTATTGCACCACACACTTCAGTTCCATGTTCTCAAATTGAGATTATTTAGCCATGAGAGCTTCGGGTGCCATTCGGCTTATCGCTCGGTCCAATTGATGAAGGGTTGCTTGAAATTGATCCACTATTTCCATGAGACGATCCCTTGACTTTTGTTCTGCTTGGATATCATAAGTAGGACCATAAGGCTCTTGGATTGATGGATATGGATGTGATGTATATAGAGGTGGTGGTTCTTGGGAGTAATTGGGTTGGAATTGCGGTGGATCTATGTATGGCTCATATGGCTCATAGGGTGGTTGATATGATGGATAAGGGTTAAGATCAGATGAGGGTGTTTGGTAGCAGGGGGCTTGTGAGTATGGTGGTTCAAAGGTGTGTTGGGGAGGTGATTCATAAGCATATGGTGGGGCTTGCTGGTAATTACAAGGGGGTCCACCATATTCATCATCTTGGTACGCTCCCTGGAATGGCTCTTGACTATAGTAATTTGCTGGAGGTTGGTTGTCACGAAGCGTTCCACCATAGCTATTGTCTTGGCATGCATTGTAGAATGGTCGTTGTCCATGGTATCTTGGAAAGTGTTGTTGCCGAAAAGGTTGATCAGATCCTCGTGCCTCCGTCCATCTCTGATTGTTTTGACCTTGATGCATGTTCCTGTTATAGCTTCCATTCCTTTCAACAACATTAGAACCAAACTCAAAGCGACAGGGGTGAGAACTCATAGTAACTAATAAAAATTAAAAACAAAAACAAAAATAAATAAACAAGAAAAAGAAAATATTCACAATAACCAATAATAGGGCACACGTTTGCAATTCCCCGGCAACGGCGCCATTTTGACGATCGGATTTCTATCGGTAAGGAAATTTAAGAATATAATCGCGTTGTAAGTATAGTTTCTAAACCAACAAAAAATCCTTTCGTACAAAAGTTTGGTTGTCACAAGTAACAAAACCCAATAAAATTTATAACTGAAGTATTGAAATCTCGGGTCGTTTTCTCAAGGAATTGCAGGGAAGTATGATTAATTATTGGTTATGAAAAAAGGTATATTTTTGGGTTTTTGAAATAGGGAACAGGTAATTTAAATAGCAAGGAAGTAAATTAATTATCATGAACACCAGTGCAAGGTATAAGAACTGGAAATCCCATCCTAGTTATCCTTATCAGGTGAGATGAGAATTGGATTTTGCTCCCACTTAGTTAACCCTTACTAAATAAATGAAAGTCAAGTGGACTAATTAATTTGATTCCTTAAGTCCTAGTCAACTCCTATGGAAAGACTAGCTTTAGAGGGATCCAAATCAATCAGCAATTTCCAATCTTCAATCAACCGCTGAGTTTGACAACTCAAGTGTCACCAATTACTCAACCAAAGCAAAGGGGGAAAAATCTAAATTAAATTAAAAGCATTAATAACACAAATTTGAAGAAAGTAATCTTTAGATCTAAAATATCTCAAGATGTATTAAATAAGAAAATCAATTCTAACATGGAAAGTTCATAAACCAATATTAACAAACTAAAATAATAGAATAAATAGAAGTAGAAGAGAAATTAAAGTAAAGGAACATTGAACCTGGAATGAAGAAGAAGTAACCTAACCTTTAAGAGGAATCCTAATCCTAAATCCTAAGAGAGATGAGAGAGTCTCTCTCTAAAAACTACATCTAAAACTAAAATTGTGAATTATGAATGTTGTCTAAATGAATGAATGCATTCTCCCACTCTGTAGCCTCTAATCTGTGTTTTCTGGGCCGAAAACTGGGTCAAAAAAGCCTAGAAATCGCTGGAAACGAATTCTGCCACGCTGATTTTCTGCAAAACAACGCGTCCGCGTGATTCACGCATGCGCGTCGTTTTGCTGTATGGCCACTATAGCAAATTATATATCATTTCGAAGCCCCAGATGTTAGCTTTCCAACTAAACTAAAACCGTGTCATTTAGATTTCTGTAGCTCAAGTTATGGTTGATTTAGTATCATGAGGTCATGCTGGACAGCTTTAGCAGTTTCTTCAGTTTCTTGTATTCCTTCTACTTTTGCATGCTTCCTTTCCATCCACTAAGCCATTCCTGTCCTGTAATCCCTGAAATCACTTAACGCACATATCATAGCATCTAATGGTAATAAGAGAGGATTAATATTAGCAAATATAAGGCCAAAGAAGCATATTTTCAATCATAGCACAAAATCAGGAAGGAGAATGTAAAGCCATGCATTTTGTATGAACAAGTGTATGAAAGATTGATAAAATCCACTCAATTGAGCACAAGATAAACCGTAAAATAGTAGTTTATCAGCTACCCCCTGTGTAAAAATACAACACTTTGCAACATCAAGGGAGAGGGAAAATAATCCCAAAAGTAACTAGCCAAACAAGCCTTCTATTCGTCCGTAGCTTTTCAATTAGCCATCCTGTCTGTACCTCTGAAAAGGTTTTTTAAAAACTTTGGGGTGAGAACAAAGCCACACGTTCTCAATAGGGAACGTGAACACCGCAATAAACAGAGTAAATACAAATAGCTAGTTCATATCATAAAAACAATTTCACTTAAAACAGTTTTAAATTCCTTTCTTTAAATCACGTTACTTAAACAAAATTCCAATCACATTAACAATTCCTTATCCATAAACAACATTCCTAAATACATTATTAAGACCACAACACAAGTAAAATATCCATTAAGCACACAAGTACATCACCAAAACAGTAGCACAATCACAAATAAATAAAATATAGCAAACACAATCAAATGTAAATGCGCAAACAAGATGATGCATGCCTGTTCCTACACAGGCCATGAGCTCATGCATTGGTTGTTGATATAAGGAATTTATCGTCGATCTAGATTTTCACAAAGTAGAATTCTATCGTTGAAAATATAGTCTAGACCAACAATTAATTCCCATATCAAATGTTTACAAATTCAAATTAAAATAACCAAGAGTAATTCAACCTCGGGTCGTCTTCCCTAGGAGTTGCAATTAAGTGTACATTTATTGGCTATGAAAGAGCATGGGGAATTGTGAGGGAAAGAAATGTAAATAGAAAGAATTTAAATGATCATTCAAGGAATTAAAAGAAAGCAAATAAACATGCAAGGAATGTAAATGGCAACTCTTGGCAAGAATTAGGGAGTTTAGGTTTCCTATCCTAGTTGTGGACCACAAACATGGCAATTGTGTGGAATCAATCCAAATTAGTCAATCTTCCGTGAGAATTAGTCAAAAAAGCATAATTGGTCTTAATCCATAAGTCCTAGTCAACTCACTAATTACTTAGTGAAAGACTAGCGTCAATGAAAACCAAACCAATTAGCCATTCCCACACAATGCGGAATGGACATCCACAACTCAATTCCATCCAAACACCCAATTTCTCAACCAAGAGTTTGGAAACTAAACATACAAGAAATTAAAAGTCAAAGCAATAAAATTCAAAGCAAGTAAAATTAAAGTGCTAGAAACCTCTTGGCAAGTAATTGAGAACTAAGGCTACCTATCCTAGTCATTAACCACAAACATATGATGATTATGAAGAGTTAATCCTACTTAGTCAACCTTACATCGAAGATAAGTCAAATAGGCATAGTTAATTTCAATCCCTAAGTCCTATGTCAACACTAGGGGTCACATAGAGTCAAGGGAAACCAAATTAACTAACAACTATAATATATCAAACAAGAATGGATATCAATGACTCGATGATCACCAAAACCAACAATTCCAAGCCAAGAGTGGAGAAAAACTATGTAAAAACTAAGCCAAATATTTTATCAAACACTTGGTGTGCATGAAAATAAAATAATATTAAATTACAATAAAATGAATTCTAAAACTACCAAAGCAAGAAAATAACAATAACAACTAGAGAAAGCAATAAATGACATGGAAACATAAAATTGCATTAATTGGAAATTAAAATAACAAGAGTGTGCATAAACATAAAAATGACAAAATAAAGGAAATAACAAGTGAAATGAAGAAGAATAAAGATGTAATAACAATAAATGACAAGGAAAAGTAAATGAAAACAAGAATTAAAAGTAGAAATTACAAGAAATTAAACTAAAGAACCCTGATTCTAGAGAGATGGGGAGTTTCTCTCTCTAGAAAACTACATTAAAACATGATAAAAGCTAAACCTAATTGCCCCTCCCCCTCATTCCTCTTCACTTTGGCCTTAAATAGCTTCAGAAAATGAGTTGAACTGGGTTTTGGAGGCCCAGAATTCGCCCCAGCGATTTGCATTAATGACCTCACGCATATGCACGCGTGCGTACACACGGCCTACTGTGCGTACGCACAGTTGTGCAGAATTTCCATCGTGCATACGCACGACATCTGGTGTGTATGCATCCTTGCATGAAGTCACCGTTGTGCGTATGCACGCATCACTGTGTGTACGCACCTTTGCAGCAGCTTCCAAACTTCATTTTCTTCATGATTTCTCCCTTTTGCATGCTTTTCTCTTCACTTCTTCCATCCCATACTTGCCTTGGAAATCTTAAATCACTCAACAAATACATCAAGGCACCAAATAGGATTAAAGTGAATTAATTTTAGTTATTTTAAGGCCTAAAAAGCATGTTTTCGCAATTAAGCACAAATCTAGGGAGAATTACAAAACTATGCTATTTAGATGAATAAATATGGGTTTATGTGATGAAATTCACTCAAATCAAATCAAAATATATCGTAATATATGGATTCATCAGTTGTCTACCTGCAACCCGACGTTACTCGGAGTGAACCCCGAATATGGTTCCTTTATTGTGTCAGTTAGACACCTTGGTATCACGGTTACCCATGTCAATTAGGCCTCATCATAATAATATTTTAATGTGTACCACAGTAAGAAACAGTGCTATCAATTAGGTGAATATTCCCGCATTAGCAATCTCAGGCTATCAATTAGGTGGGCATTTTCACATTAGCAGTTTGGCACAAGGCCCGTTTAACATACAATTCTTATTTATTTATTTCATTCATTACTTCCCTTTTATTTTCCTCTAAGTATCGTTTCCATTATGCCTCCACTTCACCTTACAGCTAAGCATACCTCTGTATCACCAAGAAGCTAAAAGTACCTCCACATCACCGTGAAACTAGGCGTACCTCCGTATCACCTTTTAACTTTAAACGTATCCTAGGGATAACTAATACACCTTTGTTTAACTAAGTTCATACATTCTGCCAAATTTGGACATATCCTTTGGATCTAAGCCAAGTTTTACCACGTTTAAATTAGAATTGAATTAGATAGCCAACTTAATAAAATTTGCTGTTGCACTAAAGAGAATTCAGAAAAAATACAGCAAGCAGCCCTATTTTTTGATAAATCTGTAATAAATTCGATTCTAATCCATTACTTCTAAATTTTGGTGAGGATATAGTTTACACTCATAAGTTTTAGGACAAACAAATTCCAAATCCATAGCACCTCATTTGGTTAATTAAAAGTCAGTTAGAAGTGATTTCCTATTACTTTAAATTAGTTCTGCATTTTTTGTGAAAAGCCCAACTTCTAACGGACACAACTAACTCTACAAAATAGCAATGGATATGAAATTTGTACTCACTTAAAATAGACGGATAGATATTTAAAATAAGTTTGGAAGAAACTCAAAGTTCTAGATAAAACAAAAGTTATAGTGTCTAGAAGTTGGTACTACAGAACCAGAAAACCAGAAAATTCTGCAGCAACCACTAAACTTCAAAAATTCATATCTTCCAAACCAGTTGGCCAAATTCCCTAAAATTCTTATGGAGTAATATTGACTTATTGAAATTTGATAGAAAAATGGGTTGGTTTGAAAATAATGTCCAGATTTCTCCAAGTTTTTATTTGAAGTTGCTGTCCAAACTGTTTAGAAATTTCTACAGCAAGGCTTCTTTATTTTCACTAACCAAATTTAGTCCTCCAGGTTTCCAACTTATACCAATCAACCATTCCCATTTCTCATCAATGTATCTACTTAAATTATGTCATAACCCTGCCCTGAAACCACAGTTCCATATACCTATCAGAAATTTACATGCTTTATATAAGATAATCACACTTTTATAGCATTAGAAATCTGCACTAAGTAATTTTAATAACCCTTCATACCAAACTTTATATTCAAGCCTACAATTCCTCTAAAACCACAATTCTAACTTTCTTTTGACTAGCCAAGTTGTCCAAGAACTCTTAATTCAATATATTACAATTTTATATCATAGGTGCAACATAACCATATTATCACAACATCCATTCTTCAGCATCTCATCTATAACAACATATCTCAAGTTATGATTCATCAAATGAATTTCCAGCAACCATAGCAATATTCTATACACAAAATCATCATCAAGAAGTACTAGCAGCAAGTATAATTTCAAAATACACAACATCATCAATAATCACTACATTAAATCATTAAACCAATCACCAATTACAGTTATGGTTCAACTCAATTCCAACAATTATTCACATAAAGCAATCATAAACCATTTGCAGTTACTCATTTAATTTTGTTGGCATTCATAACTTAAAACATTTATTTTTAAAACAAATCCCCTACTTCAGTAAGTCGAAAACCATAAAATTAAGTGTGGCTCCAACTTCACTCTAACTTGCAGCAGTAACAATAGCTTTAAATCGAATCAGCAGCAGTAACGGCATTAGCCGCACCAACAGCTTTCCGCAACAGCAATGCCATCGAATAACTTGCAAAGGTATTGACATAACCCTAATGCAATAATGTCTCAAAATTCTCAATCAACCATGAAAATAGAATGGTAACAATGAGGGTTTTGGAATAAGGACAACTTACTAAAACTTGAAAAGAATAGCAGAATGGAGTGGCAATAGTATTAGCTTTGTTTAAGCACAAACAACCCCATGGCCACCACCACGGCAGTAGCAATTTCAGCACACAAGAGAGGAATCAGAAATAGAGACAAGGCTAAGCAATAAACAGAGACATTGGTTTCAGTAGCGGCAACGGCAGCGACTCCTACCAGTGACGGCGACGAGCTCCCGTGATGATGACAGCGACTAGGTGTGGCGGTCGTGACAGGATCGGCTTTCCCTCTCTCTCTCTCTCATCTTCACGCACTTTCTCTCTCCCTTCGAAGCTCGACAATGACGCATAGTGGCTAGACAGTAGAATAAATCGTAAAATAATTTATTTTCGGAGATTTTTACATAAAAATTGAGTAATTTCGTAAGTATAATTTGACGTTCTAGTAATTGAGAAATAATATAAATTTTATAAACCGTATTTTGAATATTTAGTTTCGAACTTATTTTATCATAAAAAAAATTATTTATTTATCTATAATTTGAAATAGAGTATTTAATTAAAAAGAATTTGTAATTTAAAAAAATTGGTAGTATTCTTAAAATTAATTTTATGGATTAAATTTGATTTTTAATTCATATTCTATACTAATCCCTAATTCCCAATTCCTAATTTCACTAGCCCCAATCCTATTACCCAATTTGCCTACACGTATGCCTTCCCCCACCATCTGTTTATTTTTCAATGAGCCACGTTCACCCTTCTTTACTGTCACTCACCCACCCACCGCCAACCCTTCCCAAATATACACACAGCACAACCAAAGGTCCAAAACAAAAACACTTAACACACACACTAGCAGAGGAAATAAGAGAGCAAAGAGGAACAAAGTAGAGAAACGATAGATTCAGAGAGTGAGGAGAGAGCACGAGAAGAGATCGAGAGAGGGAGGGTATCGCGCCGTCACCAGCCACCGTTGTGCACCACCACCACCGTCAAGATGCCGAGCTACCATGCAAGAAGAGGGAGACATTGTCACTGCTGCCACCATCGAGGGAGAGAACGCTCGAGCTAGGGCCGCCGACGTGCCTCACTATGCATCATTGTCGAGCTTTGAAGGGAGAAAGAAAGTGCGAAAAGATGATAGAGAGAGGAAAAGCCGATCCTGTCACCACCGCCACACTCAGTCGTTGTCATCATCACAGAAGCTCGTCGCCGTCACTGGCGGAAGTCGCTGCCACCGCCGTTGCCACCGCCACTGCCAAAACCACTGTCTCTGTTTGTTGCTCAGCCTTGTCTCTATTTTTGATTCCTCTCTTGTGTGCTGAAATCACTGCCGCCGTGGTAGTGGCTGTGGGGTTGTTTATGCTTAAACAAAGCTAATACTGCTGCCGCTCCATTCCTCTGTTCTTTTCAAGTTTTAGTAAGTTGTCCTTGTTCCAAAACCCTCATCGTTACCTTTCTATTTTCATGGTTCACTACAACAAACAAGAGTTTTCGCAATGGTCAAAAACCATTGTCGTAGATCAAATAACCGTTCCTAAAACTTTAGCCAACGCTTTGGCAACGGTTTTTGACCTGTGGTATATGCGGTCGTTACCAATGCTCATAGGCAACAGTTTTTTACCTAAGACAACGGTAACAAAAAACCCTTTGCATCAGTTACTAGCATAGACAATGGTTTTGACGGGAAATTTTAAACAACGATTTCGAACCGTTACTCCATACGTAACGGTTTATAACCGTTCTTATAAATTATCCAACGGTTTAATACCATAACTGGATAGGAAACGGTTTTAAACTGTTGTAGTTATATTATTCACATAGCCAATGGTTTAAAAGCATTACCGTTGGTGTCATTTTTCGGCAACGGTTTTAATACCATTGCCATTTTATAGTCATCTAAGACAACGGTTCTAAAACGTTACCATTGGTGTTATTTTTCGGCAATGGTTTTAATACCATTTCCATTTTATAGGCATCTACAATGGTTTTAAAGCGTTACCATTGGAGTCGTGTTTTGGCAACGGTTTTAATACCATTGCCATTATGTAATCATCTTTGACAACGATTTTAACACCATTGTCTTTTGTAACTATTGACAACGATTTTTTTGTAATATATAATTTTTTATTTACAATAGTTTTCTCGTGAATGAAATTAGTTTTAGTTTTTTTAACAATTTAGTGTCAATAAATAATCTAAACTATTTGAATCAAGTCAGTAAAAAAATAATTGAACATTTCCCATCAAACTTAACTTATAAAAATTGTTGTAAGATCCACAATATCATCTAATTTTGTAAAAAATATAATAACAAAAAAGAGTTGAAATAGCTAAGTAGCAAATAGTCATCACGTCCACAAGTTCATGACTTTTACTCTGTAACATTTTCTTTTAAAAATTTGACCTTAATCAAGTTCGATTTCCCCTTCAACATAATTTTCCTGTAAAAAAAACAAATATAAAACTACACATCTTTAATACTAATAATGTTAAATAAAAATGTTTGAGAGAGAGAGGACAAACATATATATCATAAGATTCTTCTATTTGGATACACAAAACAATTGAATCAACATCATCATAATCAACCATTATTTAAGATATGATAACATATAGAAACTTTAACAACAAATACTACCTCTTCATGCGCATCATTGTTCAGATTGCCTAAAGTGTTTCCTAATTGAGTAGCTAACATGTCAAGGTCCACTCCTGAGCTTTTTTGTTGCAGCATCATCTTAACAAGCAATTTTAGTTCATCTACTTCTTTTTGCATCACATCAACCTTACCCTCTAATGTTGCTTTCTCAGTTACATGTTGCTGCTTAAGGGTGGTAATTTCTTCATTTTTCTTCAACAAAGTTGGTGTGGTAATTCTTTCGTGACATCGCACTCTCCCTGCCTTCTCTTTTCCAAATATGGATTGGAAAGCTCTAATTGCTGATTCTTTAGACTTTTTATTCTCAGCTTGCAAATGTGCCTATATTAATGTGAAAAAAAATAATAATAATAAAATAAGAGTAAATACACAATTGGACTAAAAGTATACATCATTTGACAACATCAAAACAAATAATAGAGATTAAGAATAATGTCAAGATTCTTTAACTCAACACAAGCATAACTCCTAGTACTTACAATAACATCCAAAGTGTCTTCATCCAATGATTTTCCCTTTGTGCTTTGGCGAGTCTCAACAAACATTTCTGCTTGAGTAGGTGGTTCATTATCTTTCTTAGAAGCAGCCTATAAGTCCAATTCAAATAGCATTTATATAGAGTTAAAAAGCACACCACACATACACATACAAATTCACAAAGAATAAAAAATTGTACCAATCTTGCACGTATTCTTGCAAAATTTATTGGTCCCTTTTGATGCCTAAATTTCTGTTGTGCCCTATTTTTCTTATTCTGCATAGACATTTTCTACATAACAAGAGACAAGTATTATAAAAAAATCATCATATTTCACTCATATGTGTATATAATATAATTGCTTAAACAATTACACTAAGTTTCACATGTCTTACCTTAACTTTTTTAGTTCTCCAATAAGCAATTAACTTTCAAAAATGACTCTCAGGTATGCTTTTAGGACAATTTTTCAGCATCTCATTAACACATTTGTATTGCAAAAAATGAGTTTGCTTTATTGTGGTCTTATACCATCTCCAGTTGTCATTGATACGAGCAAGGACTATCCTCTTTCTTTCAGTTAGAATAATGAATTTAGCCTATAAAACACAAATATTATTTGCTAGTAAGAATAAAATACATGTGTACATTTCCAAATAGTTTTTAAAAGAAACAAAACTAATATTCTCACTTGAATATATTCCCAAATGGCTTCTTTATCTTTAATCCCCTTTCAATTTGTGTAAATTAATGGACAAAAATTGAATTCCTTGCCACTGTGCCCAAAAATTTGCTCAAGTTATTTACAGCTTCATCAGTAGGACCAATTGCCTCTCCTTCAATATCTAGAGTAATTTTTTCTCTATCTTCCAACTGTCTTGCATGAATCTTCAAGCATTGTGTAGGTCATCGTGTTTTTTTCACTGTTGTCTCTATACAAAGATACTAATTATATACCATCCCTATTGCTAATGATTTATTCTAGCTGTGTAGGAAATTAGAAGTCACTTCTAAAATTAAAGTCAAAGTGTACAAAAAAAATTACAAACCAAGACAGAATTTTATTTTCGTAAAAATTAATCTAGTTAAGCTATAATATAATCAAATTCATTTTCAGTTTACAATGAACTAATTAAATAGTTAAATTAATACAATATTTCAGTAGTCATGCGTGAGCAGTAGTCATATGTGAGTATTAAAGTAATATGTGAGCATATCATACGTGATTCAGTGTTCATATATGGAAAAAGGAATATGCTGATATCAAAATAAAAAGTATATATATTGCCAAAATGTAATGCTCTCTTTTTATGCCAATTCCATTCATCTACATCCTCCAAATTAAAAAACACCATTGCACCAATAATTATTAAAAAACACTACCGCACTTCTATTTTATCAATAATTAAAAAACACCACTGCACCAATAATTAAAATACACTACTTCACTAATAATTAAAAAATACCACTGCACCTCTATTTTACCAATAATTAAAAAACACCACTGCACTTGCACCATTTATTTTTTTTAAATAATTTTTTTAAGTTAAAAAATAAAATAATTCATATTTAAATATCTCATTTAAATGACAGACTTGATAAATATAAAAAGCTACTAAAAAATACATCATAACCTACACCAATAATGGGTATAGCACATTCAATCTAACCCTAATGTGACTCCTCCAATCCTTGCCTCTATTATACAAAGAAATCATCATATATAAATCTTTCACATCAATCAATTTTAAAATAAATGATGTCATAAAATGTTTTCAAAGAGACAAAAATTTACCTTTCAAAGTATTGTCTATGTCCTCAGCCTCAGTTGGATTAATATAATCCTTGTCTTGCTCCTCTATAATATCTCTTTCATTCTCATCCAACTGCTCTTCACCATCAGGTTCGTTGTTAAGTTTAAGAAATGTATCAATCAGCATTGAAGCAAATTGACGTGTATTTTCCTTTTTAGTTGGCTTTTCTTGCAAGCTGCCACACTCTTCAACATCATCTATAATTGTGGTCTCTTTTCTCTTCAAATCTTGACTGATTCTAGAATCTACTTCTCTAGTATTCTTGTGAGCCATAGTAGTAGATTTAAAAGGAAATTATTTTTCTTGTCTACATGTTGATCCTTGTGAGTGAGTCATACTTGCTTCCATCTGTATTTACTTTTCTTCAAATTCTGCCCTTTTTCTTTTGCAACTTTTGGCTTTTTTACAAAATTCTACTTATCATTTGCTTGGACACATTTTTTCTTAAGTTTTGCTCCCTTTCCCTATCATTAAGAATTTTTATCCTCTTAAGTGGTGATGGTGGTGGTTGATGTTGCTGTTGACCAGAAGAGATCTTTTCACGCTTAACTTCCATATTTTTCAAGAACGTTGCACGCAATTCAGCACTTGACTTTGAATCTATCTCATGTTCAATGATTTTTTTGAACATTTTCTGAAAAAGGAAATAAAATAATGAGATTAGTATACATAAAAAAATCTATTAACATAATAGTAAAAAACCAAATCACATATTAAAAGAACCAAGATTCTATAAGAAATGCACCTATTCATAAACAATTACACCAAAAATAAAAGAAAAAAATTATTCTATGTTGAGAAGAGAAATCTCTTTAAAGATCAGAATCATCATCATATTCAGATTGTTGTAGAACAAGTGAAGGTTTCTCAATGATTGTATTTGGCATGTCTTCTTTAGTCCATTGAACTTCACAATTATCCTTTGGCACAAACAAATTATTCGCTTGATCAAAGGGGTCCTTCTAATTAGACTCTTCGGCTTCAACATCATACCCATCATACATAATGAATAAATCCCTTGGCACTGTGTCCATGACATAATGCTTGTCTTTGTTACAAGGATCTTGAATATAAAAGCATTAGTGGACTTGTGAAGCTAATACAAAAGGATTATCCCGATAACATCTTTTATTAAAATGAATTGAAGTTAGACCAAAATTCTCTTTTTCAACTTCAAACCAATCACAGTTAAAGAGAACAAATTTGAAACATGCATAATAGTCTAATTTAATTATGTCATTTATTGCACCAAAATATATTACGGTTTTTGTCATTGGGTTGTTGTCCTTGGCACTAGCAAAGCTTGGTGTTTCGCACACCAAAGTCACACCACTATTTTGAGTTGTGTGGCTTGCATCATGTTCTCTAGTTTGAAATTTGTAGCCATTTATTACATAACTAGAAAATCATTTTGCAACTGTGTTTGGGCCTCTAGACAAATCTTTAAGTTGTTTTGGAACATCTTCAAGAGAAGCACGTTCTTTGAACCATTCACTAAAATCATGACTTAGAGTTTTTGCCTTCTTCCATTTTCTACCTTTAGTTTGATTGTTGACATGTTCCCCATATTCTCTCAAGTAAGTAAAAAGCGTGTAAGTTAAATTTGCTAATAGAGAATTGGTAGTTGGAAAATATATAAGAAAAATATCTAATGTAGTCTTTAATTTTATCACAATTGAATAAGATGTACCGATGAGCTTGCATTTTTTAGTTGGTATCTAGAGAAAAAGGTTGCCCTTTCCTCTTTCCACCAATTGGTCGCCCCAAGCATGCAAAATAGCTATCATGACATACTTCAGTTTCACTGCAATTATCATAATTTTGTGTCCTCCTACTCAACCTTGTATCCACATCAGGACTTAAATACCTTGAGCAAAACGTCAAGCATTCTTCGGCTAAATATCCTTCAGAAATTGAACCTTTGGGGTGGCTCTTATTGCGAACGTAAGACTTTAACCTACACAAATATCTCTCGATGGGGTACATCCACCTAAATTAAATTGGGCCACCCAACCTCAACTCGTTTACTAGATGAATAGGCAAATGTACCATTATATCAAAGAAACTAGGAGAAAATATTCTTTTCAATTGGCACGAAATTTCTCTAATATCTACTTTTAAATGATCTATTGTATCATTTTCAACAACCTTTTGGCACAAGAAATGAAAGAATGAACCTAGATAAATTAAAGGGCCAGCTACTTGATTCTGCATTGTGCATTTTACAGCTACTTACAACAAATATTGCAACATAAAATGAGCATCATGACTTTTGTAGCATGATATCTTTTCTCAGCAGCATGAACACACCGAGAAATATTTGAGGCACTACCAGATGGAAATTTTACTGACTTTGAAATATCACAAAAAATGGTTTTTTCTTGAGTAGTAAGGTTAAAACAAGCCTTAGCAATTTTTGCTTTCTTGCCACCTTCTATCTCCTTTGGTTGAAGTTTTTTTCTTATGCCCATATCTTTGAGATCATAATGAGCAGTTGCATGATCTTTTGACTTTTCTGGAATGTCTAATAAAGTTCCAATTATGTTATCACAAACATTTTTCTCGATGTGCATAACATCAAGACAATGGCGCAATGTATTTTGCTTCCAATATGGCAACTCAAAGAAAATGGACATTTTCTTCCATGGACCATCAATTTTATTTTTTTGCTTATTCCAAATAAATTATCAAAATCTTTCAAATCTTAAAAAATTTGTTCCCCATTTAATAAAGCTAGTGAAACCTTAATTCAACATCACCATTGAAAGATCTTTTATCCATCCTATATGGATGATCCATAGCCAAAAATTTATGGTTAGCCATGTAGCACATCTTCCGGTTATGTTTTAAATAACAAGAGGAGGTGTCATAATTACAGCAAGGACATGCTAACTTTTCCTTTGTGCTCCAACCAGATAATATAGCATAAGCTGGAAAGTTACTTATAGTCCATAAAATAATAGAATTATCAAAATCCAGTATTTTAAGGAAACAAGACTTTTTAGCACCCACCCAAACAATACAGATCACAGTATGTGTTAAAAATTGCAACTGCCCAACATTATATAAATTTGCTTGTATTGCTATCTGAGCAGGGTCACAATCACACACTGGTTAGCAATAGAGTTGCCTTAGTTATCTCAAAAGAAAATTTATGTACTAAAAAAATGGATAAGTAGTTAAGCACAATAGAAAGAAGGAAACTCTTACTAACAGTTTAGATTTGTTTTCAATAATTAATTAGAGTAATCAACCATTTAACTGTATTTATGGAATTGATTCAGTTGACTCTAATAAGATTTTCTTACTATTGAGTTCATTAAAAATTCTGCTTCTTTTATTTAAGAGTAGAAAAACCTGTTAGAACCAACTGAACCAATCTCATGAACACGATTAAGCGATTGAATACTTCAATTAATTAAAAACAAATTTAAAGCACTAGGCATGTATCACATCCTCCTGTACAGTACTAAGAGAAACTAGTTTTTGCCATCTCTATGCAAATGATGTCCTATTTTTGAAGTATTTGAAATTCTTAGTTCACAAGTATGCAGTCCAAATTCAAACCAGAACAGAAACTCAGTCAACATTCAACACTCATCTTGCTCACGTTCACAAACATCACCACTTTCCTTTCTTCTTCTTAAATCCAACAAAAATATCCAACAGCCAATCAAGCCCTAACTAAGCAATATAAAATCAGAAAAGAAGACCACTTACCATATATGACAACCCACAAATGGCTGATGCAGTGAAGCAGTAGTAGCAAAGTAGAAGCAGCTAAGCACAACCCAATGAAGCAGAACAGGGGAGAAGTAGCGAAGCAGAAGCAGAATAGGGGAGACGCAAGGACGCCGCGGAGAACGGAGAAGCACTGAAGCCGCGGAAAGGGGAGAAGCAGTGACGCTGCGGAGCGGAGAGACTCAGTGACGCCGGGAAGGATGAAGCAGTGACGGTTTTGGGAAGGACGTAGCGACGATGATGGTGCGACGATGGTGAGTTACGATTTAGGGCTTTCTAGTGACCTGTGGTTCGATGAGGTCCCTGATTCTCGGAGAATCCTCTAGAAAGAGGAAAGGAAAAGCAGTTATAATAATAATATTTTCAAAATATAATATTTTTTATATATTTATAATAATAATATATAATATCTATTATAAATTTATTTTAATTTTATTTTTTTTAAATAATATTTTTTATTTATTTATAACAATAGTTTTTGAGTATTTTATAAATTCAGTATTTATAGAAAAAATAGTTTAAATTTATATAATTATCTGAAATTATTTTTATTGGTATTGTTTAATTTGTATAATTATTTAAATAATATTAGAAAATGGTTGTTTCATAAACAATTGTTGTAATGGTTGTAAAACTGTTCTTTAAAATAATCAAAGAGAACGATTTTATTTTGTTACTATAGCGTAATGAAAAAATGAACTTCAACAGCAACACTGTAAAAACTGTTGTCTAAGACCATCTAATAGAATGGTTTTAAAGTATAGCATTTCGGCAACGGTTTTATTGCATTTTTTTTTACAATTCTTTAAACAACAAAAAAAACCGTTGCTTCAACACAAATCATGGTAACGGTTATAAAATCATTCTTAAAAAAAGATAAAGAGAACGATTTTAATTTGTTGCTATAAATTGATGAAAATTTGAGTTCAACAGTAACACTATAAAAAACCGTTGTCTAAACCTATCTAAGAGAACGGTTTTAAGGCGTTTCAAAATTTGGTGTTGCTAAAGGCCATATTTGTTGTAGTGGTTGATTGAGAATTTTGAGACATTATTGCATTAGGGTTATGTCAATACCTTTGCAAGTTGTTCGATGGCATTGTTGTTGCGGGAAGCTGTTGGTGCGGCTAATGCCGCTCTGCTACTGATTCGATTTAAAGTCGTTGTTGCTGCTACTGCAAGTTAGAGTGAAGTTGGAGTCACGCTTAATTTTATGGTTTTCAACTAACTGAAGTAGGGGATTTGTTTTAAAAATAAATATTTTAAGTTGTGAATGCCAATAAAATTAAATGAGTAACTGCAAATGGTTTATGGTTGCTTTGTGTGAATAATTATTGGAATTGAGTTGAACCATAGCTGTAATTGGTGATAGGTTTAACGATTTAATGTAGTGATTATTGATGATGTTGTGTATTTTGAAATTATACTTGCTGCTAGTACTTGTTGATGATATTTTGTGTATGAAATGTTGCTATGGTTGTTGGAAATTCATTTGATGAATCATAACTTGAGATATGTTGTTATAGATGAGATGTTGAAGAATGGATGTTGTAATAATATGGTTACGTTGCACCTATGTTATGAAATTGTAATATATTGAATTAAGAGTTCTTGGACAACTTTGGTTAGTCAAAAGAAAGTTAGAATCGTGGTTTTATAGGAATTGTAGGCTTGAATATAAAGTTTGTTATGAAGGGTTATTAAAATTACTTAGTGCAGATTTCTAATGCTATAAAAGTGTGATTATCTTATATAAAGCATGTAAATTTCTGATAGGTATATGGAACTGAGGTTTCAGGGCAGGGTTATGACATAATTTAAGTAGATATAGTGATGAGAAATGGGAAAGGTTGATTGGTATAAGTTGGAAACCTGGAGGACTAAATTTGGTTTGTGAAAATTAAAAAGCCTTGCTGCAAAAATTTCTAAACAGTTTGGACAACAACTTAAAATAAAAACTGGGAGCAATCTGGATATTATTTTCAAACCAACCCATTTTGTTTTATCAAATTTCAATAAGTCAAGATTACTCCATAAAAATTTTGGGGAATTTGGCCAAGGGGTTTGGAAGATATGAATTTTTGAAGTTTAGTGGTTACTGTAGAATTTTCTGGTTTTCTGGCTCTGCAGTGCCAACTTCCAGACACTATAACTTTTGATTTATCTATAATTTTGAGTTTTTTCCAAACATATTTTAAATATCTATCAGTCTCTTTTAAGTGAGTATAAATTTCATATCCATTTCTATTTTGTAGAGTTAGTTGTGTCCCTTGGATGTTGGGTTGTTCACAAAAAATGCAGAACTAATTTAAAGTAACAAAACGACGCTTCCAACTGACTTTTAATTAACCAAACGAGGTGCTATGGATTTGGAATTTGTTTGTCCTAAAACTTACGAGTGTTAAGTATATCCTCACCAAAATTTAGAAGTAATTGATTAGAATTGAATTTATTACAGATTTATCAAAAAACAGGGCTGCTTGCTGTATTTTTTCTGAATTCTCTTTAGTGCAGCGGCAAATTTTATTAAGTTGGCTATCTAATTTAATTCTAATATAAATTTGGTAAAACTTGGCTTAGAGCCAAAGGATATGTCCAAATTTGGCAGAATGTATGAACTTAGTTAAACAAAGGTGTGTAAGTTATCCCTAGGATACGTTTAAAGTTAAAAGGTGATATAGAGATATGCCTAGTTTCACGGTGATACGGAGGTACGCCTAGTTTCATGGTGATACGGAGGTACTTTTAGCTTCTTGGTGATGCGGAGGTATGCTTAGTTGTAAGGTGATGTAGAGGCATAATGGAAACGATACTTAGAGAAAAAGAAAAGGGAGGTAATGAATGAAATAAACAAATGAGAGTTGTATGTTAATCGGGCCTTGTGCCAAATTGCTAATGCGAAAGTGCCCGCCTAATTAATAGCTTGAGATTGCTAATGCGGGAATATTCGCCTAACTGAAAGCACTGTTTTTTACTGTGATGCACATTAAAATGTTATTATGATGAGGCCTAATTGACACGAGTAACCGTGATGCCAAGGTGTCTAACTGACACAATAAAGAAACCATATTCGGGGTACACTCCGAGTGACGTTGGGTTGTGGGTAGACAACCGACGCATGCGCTCATGGCCTGTGCTAGGAATAGGCATGCATCATCTTATTTGTGCATTTACATTTGATTGTGTTTGCTTTATTTTATTTATTTGTGATTGTGCTATTGTTTTGGTGATGTGCTTGTGTGCTTGATGGATATTTTACTTGTGTTATGGTCTTAATAATGTATTTAGGAATGTTGTTTATGGATAAGGAATTGTTAATGTGACTGGGATTTTGTTTAAGTAACGTGATTTAAAGAAAGGAATTTAAAACTGTTTTAAGTGAAATTGTTTTTATGATATGAACTAGCTATTTGTATTTACTCTGTAAATTGCGGTGTTCACGTTCCCTATTGAGAACGTGCGGCTTTGTTCTCACCCCAAGGTTTTTAAAAACCCTTTTTAGAGGTACAGACAGGATGGCTAATTGAAAAGCTACAGACGAATAGAAGGCTTGTTTGGCTAGTTACTTATGGGTTAATTTCCCCTCGCCCTTCTTGTTGAAAGTGTTGTATTTTTACAGAGGGGTAGGTTTGTATTTAAGTCTTGTATGAATAATTATTATGTATTGATATTAATTATGTGAGTATATATTTATAAGAGAGGAAACAATTTTGAATGGTATTTGTAAGAAATTGAAAAGATACATGGTGCACGAAATTGCAATCACATTTTTGCAACCCCGCACAACTAACCAGCAAGTGCACTGGGTCGTCCAAGTAATACCTTACGTGAGTAAGGGTCGATCCCACGGAGATTGTCGGCTTGAAGCAAGCTATGGTTATCTTGTAAATCTTAGTCAGGATATCAGAAATTATCAGGATTGATTGTGAAAGGTAAGAGAACATGAAATACGTACTTGTTTTGCAGTAATGGAGAATAGGTTGAGGTTTTGGAGATGCTCCATCTTCTGAATCTCTGCTTTCCTACTGTCTTCTTCTTCAAACACGCAAGGCTCCTTCCATGGCAAGCTGTATGCAAGGGTTTCACCGTTGTCAGTGGCTACCTCCCATCCTCTCAGTGGAAATGTTCAACGCACCCTGTCACGGCACGGCTATCCATCTGTCGGTTCTCAATCAGCCCGGAATAGAATCCAGTGATTCTTTTACGTCTGTCACTAACACCCCGCCTTCAGGAGTTTGAAGCTCGTCACAGTCATTCAATCATTGAATCCTACTCAGAATACCACAGACAAGGTTTAGACTGAATCATACTCAGAATACCACAGACAAGGTTTAGACCTTCCAGATTCTCTTGAATGCCGCCATCAATTCTAGCTTATACCACGAAGATTCCGGTTAAAGAATCCAAGAGATATCTACTTAATCTAAGGTAGAACGGAGGTGGTTGTCAGACACACGTTCATAGTTGAGAATGATGATGATTGTCACGGATCATCACATTCATCGATTTAAGAACAAGTGATATCTTAGAATGGAAGCAAGCATGATTGAATGAAAAACAGTAGTAATTGCATTAATCCATCAAGACACAGCAGAGCTCCTCACCCCCAACCATGGGATTTAGAGACTCATGCCGTGGAA
>NC_029772.3:46713950-46714544 GCF_000817695.3 Arachis duranensis | reverse complement strand
TCGGTTTGGGCCATCAAATCTCGGGCAAAGTATGGACTATTATACATTGCTGGAAATCCCAGGATGTCTACTTTCCAATGCCGTTGAGAGAGCGCCAATTGGGCTTCTGTAGCTCCAGAAAATCCACTTCGAGTGCAGGGAGGTCAGAATCCAACAGCATCTGCAGTCCTTCTCAATCTCTAAATCAAATTTTTGCTCAGGACCCTCAATTTCAGTCAGAATATACCTGAAATCACAGAAAAACACACAAACTCATAGTAAAGTCCAGAAAAGTGAATTTTAACTAAAAACTTCTAAAAATATACTAAAAACTAACTAAAAGATACTAAAAACATACTAAAAATAATGCCAAAAAAGGTACAAATTATCCGCTCATCACAACACCAAACTTAAATTGTTGCTTGTCCCCAAGCAACTGAAAATCAAAAAGGATAAAAAGAAGAGAATATACTATAGACTCCAAATTATCAATGAAACTTAGCTCCAATTAGATGAGCGGGCCTAGTAGCTTTTTGCCTCTGAACAGTTTTGGCATCTCACTTTATCCTTTAAAATTCAGAATGATTGGCATCTATAGGAACTCAGAATTTTGGA
>NC_029772.3:46707279-46707599 GCF_000817695.3 Arachis duranensis | reverse complement strand
ATATTACCACCGGATACATACATGCCACAGACACATAATTGGGTGAACCTTTTCAGATTGTGACTCAGCTTTGCTAGAGTCCCCAATTAGAGGTGTCCAGGGTTCTTAAGCACACTCTATTTGCCTTGGATCACAACTTTATTTCTTTCTTTTTCTTTCTTTTTTTTCGTTTTCTTTTTCTCTCTTTTTTTTCGAAATTTTTCTCTTTTTTTTTTCATTGCTTTTTCTTGCTTCAAGAATCATTTTAATGATTTTTCAGATCCTCAGTAACATTTCTCCTTTTTCATCATTCTTTTAAGAGCCAACATTCATGAACCACA
>NC_029772.3:46706934-46707160 GCF_000817695.3 Arachis duranensis | reverse complement strand
GTAAAATTCAAAATTCATGCAATTCTTTTCTTTTTCAATTAAGAACATTTTTCATTTAAGAAAGGTGATGGATTCATAGGACATTCATAACTTTAAGGCATAGATACTAAGACACTAATGATCACAAGACACAAACATAGATAACCATAAGCACTAAATTTTCGAAAAACAGGAAAATAAAGAACAAGGAAGTTAAAGAACGGGTCCACCTTAGTGATGGCGGCTC
>NC_029772.3:46705042-46706293 GCF_000817695.3 Arachis duranensis | reverse complement strand
GTGATCCATGCATTGGCATAGAACTCTTGAACTATTAAGATTCCGACTTGTTGAATGGGGTTGGTAAGAACTTCCCAACCTCTCCTTCGGATCTCATGTCGGATCTCCGGATATTCTCTCTTTTTGAGTTTGAAAGGGACCTCAGGGATCACCTTCTTCAAGTCCACAACTTCATAGAAGTGGTCTTGATGCACCCTTGAGATGAATCTCTCCATCTCCCATGACTCGGAGGTAGAAGCTTTTGCTTTCCCTTTCCTCTTTCTAGAGGTTTCTCCGGTCTTGGATGCCATAAATGGTTATGGAAAAACAAAAAGCAATGCTTTTACCACACCAAACTTAAAAGGTTTGCTCGTCCTCGAGCAAAAGAAGAAAGAAGAGAGTAGAAGAAGAAGAAATGAGGGCAAAGGGAATGGCTTTTGTTTTCGGCCAAGAAGGGGAGAAGTGGTGTGTATGTTGTGTGAAAATGAAGGAGTGAAGGAGGGTATATATAGGAGAGGGGGGAGGGAGGGTTCGGTCATGTATGGTTGGGTTTAGGTGGGAAAGTGGTTTGAATTTGAATGGTGGGGTAGGTGGGGTTTTATGAAGGATGGATGTGAGTGGTGAAGAGAAAGATGGGATTTGATAGGTGAAGGGTTTTTGGGGAAGAGGTGTTGAGGTGATTGGTGAAGAAGAAGAGAGAGAGTGGTGGGGTACGTGGGGATCCTGTGGGATCCACAGATCCTGAGGTGTCAAGGAAAAGTCATCCCTGCACCAAATGGCAAGCAAAATCTCGTTTTGTGCCAATTCTGGCGTTAAATGCCGGGCTGGTGCCCATTTCTGGCATTTAACGCCAGCTCCTTGCCCTTTTCTGGCGTTTAACGCCAGTCTGGTGCCCCTTTCTGGCGTTAAACGCCCAGAATGGTGACAGACTGGGCGTTAAACGCCCAACAGCTAGCCTCACTGGCGTTTAAACGCCAGTGGGTTCTTCCTCCAGGGTGTGCTATTTTTCCTTCTGTTTTTGCTTTTTTCATTGATTTTGTGACTTCTTATGATCATCAACCTACAAAAAATATTAAATAACAAAAGAAAATAGTTAATTATAAAACATTGGGTTGCCTCCCAACAAGCGCTTCTTTAATGTCATTAGCTTGACAGAGGACTCTCATGGAGCCTCAGAAATGCTCAGAGCTATGTTGGGACCTCCCAACACTAAACTTAGAGTTTGAATGTGGGGGTTCAACACCAAACTTAGAGTTTGGTTGTGGCCTCCCA
>NC_029772.3:46700801-46701185 GCF_000817695.3 Arachis duranensis | reverse complement strand
TCTGCTTTCCTACTGTCTTCATCCAATCCTTCTTATTCCTTTCCATGGCAAGCTTAAGCAAGGGTTTCACCATTGTCAGTGGCTACCTCCCATCCTCTCAGTGGAAATGTTCAACGCACCCTGTCACAGCACCGCTATCCATCTGTCGGTTCTCGATCAGGCCGGAATAGAATCCAGTGATTCTTTTGCGTCTGTCACTAACGCCCCGCCCTCAGGAGTTTGAAGCATGTCACAGTCATTGAATCATTGAATCCTACTCAGAATACCACAGACAAGGTTAGACCTTCCGGATTCTCTTGAATTCCGCCATCAGTTCTAGCCTATACCACGAAGACTCTGATCTCACGGAATGGCTGGCTCGGTTGTCAGGCGAGCACTCGGTTG
>NC_029772.3:46700412-46700582 GCF_000817695.3 Arachis duranensis | reverse complement strand
AGAAGAACAATAGTAATTGCATTAATACTCGAGGTACAGCAGAGCTCCACACCTTAATCTATGGTATGTAGAAACTCCACCGTTGAAAATACATAAGTACAGGGTCTAGGCATGGCCGAATGGCCAGCCTCCCAATGATCTAAGATACATAAAAACATGATCAAAAGCTC
>NC_029772.3:46699980-46700213 GCF_000817695.3 Arachis duranensis | reverse complement strand
AAATGCCAGCTTTTATGCCAGTTTGGGCGTTTAACTCCCATTTTGGTGCCAGTTCTGGCGTTTAACGCTGGAATTCCTGAGGGCGACTTTGTACGCCGGTTTGGGCCATCAAATCTTGGGCAAAGTATGGACTATCATATATTGCTGAAAAGCCCAGGATGTCTACTTTCCAACGCCGTTGAGAGCGCGCCAATTGGGCTTCTGTAGCTCCAGAAAATCCGCTTCGAGTGCAG
>NC_029772.3:46699572-46699735 GCF_000817695.3 Arachis duranensis | reverse complement strand
TCATACTAAAAACAATGCCAAAAAGCGTACAAATTATCCGCTCATCAAGGTTACTCAAAGGTTTTGCAATTTTCGAAAAATCCTTTATAAACCTTCGGTAGAATCCTGCATGCCCCAGAAAGCTTCTGATTGCCTTAACATTGGCAGGTGGTGGTAATTTTTC
>NC_029772.3:46648215-46695180 GCF_000817695.3 Arachis duranensis | reverse complement strand
TTTTCGTGTAGAGACCTTTTCTGGAGTTAAACGCCAGCTTTCATGCCAGTTTGGGCGTTTAACTCCAACTTTTATGCCAGTTCCAGCGTTAAACGCTGGAAATTCTGAGGCTGATTTGCCACGCCGGTTTGGGCCATCAAATCTCGGGCAAAGTATGGACTATTATACATTGCTGGAAAGCCCAGGATGTCTACTTTTCAATGCCGTTGAGAGCGCGCCAATTGGGCTTCTGTAGCTCCAGAAAATCCACTTCGAGTGCAGGGAGGTCAGAATCCAACAGCATCTGCAGTCCTTCTCAATCTCTAAATCAGATTTTTGCTCAGGACCCTCAATTTCAGTCAGAAAATACCTGAAATCACAGAAAAACACACAAACTCATAGTAAAGTCCAGAAAAGTGAATTTTAACTAAAAACTACTAAAAATATACTAAAAACTAACTAGATTATACTAAAAACATACTAAAAACAATGCCAAAAAGCGTATAAATTATCCGCTCATCAATACATTATGTTGTGATTAGACAAGGTTGTAGAAAATAAGAAAATGCATCAGAAAGAGAATTAGAGTATACCTCAAGAATGGAAATCCAAATTAAGAATCCTTGGAAGAAACAATAAGGCACCTTGAACCAAAATGTGTCTCTGCTGAGAGTTTATCTCAACAGTAATCTCCCTCACACTTGTTTGGGTCAAAACAGATTTTAGCTCATGTCAAGGGGTACGAGTTTCGGGCGAGGATACATGAAAGCAAGGGTTTGATTTAGGAAATGTTCAAATTAATCATCAAGAAGAAACTCGTAATAAAGAATGCAAAAGTAGAGAACTCATGAAGAATAGAGATTGGAGCTTTTCACCAAGTGTGTGTACGCACAATGATGTGTGTGTACGCATGGTTGGAAGTTCGTGCAGTCATGCGTACACACAGTGATGCGTGCGTACGCATGAGAAGAGAATAAGCAAGTGTGCGTGTGCACACGCCTGTGCGTACGCACACATCCTTGGACGTGACTCTATTAAATGTAAAATCCTTCCAGCAATTTCTCGGCTTCCAGAGCCCAATGCAACTCGTTTCTGAAGCTATTTCAAGCCTAATTCAAGAGGGAACAAGGGGGGAGCAACTAGGTTTAGTTTAGAACATCTTTTAGATCATTTCTAGCGAGAGAAACTCTCTCTTCTCTCTAGAATTTAAGATAGATTAGTTAAATTTCTCTAAGATTTATGTTTTGATACTTGCTTTAATTTAGTTTTCTTTGCGATTTCTTGTCATTACATCTTTGCTCTTTTAGTTTTATTTGTTATTTTCTTTATTTTATTACTTTTATGGTCATGCACTATTGTTAAATTTGGATTTCTATTAATGCAATTTGATGTTTATTTATTTATTTTTATTTAATTGAGTTGTTATTATTGTTATCTTTCAGTTGGTAGCTTTAGATTTTATTATTATTGCAATTTAATATGCTTTTTCTTTTTATGCACACCAAGTGTTTGATAAAATGTTTGGGTTAGTTTTAGTGTAGTTTTCCACACTCTTGGCTTGGAATTGAGGACCTAGGTGACCTTGAGTCATTGATGTCCATTTTTGATTGATATATTAGGGTAGTTAGTTGATTTGGTTTCCACTAAAGCTAGTCTTTCACTAAGCTAATTAGTGAGTAGGCTAAGACTTGTGGATTGAGATCAATTATGCCTATTTGACTTATCCTCGATGTTAGGGTTGACTAAGTAGGATTAACTCTTCATAATCATTTATGTTTGTGGTCAACGACTAGGATAGGTAACCTTAACTCTCAACCCTTGCCAAGAGGTTTCTAGGATTTGAATTTTCCTTTCTCTTCATTAATTGCCTTGAGTTTGATTCCTTTTGATATTTAATTATTGCTTGTTTCTTTAATTTCTTGCTATTTGCATTACTTGTCTCTTGCCATCAAAATCATATTCCCTCATAGCCAATAATTGAGCACTTAATTGCAATTCCTAGGGAGAACGACCCGAGGTTCAATACTCTCGGTTTTTGATATTGGTTTGCTTTGTGACAACCTATATTTAAACTTTGATTGAGAGGATCCATTGTTGGTTTGGATTATGCTATCAATGGGATTATTTTGTTAAATTCTGAACCGGCATAAATCCATCTTCATCAACACCCTTCACAAGCCAAGCACACTTGCCTTGCATGCCACACCACACTTGGTTTCCCACGTCTCACACACTTGCTCCACACTTACTTCACACTTTCCTTTCTTGTTCTCTTTGTGCTAAATTGGTGTCTCACTTCCCTACAATTCATAAGACCAAAGCACTCAAAGTAGTGTTCTTAAAATGTTCATAAATTTTTCACTATCAAGCCATACTAATCAAGATTTATTCATTTCTCACAAGAATTAACAAAGGAAATTAAGCTAATGATGCTATGCATCACTCAATAGATCTCATAAATCCGTTTTTCTTTGTCATCTGCCATCAATGTCGACGTACCAAGTATGCTATTAACGTTACCCCAATTGAATAACATTTTTCTTATTTAACGTAATTTTTTTCAATTTAGCGAGAACCCCAATTTCTAGTTACATATTTATTTGGTGTATATTTACATGTTAAGGGTGAAAATGTGAAAGCTTATGTTCTTTGTTTCGGTATTGTTATTTATTTTTTCTATCGTTTGTTCGTATTCGACCAATGCATTTTGAGAAAATGTTCTTTGATTCATAATCCATCCCCTTCGACATTGTTATCAAAAATAGATCACAAATCACATAAAGATTGTGTTCTATTCCCATATTCTCATTTTTTGTTCTTTATAAATATTATTTTATTTGATTTTATATAACTATTAGTGAATCATTTTTCTTAAATATGCTTATTAATTTTTATTTATTTGGATTTTTATTTTATTTAGAGCAAAAAAGTTTAGGGATAACATAAGAGATGCTTATGTCATCGTGGTGGATGGAGCACCTACACCGAGTAACAACTTTGCACTTGCAACAACCATTCTGGCATATTTTACAAGCAAAAAATTTGAAGTTTTTTAGACAATATTAATAAAAAGAAATTGTCTATCAGTAAAGAATTTCTTAATGAAATCTCATTGCAAGTATAGTTCTAAACCAACAAACAATTCCTCAATCAAAAATTTGTTTGTCACAAGTACAAACCCCAATAAAAATAAATCAAAGTATTTAAACCTCGGGTCGTCTCTCAAGGAATTATAGGAAAGTGTGCTCAATTATTGGTTATGAAAGTATATTTTGGGGTTTTTGTAATAAAGAACAAGAAATGTAAATAGCAAAAAAAAAAAAAGCTAACAACTAAGAAAGCTCTTGGCAAGGAATCAGAACTAGAAGTCCTATCCTCATTATCATCATCAATTGTGACAAGAATTGTCTATTGCTCCATTAGTTAACCTCTAACTATGAAGGAAAGTCAAGTGGATATAATCAACTTGAGTCCACAAGTCCTAGTCAAATCCTAAGAAAAGACTAGCTTTAGTGGCATTCAAGTCAACTAACAACTTCCAATTATCAATCAACAAAAGAGTTTGATAACTCAAGAATCTCCAATTATTCAACCCAAGCCAAGAGGAGAAAAATCTACTCTAAAACCTAACCAAGCATTTTATCAAATACTTGAAACGTATAAGAGGAAAGCAAGATAAAATTCCAGGAAATGTAAATCTACAACTACTCAAGCAAGGAAATAACAACAAAGCAATTAAACAAGAGAAAACATAAAATATAAATTGTATTAAATGAGAATTAAAGGAAACAAAAGTGCATGAACATAAAAATGACTAGAATAAGAAATTAACAAAAGGAACTAAAAGAGTAAAGATGTAGCAACAAGAAAATGAAAGGAAAAGTAGATGAAAACAAGAATTAAAATCTAGATCTAAGAAAATCTACCGTAATGCTAACCTAAATTCTAGAGAGAAGGGAGAGCTTCTCTCTCTAGAATTCTAGCCTAAAACATGATGAAAAACTCAAATATGACTACTTGGTTCATCCCCTTTAATCCTTGGGTTCAATAGCATCAGAAATGGGTTGGATTGGACCCAAAATGCTTCAGAAATTGCTGGCCACGAATTGCCTTTAGTTAGTCACGGTGATCCTGTGATGCACACACATAAGCCACACGTGCGCGTTACTTAAATGCATAGCAACCATGACAAATTTTATATCATTTTGAAGCGCCGGATGTTAGCTTTCCAACGCAACTAAAACCGCCTCATTTGGACCTCTGTAGCTCAAGTTATGATCGATTAAGTGCAAAGAGGTCAAGATTGACAACTTTGCGATTCTTTCATTTCTTCATGAGTTCTCCATTTTTACATGCTTTTTCTTCGTTCTCTCAATCCAATCTTTACTTTCTAAACCTGAAATCACTTAACAAACATATCAAGGCATCTAATAGAATCATGATGAATTAAATTTAGCTATTTTAAAACTTAAAAAGCATGTTTTCACTCTTAAGCACGATTAAAGGAGAATTACAAAACCATGCTATTTTATTGAATAAATGTGGGAAAAGATGATAAAATCCCTCTAAATTCATCACAAGATAAACCCTAAAAATGGAGTTTATCAACCTCCCCATGCTTAAACAATAGCATGTCCTCATGCTAAACCAAGAAGGACAAGAAAAGGGGTATGAACATTTATTCAATGCAAAGGAACTATATAAACCTATCTACAAGCATGCAACTAAATGCAATATGACTCTTTCTACTTGGTTAAGAGTAAATCAATCTCCAATACATACATGAACAAGTAGGTCCAAGTAGTATGATGATTCATGAATCCTACCAATTTAAATATCAAAATGAAGTACAAATAGACTTGCAAGAAGAAAGCTCATGAAAGCCGGGAACAAGGAATTGAGCATCGAACCCTCATCGGAAGTGTTTGCACTCTAGTCGCTCAAGTGTATAGGGTTGATCACTCAATTCTCTTCTACTCATGCTTTCCAAGATTTGTTTTTCATTTAACAATCAACAATTATTCAATGCATGCATACATCTATCATGAGGACTTATTCATAGGTTGTAATGGGACTAGGGTAAAGGTAGGGATGCATATGGTCAAGTGAGCTTGAAATTCGAATCTTTGATTAACCTAAACTCTCACCAACACATATAACAATCTATACAATTCTAATACAATACCTAGCTACCAATGATTCCCACTTTTTTCACATACTCATGCATTCTCTTTAATTCACATTCCATATGCATTGTTATTACTACTTTGCTTTGGGGCATTTTTGTCCCCTTTTTGTTACTTTTCTTTTTTTTCTATATATATATTTTTTTCTATATTTTTTTTCTTTTTATTTTTCTTTTGATATATATTTTTTTCTTTATTCTGTATTTTTTTTCTTTTTGCAATAAGGTATATACAAGAGTATCAATGCATATGGTTTAAACATAATTCATACATGAGTATGTACCCAATTCCGAATGTTTTCAATGAAAAGCTCAAAATACACTTTTACCTCAACCAATGTCCCAAGTTTTCCCAAACTTGAATGATAAACACTCTTACTAGCCTAAGCTAATCAAAGATCCAAATAAAGGTCCTTTATTATTTTTCACTTTAAGGCTTGTAATATGCTAAAATTAAGAACAAAGGGATTAAAATAGGCTCAAAGTTGGCTAACAATGGTTGATAAAAGGTAGGCTATTTGGGTAAGTGAGCTAAATAAAATGATGGCATCACTCATATAAATACATGTATACATGGAATAATAGACATAAAGAATCAAACAAATCAAAGATTACAATCATAGAAAAAGAATAATGCACACAAGAATAGAAATAAGTGGTTATATGATGTAACCACACAATTGGGCTCAAAACTCACATGCTTGTGTTCTTAGCTCAGAAACCATGTTCCAAATTAAATTCTTCGAGCAAGTTCAATAAAAAATTTTTTCAAATTGGTAGGTTCACTAAAAACAATTTCTTGGAAAAGAAATCATCACCCTAATCAAGTAGTCCTAACATAAAAAGAAGTAGTAAAATATGTACAAGTTCTAACTATTATGCAACCTATCATGCAATGCAACAACTAACTACAAAGAAAATTAAGAATTGGTGTTGAAAAAGGAAATTGTCACCCATGGAGATCGGTCGGACGACCTCCCCACACTTGAAGATTGCACCGTTCTCGGTGCATGTAAAGAAGAGCAAGGTGGACGGGTTGAAACAACTGATGAGCTTCTTCAAAAGGTTGTGGGGATGACTTGTTTGTTGCCCCATGTAGAAACTTTTCCTTTTTTCCTTTCAGTGGCCAGCTTGAAAGGAAAGAAAAAGAAAGAAAATTAAGCCTACAATGAAGATATCAAAGCAAATAGAACATAGGCGGGGGCTAATGCCAAATAAGGGTAATGTTCTCAACTATATGGTAGCTAAGCATGTGAATGAGAAAACAATATAAGCTAAGACATATTAATACTTTATGCAAGAGTAAGTCAAAGCATGAAGAGCATATTGAGCATCAAGTTCAAATAAGAAAAAGTAGGTCATGAAAAACAATATGAGTTCATATCAATGCACAAAGGATACAAGAGTCATAAAAAATTAAGCATTGATTTAAGAGTTTCATCACCCATCAATATCAAATAAGTCAAGAGGCACCAAAATAATGCAAGAAATTCTCAACAATTGAGTAGAAAAATTTAATACCATTATTAAAATAAGAAACTTAGAAAAGAAAATAAGAATAAGCTATAAAAAAACAAAATTAAAATGCAATGAATAAAAGTATGCAAATGCAATAAATAAAAGAAAATGAAAGATGAGAAAAATGAATTTTTTTATTTATTTTATTTATTTATATATTTATTATTATTATTATTATTATTTATAGAGAGGGAAAAGAAGAGAGTGAGAAAGGAAGAAGAGAGAAGAAGAAAGGTAGAAAGAAAGAAGAAGGAAAGAAGAAAGAAGAAGAAAGGAGAAAGGAGGAGAAACAGGCTGCAATCCACGCATAAGCGTCGCCCATGCTTAAGCATGGATTGCAGTAGGGACAATCGACGCATAAGCGTGACCTATACTTACGCGTGGATCGTGGCACAACTCTAGCACAACTCTCTGGTTTTTGTATTAGGAGTCCCCATATGGCAATCCACGCATAAGCGTTGCCCATGGTTAAGTGTGGATTGACCCTTTTTTTTAAAGAAAGTATAAAAACATAATCAAACACTCTCCTAACCTATAAACATTCTAAATCAACCAAAATTCAAATTTAATAAAAATCTTTTAGTTCTTTTGAAAAATTGTCAAAGACGAAACAAACAAAACTTGCACTTCAAGCAAAATGCAATTCAAAAACAACTAACCTACAACCTAAAGCATAACTCTATTCAAACAAACTAACAACCAAAACACTAAAATAAGAACATACAAAGAAGAAAACTACCTAACAATGGCAACTCAATTCATTCATTGATTATATATACAAGAGAATGGAAAGAGTTTACCATGGTGGGGTGTCTCCACCTAGCACTTTTATTTATTGTCCTTAATTTGAACTTTGGAGAGCTCCTCAATAAGGTGGCTTGTTCTTGAATCCATCCTTGAACATCTACCAATGCTTGGACTTCCAATAAGCTCCATCATTCAAGATTAATAGCTCTAAACTTTGATGGAGTTCTTCACAAATCATGAGTTCTCAAAGTTGATCCTCCTCTTGTAATTTGGGATCCCACACTTTGTTTTCACATCCATCTTCTAATTGATCATCATGATTACAATTGGGTGGTAAGCAAGCTGAATTCTCATTTGAGCACCAAAGCATCTTCCTAGACCCATTCAATGTAGCATGACTCCAACCATGGAACCTACGACTTGAGGATTCAACCTTAATGAGCCTAACCTCATTTTGCCAACCACTACACAACTCTCCCTTACTCTTCAATCCACACAAAGCTCTAAGTTGACCATCCGTTTCAATCAAACCATATTGTGTTGGATGGTGACTTAGGAAGGGGTGGTCCCAATGATCTTGCAAGTGCCACTCCCTTATGCTCTTCTTTGACTACCTCCACCTCTTGGCGAGCTTCTTCAATGTCAAGTCCTTGTTCACCAACTTCTTTTATACATTCCTCAATGCCCAAGTCATGTGTTGGAGATTGTGCACTAGTCTCCTCAACATCAATTTCACAACACAATGAGGAAGGTTCAACAATCTCACATAGCACATTAGTTGGTGTGGAATCAACTTCAACAATAGGACTTATTGCTTGCTCAACTTCTTCCAATTTTTCATCTTCCATAATATGTGTTGGAGGTTGCATATTATCCTCCTCAACATCAATTTCAAGCTCAATGGAAGAATGTTCAACAACTTCCACAAAATCATCAACAACATTGCTTGGTGTTGAAGTGTTCTCAAGCTTGAAATCCACCTCTTGTTCAACTTTACCTAGGTCTTCAACCACTTATTCTTCTTCAACAATCTCCATCATTTCCACTCGTTGCAAAACACATTCCGTTTCCTTGTCCTCATGTTGAGATTCTAGAATCTCCTTCATGCTCCTCTCTTCGGTTGATTTTTCACATTCATCCATGGAAATACTTTGCTTGTGGCATGAGTCCCATGAGTCCAACTTTTGACGGATGATTGCTTGAAGTCGATCCATTGCTTCCTTGAGATGATCCATTGGCTCTTGTTCCACTTGGCTAACATAAAAAGGATCATATTGCTCTTGGATTGATGGACATGGATATTCTTCTATGGGGGTTATGGTGGAAAGTAAAATTCATTTTATGGGTGAAAATTCACATAGATTGGAGGTGGTTCATCTTGGTAATAGTATGGAGGAGGTGGTTCATGTAGGTATTGAAGTTGGAGTTGTTGTGGTTCTAAGTGTGGTGTGTATGGCTCATATAGTTGTTGATATGGTGGATATGAATTAGGGTCATATGGAGGTGTTTGGTGGTATGGGCTTGTGAGTATGGTGGTTCAAAGCTATGTTGAGGAGCGAGTTCATGGGCATATGGTGGTGGTTGTTGATAACCAAAAAGGGGTTCACCATAACCATAACCATTGTCTTGGTATGCATCTTGGGATGGCTCTTGCTCATAGTACGTTGGAGGTTGTTGCCAAGAGGATTGATCACAAACATATGGCTCCTCCCACCTTTGATTGTTCTATCCTTGATGCATATCTTTATTGTAATCTCCACTTCCTACAACATAATTGTAACCAAACTCATAGCCAAAATGATGAGAATTCATAATGAAAAGAGAAAACAAAATCAAAAGCTAATAAGAACAAAATCCTACAACTAGCAAGCAAAAATCAAACTATTCACAATATTCACATATATACTATAACCAATAACAAGGCACTCATTTGCAATTCCCCGGCAACGACACCATTTTGATGAAAAAAAATTGTCTAATGGTAAAAAATTTCTCAATGAAATCTCGTTGCAAGTATAGTTCTAAACCAACAAACAATTCCTCAATCAAAAATTTGTTTGTCACAAGTACAAACCCCAATAAAAATAAACCAAAGTATTTAAACCTCGGGTCGTCTCTCAAAGAATGAAGGGAAGTGTGCTCAATTATTGGTTATGAAAGTATATTTTGGGGTTTTTGTAATAAGGAACAAGAAATGTAAATAGCAAAAGAAATAAGCTAATAACTAAGAAAGCTCTCGGCAAGGAATGAGAACTAGAAGTCCTATCCTCATTATCATCATCAATTGTGACAAGAATTGTCCATTGCTCCACTTAGTTAACCTCTAACTATGAAAGAAAGTCAAGTGGATATAATCAACTTCAGTTCACAAGTCCTAGTCAAATCCTAAAAAAAGACTAGCTTTAGTGGCATTCAAGTCAACTAGCAACTTCCAATTATCAATCAACAAAAGAGTTTGATAACTCAAGAGTCTCCAATTATTCAACCCAAGCCAAGAGGAAAAAAATCTACTCTAAAATCCAACCAAGCATTTTATCAAACACTTGGAAGGCATAAAAGGAAAGCAAGATAAAATTGCAAGAAATGTAAATCTACAACTACTCAAGCAAGGAAATAACAACAAAGCAATTAAACAAGAGGAAACATAAAATATAAATTGCATTAAATGAGAATTAAAGGAAATAAAAGTGCATGAACATAAAAATGACTAAAATAAGAAATTAAGAAAAGGAACTAAAAGAGTAAAGATGTAGCAACAATAAAATGAAAGGAAAAGTAGATGAAAAGAAGAATTAAAATCTAGATCTAAGAAAATCTATCGTAATTCTAACCTAAATTCTAGAGAGAAGGGAGAGCTTCTCTCTCTAGAATTCTAGCCTAAAACATGATGAAAAACTCAACTATGACTACTTGGTTCATCCCCCTTCAATCCTTGGGTTCAATAGCATCAGAAATGGGTTGGATTGGGCCCAACATGCTTCAGAAATCGCTGGCCTCGAATTGCCTTTAGTGAGTCATACTGATCCTGCAATGCGCACGCATGGGCCATGCGTGCGCATCACCTAAATGCAAAGCAATCATGGCAAATTTTATATCATTTTGAAGCCACAGATGTTAGCTTTCCAACGCAACTAGAACCGCCTCATTTGGACCTCTGTAGCTCAATTTATGATCGATTAAGTGTGAAGAGGTCAGGATTAACAACTTTGCGATTCCTTCATTTCTTCATGAGCTCTCCATTTTTACATGCTTTTCCTTCGTTCCCTCAATCCAATCTTTGCCTTCTAAACCTGAAATCACTTAACAAACATATCAAGGCATCTAATGGAATCAAGGTGAATTAAATTTAGCTATTTTAAAACCTAAAAAGCATGTTTTCACTCTTAAGCACAATTAAAGGAGAATTACAGAATCATGCTATTTCATTGAATAAATGTGAACAAAGATGATAAAATCTCTCTAAATTCAACACAAGATAAACCCTAAAAATGAGGTTTATCAAATATCACTCCACAAAAAATTATGAACTTGTCTATGACTTCAGGGATGAAAAATTCTCAAAGACCAACTTTACTCTTTATGTTACTTTTTTTTGTTGTAATCAACAAAGTTTATGTGAGAAATCTAATTCTACATATTTATATTTTATCTATTATAGACAATGATGTATTCAATTATTCATTGAATAAAATGTCTTTATAAAAAATTTTAGGATAATAATTTCACTAATATATTTAAAAGATAGATTTTTTTTATAGAATTGTATTTGCTATTTTCTTTCACCAAAAAAATACAAACAACTATTTTGTACTCACAAACAACTACTTTTGAACTTTTAAATTATGAAAAAATTTTAAACTCTAGACACTTTGTAATTAGTAAAATTATACTGTTGTCATAAAGATAAATTTTACCTATTTAATCATTTTGACAAGCCAAAAAGATGTCTAATTATATAAAAATTGAACTTAACTTCCTGGCAAACAAAATGATGCATAAAAAGATTAATATTTGACAATGAATACAGATGCTTAACCTCTTATCTAAATTTATTCCTAATAACTATTCTACCGCTATTAAACCTTTGAGTTATTGTTCTGGATTTTACTTATTAAATTGTACTAATATATCAAAGTGGCTAATAAATTCTTTAAAAAATGGATGAATTATCTTTTTAATTTTTGTTATAACTTGAGAAATTATTTTATTTTTATTGTTGTTTGTATTAATTTTATTATTGTTTGAGTATTACTGTCAGGAAGTATTGGTTAAAAAAAAAATAATACATTTAAAATAGTCCATCAAACTAGACAAACAAAAATTACATACTATATAAATAAAAGTCAAAATAGAGTCAATATTGGTAACAAATTAAAAAAAATGGTCATGACTAGAAAAGAACTCCAACATTTGAGTTTGAGTCTTAATTGTTTATAAACATAATAGATTATATTTAAATTTATATGTTGAATACACATAACCTTACTATATTATATAAATTACAAAAATAATTAAAATTATAATCACTTTACCTTATTTGATTTCTATTTTCGTTTGTTGTGAACTTTTTTTATATTGAGTAAGTAGTTGAACCTTTGCTTTGTAGTTTTAAACTACTTTTCTTTCGTACAGTGGAAGGACATCCTTTAGTCACTGCAATTGGAGGATCACGCAAAATTACAGTACCTTCGACTAAAGTGACTTGATTTGTCTGTTTAGTAAGATCTTCTACGGATTCATAAACTTTAATTAGATCAAGTTCTTCAATTAATTTATCTAAATCTTGAATAACTGCATCATGATGTTTTATTGATTGTGAAGCTCTTTCAGAAGCTTCTAGTGTAAAATTTTAAAAATTAATAAATAATTAATTAAGAAATTAATTTTCATTTAAAAAATTAAGAAATTAAAGTTTATAAGTTAGGAGAGTAGAAATATTTAAAATACGCATTTTAACTCTAATTTTTTAAGATTTTGGTCTAAAAATGGACAATAAGTCGAACCGATTGATTCAAAGCTCATTCACGTTGAGGAAGAGAAGCACTCACCAAACCCTAACCTCCATTTCCATCCAAACTTTATTTCCTTATAACTTTCAATCTGGAGCTCTGATTGACGAGCCATTTGTGACTACGCGTTCGTCTTGTTGAGCTCTTCAATTCTATCTGAATAAAATGGTACGAAAATTCGAATTATATGTCCAATTCTTCCTTCTTTTCATTTTTGCAAATTTGGGTTTTAGTATTAACAGATTTTATGATTTCGATGGTTTAGGGATACTCTAGTGATGGATAATTGTTGGATTTTACTCCAATCATTAATGAGTAAGGTAAAAAAACTCTAAACCTTTGTGGTTTATCCAATTTTGTGAATCCTAGCGTTAATTGTGGTGAATCATATGGATTAAATTGAAATTGTGTTGAATTGGAGTTGAATCGGTGAATTGAAATGCTTGGAACTTAGCTTTGGGTGGTTGGAATTGAATTCGAGTCTTTGAAGTTTGAAGTTTAGTGTTTTGAGCTTTGGGAGAAATCGGCCATTGTATGGTTTTGGTTTCTCGTAGTTAACATATAATGTTGCGTGAAAACTTAGGTTAGTGGTCCTAAGATAAGTTGGAATTGTATGTATTGATTGATTGAATGTGTGTACAATATATGGGGTTGATTTGATTTGGAGGTTGAAATTGAGTATGTGTAAGAAGTTGATAATGATGATGGTGTGATATGAGTTTTGATGATGGTTGGCGATGTTGTGGTGCATAATGAGTATGATGATGAGTATGAGAAATTTTGGGCAAGAAGCTGGGACCGATAAGTTTAGGTAAGTATGGTAAATTGAGATTTGTGTAGTTGGTGTTAAATATAAATTATATGTTGGGTTTGATAGTGAAGTGGTTGGAATTGATGCAATTATTGTATATATGTATGTATGTGATGAAAATGATGTTGAATTGGTGATGAAATATTTATATTTTGAGTGACTAAGTGGTTGATAAGTAGTGGATTAATGTTTGAAAGTCATGAGAATGCTTGAGATGGATTTGGCTAAGATTTGGTTGGTTTTTGAATTGAAAAGTTTGGAAAACTGAGATTTTGAATTTTTGGTAAAAACATAATTTTTGACTAACTTCAAAAGGTCATAACATGGCTTCCAAACCCCTAAATTTTGTGAAATCTATTTTGAATGAAAATTGGATCTGTGAAATTTATAGCGTTCGAAGAATTGACTAAAAATGATTTTTAACGAAAAAGTTATGGGCATTTGAAGGTTGGATTTAAAACACAGTTTTAAAAAAACCAAAATTTCCGGTATGCGTGCGTACGCACACTGCCGTGCGCACACACAGACCATAGCATTGGTAAGACTTGTGCGTATGCACAAGGAGGTGTGTGACGCACACTCTAGGATTTTGCAAGTTGTACGTACGCACACGAAGGGAAGTTCGTCTGGTGCATGTGTATGCACAGTACCATGCGTATGCATAATACCCTATTTTATACTAAAACTTTATTTTTAACTATTTGACCTTCCCGACAAACTTGTAAACCTCCAAAACCATTGTTTTGTTGATAATACACAATTTTTGAACTATCGACTATCTCTCTAGTTTTCCAAACCTCTGATAACCCTGTTTAAGGTGTAATAGCTAGTTTTTAGGCTTTGGAATAAGAGAGAACATGTTGAGGGTGATGAATTGGCATTAAGGGACAATGGGTTACATGAAATGAGAGACGTGATGGGGATGATTATGATAATAAGAAAAGAGAATGATTGATGATGACTAAGTATGATGAGTATGGTTATGCCATTGAGAGATGGTGATGAACGAATTTGATTGAGATACGAAGAGAATGATTATGCAAATGGAAGTAAGTCTGATTGAGACATGCTTGCCCAGATAGTATGCAAGGGTTGTGGCTCGTCCTACTTGCTCCGGGTTAATGCTTGAGATACCCAGATAGTAGCAAGGATTGTGGTTCATCCTACTTGCTCCGGGTCAGTGATTGAGACACCTGGGTAGTAGCAACAGTAGTAGTTTATTCCACTTGCTCTAGATTGAGCCGGTAAACACTCACTGGGTATTACCCAGCAGTAATGGTTTGTTCCACTTGCTCTAGGATAAGTGGGTAGTGTATGCAAGGGATTGTAGCTCAGTCCCACTTGCTCTGTGAGGTGGTGCTTTTGTCTAAGATTAGCTACCGGACATGTCGGGTTTGGCTATATAACTGACAGATGAGACTCATCGGCCATAGGACAGACATGCATCATATTCACTAGTATGTTTTGTTTGGGTATGCTTTGTTTTGACTTGCCTAATTGCTTATTTGTAATTAACTACTACTTGTCCTATCCGTTGTACTTGCTATCTATATTTTGTGTTTTTTTTTATTGTATTGTATGTGTTTGCATTTGATAGACCCCTTATATAGTGGAAGCGTGATGAGAGTTGTTCCACCCGGTGTTTAGGAGATGTGAAGGAAATGAAAACTGAATAGTTAGATTAGAACTAGAATCTGTTAGATAAATTACCGAGATTTCTAGTTTAGAAACAAACTTTAAGTTTGATTTTGAGTGTCGGAGTTTTAGGAACGCATCTGGCTTTTCCGGGACCTTCTATATTATCTATGTGGGCACCTTTACCATACTAAAAACCCCTGGTTCCCATTCCATACGTGTCATTGTTTTTCAGATGCAAGATGTGAGGCATCTTACTGAGCGTGCTGGAGATTCTTTCAGAAGCGAAGATATACTTTTGGGATTTTTTTATATTATGTACTTAGCTTATATATATACATATATTCTCCACTGTTATATTAAAAATATTTTTTGTCCCTCTTAGAGGTTGACTTTGGAGAACTATGATTTGTATTTGTCTTTTGGTTTATTTTTGGGCTGTGTGTGTATATATTCTAGCCAGCCTTTACTTCGCAGGTTGAGTTTAGTGCTCGATTATGTATCTATCTTTTGAAACTATTTATATACTTGTCTCTTTGGTTTTTTGTATAAGCCTTCTATCTAATCATTTTCGAGTGTGATTCGTTTTCGGTCTTGTTCTGTTCATCTTTTCTCCCAAGGCTCCTAGTTAAACTATTCTTCATATATATCTATTTACGTATTTTTGTTTTAGAGGTCGTAGCACCTCACTACCTTTGATTTACGTCTTAGGCGTAAAGCTCTATATAGTAGGATGTCTAAAGATTTAATGGCAACGTTGTTAAACAATGAAGTAATGTACTTCTTATTGCACCTTTATTGAATTTCTTTATTTTCCAATCCATTAACTTTCTCTATGTTAGCATTTTTTGTCCATCGATATAGAAGATAACAAGACGGAATATTAAACAACTTTTTTTTATAAACACAATGAAGATATGTCTATAAAGAATACCCACAAATTCAAACATGTGACAACTACAACTTGCTTCATTTGAAATGGAATGAAAACTCACGTAAAAGTTAGGTTTATCATGACAAATTTCATGAATCTTATATTTGTAGACTTCATTGGAGAATTCAACTTTGTTTATAATAAATTTTTGAGAGCCAACTAATTCACTTTGAAATATATGAAACATCTTTTTTGTATAACTTTTTGAAGCATGTTCTTTCATAGGATACAAAGTTCGCAAGAGAAGACTTGCACTCATGTTCTTAAAACTCTTTTCTCTTTTCTTATTGTAATGTGCATCAAGAGCCTTCTCATATTGAGTTACAAATTTACTCAATGGAGTACTTGCATTTAACTAATCTTTGAAAAAATTATTCATTTTCGCTCCCTTGAGTAGTAGACATTCCGGCACAAAAATTAGAATGTACATAAGTAGGAATCTATTTTTCTCGAATACAATATATGTCTTTCGCATTGATTATCTTCCCATCAAATCTATCAATCATTGCTTTCCAATTAGATTCAAATTCCTCAGTAGTGATAAAACAATGAATACATTTATATAATTGATTCTTGAATTCACTATGATATACAAAATGATGCTTGATATTTTGAAACACCTTTGATACAACATTAGTAATAGCACTATTATGATCAGTGATAATTATTTTTGGGCAAGTATGAGACATTGCTTGCAACTATTTACGCAATAACAAAACAAAAGTTTCTTCAGTTTCATCCCATAACAAAGCGCAATCAAACAGAATAGATTGTTGATGATGATTAACTTCAGTAAATGGCACAAATGACGTTCTATATTTATTTGTTAGGTATTAGGGTCAAAAGTAACATCTTCAAAATATTTATAAGCCTTTTCAAACCTTGAATCAACCCAAAAGACATTTGTAAGTTGTTCATCTATATCTATTTGGACTGCATAAAAAAAAAATTCAACATCTTTTAGTTGACAATCCTTAAAAAGGATAACATTATCTGGACATCTCCCTTTTCTAAGTTCTTCTGTCTCTTTCTATTCAAGTAATTTATAACATCTTGTTGATAAAACTAATATTGTCAACTCCACCATTCTCCATACCACTCTTTGTAGCTAAGATAGGTGCTATTTTACTATAAGTTAAACCAGATTCATTTTTGTATTTTGGTCTTCTTTCTATATACTTGGAGAAATTATGCACTTCTAAGGGTGACAAGATTGTGATTATGGTCTTTTATAAATCTAGAAATAAACCATTGATCTTTTCCTCTTTAACATATAATATTGCATTACAATCTATCCTTGTTTCATCAAGTACTCCATGGATTTTATCTTCTCTTCTAGCATATTTTTTTTTGTTTTTTTTTTTTGTTTTTATTGAAACCCTTCTTTTGCACAAAGAATTTCTTGACCAATTATTGCGCCATCTATTCCCGATTTAGTCACACGACCCATGCGAAAACTAAATCCTTTTTTTTTCTAGCGTACCCATGGGAACTCCATGCTTTCATAAGGTTCTAGTTCTTCATTTAATGTCATCTCAATTTTATGATGATTCATATCAAGATCTATTTCAACTCTATTTTTATCTTTTTCTTTAAAATTACTCATAATATCTCTATAAATATTTTTTCGGTACCTACATTAATAACTTCAATTAGCACAGAATCGAGAGAGAATAAAATAACAAAATTTTAAGGGAAGTTCTACTTATACAAATTATAGCATTATACAAAATATTTTTAGTCAATTTAGTTAACAAATTATACAAAAAAAAAATTAAAATAAAAAAATATAGTATTGTATGCTTTAACTAAAAATATACTCTAATTAAATGTTTGTATAGTATTAGATAGAAGAACATAAATAATATTATCTTTAAAGAGGAGCATCCTATATATAATCTTAAATAGAAGAACATAAATATAGTCTTATTTGTCAAATAACTAAAGATGAGTATTTTCTTCACAAGTTGTTAATAAGAAATTCTTAAAAAGTCGATAATGAATTGTAGTACAATATCGACAAAAAGAGCAAAACAGAGAAATGTGAAATTTAATTAATTTGTACAATAAATTTTAATTTCTGGAATGAGATAAGAGAAAAAATTCGTAAAAAAATAAAAAAAAAGAAAACACATGGAAGAAAAAAAACTAGAAACTCAATAACTGTAGTTGAAAAAATGAAAGAAAATGAAGATCTAATTTTTTAATTTTTTATTTTTAAAAATTAAAATTAGCAAGATAACTATGATATGGCTTGTTAACTCATTTTTATTGGTTGTCTGTGTAAAGTTTGTTTATACTGAAAATGCATTGAAATAATTTTCTATATTATATTTGTAAACAACCATGTTAATTAGAAGAGTTTAATTTTGATATATTGACAGTATAAAATATTTTATATAGTCATGTAATTATAATTATTCTCTTGAATGATCATTTATGTAATTTAATGTAAAATATAACTATTTTTGTTAATATGACATTATGTGATTGAATACACGTATAAAAAAATTTTATATTGACAGTGCATTAAAATTAAATTCTAATTAAAATAATAAATCTAAATAATAATAAATTTAATTTTAATGTATTGATAGTATAAAATATTTTATACAATAATATAATTATATCCGTTTTTTAAAATAATTTTACATGGCGAGTTATTTTTATTAATATCGCACGCGCAAATGTTGGCAAGTTAAAGAAATATGGCGAGAGCAACTGTGTAAAGAAAGGGAGGAAGAGGGTACACACCGAGTGGAAAAGTGAGAGTCCGGTTCGGCAACAGCTTTTTAGTGTAGTTGTTCCCGGTTCCCTATTTCTCCCGTTCCGGTCCACGACCTCGTCCTGAACCGGGCAATTGCATTATTCACTCTCTTTCTTCTGCGAAATTTCCTTTCCTTTCAATTCCATTTTCGTCCCTCAACACAACGACCCCTTCCCTTCAATGCTCTCCACAATTCAACACGTCGTGGTCCTTTCAACATTCATTCGTATACTTCTCCTCCTTTTCTACACATTCACGATTTTATCCTCTTGCCGTGATCTTCACATTTGGGTTTAAATACATGTATATCTTAATTGTAATTTAAGAAACTATTCTTCTTTTTTGGTTGTTGGTATCACAGTCTGATCAGGTTTCCGGTTAATCGGCGATCTGCCTCTGGTTTCTGGTCTCATCGTTTCGGTTTCTTTATGTGGGGTTTGGGGGCACAGAGACAGAGGGTAACAGCACAATCACCATCAATTCACAATGTCTATGTCAGATTCCGATTCCTCATCTTATGCTTCCGATTACAAAAACTTCAAACAAATTAGCCGCGAGCGTAAGGCCCTCTCTCTCTCCCTCTTCAATAAGAAAAGGAGATAATTATTTTAGATTCCGTTCCGTGATTGATTTGGTTAGAGTTATGAACTCTCTTGAAGTTTCTGTAATTTAGTACCTTTCTTTTTTTCTATCCGCATTTTTGGTTGTTGAAGTTGATGCTGAAGTTTATTCTGTGCATTTTCTCTTTTTGCCGACATTGGTTATGATCCCAGTGAATACAATGTATTTTGTGTTTTGGCGCATGAATGCTTGAATGGTTTTTGTTTGGGGTGATTTTTTTTTATTAGTAAAAACACCGTTTTGAAGTGAATGCAAGCAAGTTAACGCCTTAAAACTTGAAGCTTACTGGCAATGGCACCTGTTTCTGGAGATAATAAACAGATTTAGTTGCTTTTGGAGGGAGTTCTATGGAGTTTATCCTAATGGGGAGTGAAATCTTCTTGATCAGGTGTATTGGTTTTGGGATGAAACTGGTAATCTTTGTTTTTCACTTATGTTGCTGGAAATCTGAGTTTAATTATGGTATGTTGGATATGATGCTTTGCCTTACTGAATGGAGATGCTAATTGTGGAAGGATATCGTGTCACAGTGGATATGTTTTAGACCACTGTGTCTGAATGCGTTGTTATAATATATAGCTGGCAGAGATTTTCACAGTTATGGTGTTTAAAAGAGGAACTATCTACTGCTTCTGCTATTTGAGGAACTCTATCGTCCCGTTTGAGCTCAAGCTCCCTTCTAATGGGAACGTTAAGTGGCAGCACGGTTCTTAATTTCTTTGCTCTACTAAGTTTGCCCTATTGATTGATGGATACTAGGATGTTGACTTTACTCCTCTGCAGACATTTTTCTAATTCCATGTTGCATAATTCAAAAATTTTACATTGGCTGTTGAAGTCCTAACACAACCCCCTTTTTACCTCCGGGCTTGGGATAGGCCTTGTAAACATAGCAGAGCTTAGCTGCCAAATAGAAACAATGCAGGCTATTTCTTACCTTTTTGTCAATGTGGGAATTATTAAGGTTGGAGCAACTTCCTGAAACATAGAGGTTTTACGAAAACTTGAGTGAAATTTCTTTTTTCTTGGTGGTGTAATATGCATACTATATTGTTACTTGGTGACTTATGGTTGGAGAAGAATTATAGAACTCAGGGTAACTTATTGAAATTATCTCTCTTGGGATAAAATGGTCTTTCTAGATTCATAGCTCATGGTTATTATGGAGGCTCTCTAACAGATATGTAAAGAGACTGCATTATTTTGTCCTGACCGATAGCAGATAGACAGATTTGCAAATATATTTAATAGTTTAATAGTTTATAGTTCAAGTGGTAATCTTCAGCTAGTGATTAGTATTGGAATCTTTCAATTCCCCCTTCACATTTTCTGATCATACATTGCCTTAAAAAAAACGTTTTGCCTTTTTTTTCCTGATCTGATCATCCAGTTTAATATATGTGAACTAAAATTTTCTCCAGGATTATTACATGAAATGCTCAGGTCTGCAAAAACTGGGGATTCAAAATCAACATGGAAGGTACAAAATGCCTTCAATCTCATAAATCATGTCTCCGGTTTTTAAATTGCACTATAGAGGCAACTGGAGTTACCCCTTCTATCTATAATTTTCTGGGAATGGATATTGCCACTCCTTTTTTTCTAAAATTCTGCAAACATACAATGCAAAAAAATCATATATGGAGTGACATTATCAAAAATGGGAGTGGCATTATTATTTCCCTAATTTTTTTCGTCTTTTTTTTTATTATTTTTTTATGATGTTGATTATTGGAAATGGTCAAATTCATGAATCTTCTCTTCTGAATATGTCACCTTGTTAAATGACGTCTCTTCATTTATTGGATATATGGCTACATGTTGCACCCTGAATGTCTCGCAGTAAGCAGCTAAAGGAAATGGGATCATTCATCATTATGGATTCTATCTCAATTTTTTTTCTGGACGGATGTGCTATTACTAAATATTAAACCAGCTCCAGAGTTTGTTTACCCTTGTTTCATTGGTTGATTGCCTGCAGGTATTAATAATGGACAAACTTACTGTCAAGATAATGTCTCACTCTTGCAAGATGGCTGATATCACTGATGAAGGTGTTTCATGTAAGAATCACAAGATTGCTTTTGGAGATTTCACTTTTCCTCTTTCTGCTCTCTTTTTAATCCTTTATGTTCATGTTGATAAGCTTCTCCAATTGATAAAAATTCTATATCTGCATCCAATGATTTATTTTTTTACCCCATTACTTCTCTCTGATTTGTTGTTTTATCAAAAGAATAAAAAAAGGTGATTACATGTTGTAGTGAGTAGTGGTAACTCTGAGAGAGAGTTGGGAGCTGTTCCTAAATTTGGAATTTTCTTTTTTCTCTCTTGTTGAGGTAAAAGAGGAGACTAAATTATTCTGGTAGCATCTGCATTTTGCATAACTAGTTCCATTTGTTGCATGGAATGACATTTTGCTGTTCTTTTTGTAGTGGTGGAAGACATATACAAACGAAGGCAGCCATTGCCCACCATGGATGCTATATACTTCATCCAGCCAACTAGAGAGAAGTACATATCCTCTTTATTATGCTTGTGGCATATGTAATGAATTATCTTGCATTAGCTTGAGAGTGTTCCTAGACTAATGCATAATTCTATCAGTAGAGGCTGATTTCTTAGCTGTATGTCAGTTACTTTTGCATAATTTGTTGGTTCTACTGGAAAAAACTAAGGTTGTTGCTGCTGAAGAATAATTATTCTGTACTTTTATGGCTACATATTAAGTTTAGCTTTGTTGGTCATTCTAACTAATCTGTGCTGTCAAGTCTTATAGATATTGTCTGTACTTATTGATTGTCTCTCCTCATTTCTCTTGACAGCATCATTATGTTTTTGTCAGACATGTCTGGGAGGACACCCTTATACAGGAAGTATGAGTTTTTATATTATCTCCTATCTGTTAAATTTCATCTTGACTTCCACTGTTGGTTTTCAAGCATGTTTTGTACTATGTTCTTGCAGGGCGTTTGTTTTCTTTAGTTCATCTATATCCAGAGAATTGGTGATGGAGATAAAGAAAGATGCGTTGGTGTTGCCTCGCATAGGTGCTTTAAGGGAGGTGAATATTCTTTATTTTAGGATCTATATATTGCACTTGAATTGATATTTTTATGCCAAACAATGTATTTTTGCTGATTGTTATTTTCTCTACTAACTTGACACACTGCAGATGAATTTGGAGTATTTTGCCATAGACAGTCAGGTATGTTCTACTACTTCATTTCACTTGCTTGTCTGTCATACTACTACATGTTATCTTTGTTCATGATTTTAATGAATATACTCATTTTTTCTTCCCTTTTAGTAGTAAGCGTTAGTATATTTCAGAACTTATGACATGTAGAAGTTTTCGATGAGTTTGTCCACTTCCAGTCCATGTAACCATGGAAGAGACTTGAGAGTTGAATGATAGATTGGTATGTTCTATTGTTCTTCCAATTCAGTTCATGTTAATTGGGGAAAAAGAAAACCTCTCCAGGTACAAATTAAACAAACAAGAACCTATGCCTGTGGCTGGATCTGCGATATTTGGGGCCAATTGTCTAACAAGGATTAAAGTAACTTGTTCTCACAGAAGTAAAAGGTTGAAAAATCATGATGTGTGGTTCGAATGTGATAGTATGTGTTTAAATTAGCTAAAGGCTCTATTTGGGGTGAAATTTTTAGGCATTTGTTTGAGCTTTTTACAATTTATAAAGAGCTTTTTCATAAAAAGACAGCTGTAAAAATAATTAATAATGAGATAAGATTAAAAGAAGAGAAAATTAAAACCCAGGAAAAATGCTGTTTCAGCGTTTCTTTCATAGGTTAGAAACCTTTGTTTCTGATAAAATAGCAACCATGCATTTCCGACTAGGTGAAGTCAGATCCCGAAAAGAAGGTAGCCCAGCAGGTTTATCACCTTGTGGGGTTTGATGAGGATATAGGGTTTATGGTTTAGGGTTTATATATATATATACTTACCTTTAAAAAATCTCTAACAAAAGGGTATAAAGGGCTTTTTTTTAAGTTCACAGATGCAGACATCCATTCTGTGCTAGACATTGTTCTTTATGATTTTATTCATACCACACTAACTAAAAAAGATAGTAATATGTAAAGCTACATTATTGGAATGCAAAATTCATGAAATCTATTTATGGAGGTTCCTTCCCTTGAGATAAATATCAACCATCAAATGTGCTAATAAGGAATTGTTTATTAGTTTTAATTTCTTCATTATCTGATATTTTTGAGTATATAGGCCATTCTCTGACTTTTTAGTGATTCTCATTTTTCTGGTGTGTAATTTTGGTCAAATTAACGCAGGGTTTTGTCACCAATAATGAGAGAGCTTTAGAGGAACTGTTTGGGGACGAGGAGAATCATCATAAAGCTGTTGCATGTTTAAATGTGATGGCTATGCGGATTGCCACGGTTTTTGCTTCATTAAGAGTATGTTGTCAGTGATGTTTGACACTCTGTGATACGAAGACAAAAATTGTCATCAATGTTCTATAACTGAATCATATAAGTTTGTCTTTAGGAATTTCCTACAGTTCGCTTTCGTGCTGCCAAGACCATCGATGCAACAACGATGACTACTTTTCGTGATCTTATTCCAACAAAGCTTGCTGCTGGTGTCTGGGACTGTATCACAAAATATAAAAAAACTATACCTAATTTTCCTCAGACTGAGACCTGTGAATTGCTCATCATCGATAGAACTATCGATCAGGTTTCTTATCTCCATGTTTTGGTCACAGCATTGGACTTGTAATTTTAATTCAACTTACTGTATTATATTGCTTACAACGAGGTTACCATTTTGGATGTAGATTGCTCCTGTGATACATGAATGGACATATGATGCTATGTGCCATGATTTGCTAAATATGGATGGAAATAAATATGTCCATGAGGTATCTTCTAGAGTTTCTTTTCGTGCCCATTGAAGATTTTTGTCCACTGTCTTGTATATGAACTCAAATCTATTGCATTTGTAAGGTTCCTGGAAAAGATGGTGGTTTACCTGAGAAGAAAGAGGTTCTTTTGGAAGATCACGATCCTATATGGCTTGAGCTTCGCCATGCTCATATTGCAGATGTAAGTTCTGCTATTAGTTTTTAACGCATATGGTAGTTTAGGCTTACAGTCAAGTATGTAAGGTCATCTATACTATATTACACTTATGGAACATGATGACATTTTGATATTCATGCCCTTGCCAGGCTAGTGAACGGTTGCACGAAAAGATGACCAACTTCATTTCAAAGAACAAAGCTGCACAAATCCAACATGGTTCAAGGTGAGTGAATCCCTGATAATTTTTCGAGTTCGATTAATGGCAGCGTAATGTAAAAGATTGTTGGTTAAGAACTAATTGTATTAATGGTAGTATGATATAATGAAATAAATAAAATATTTGCCTAATTCTGTAGTTCTTATGTAAATGCTTTCCTATGTCATGATGATAATTTCGTAGCTTGGATGCTTAATTTTGTGTGACCATGTTGGGAAGAAATCTTGTTTCTCTCCTATGTTGTCAAGCCTGATGTTACTCTTATATATGTTACCATTTAATATCATTATTTGTCACTCCTCCATCACCCTATATTACCACAATTAATGTATTGCAACTGTTTCAAAATAACATATGCACTATGTGAATGTGTTATTTGATTGTTCAGAATTTGTTTGGGTGCCATACACAAGTGGTCTTGGTCTACTTAACACCATGAAGCTAAAAATCCAGCAGACTCCTTAGGTATCCCTTTGCACATTCATCCTTGGGAATGATTTGCCAATAGTACCCTCTATTGTACTGAAAATGAATTGCACTCTTAATCACTTGATCCGTAGAGGCTATTATGATATCATGTCAAGGATTAACACTCCTAAAAGCCGAAACTGATAGGTCTGCATGCAATTGGTTTTGTATCTATCATAAATCTCACCTGTTGTATAAAACGATCAAAGTCGGTAATTGGAAAATAAACAAGGCATGTTTATTTCCTAGTTTGAAAGAATATACTGTTAAGTACCCAAGTGAAGAAAATAAGAAGAATGAGGGAAAATAGGCAGTTAAGTTTTTGAGAAGAGAATAGTAAAATGGCTCCTCTAACGTTTATTTACTGTAGAAAAATGGAAAGAAGGAGAGTTGAAAATGAAAATAGAGTGGCACGAGCTGATGTAAAAAATAGGGTAGCTGGAAAGTTAGTGGGGAGGGCGTGAGTGAGGCATGAATTCTGTTATAGGAGAGAGGATTGAGAATGTATATAAGAGGGTTGAAAGGAATTAGTAGGGGAAGAAAGGATGTAGGCTGGGTAGAGGCTACCTTGATCTCTACCTTTTAGTATTTTGCTCTTCCCTGAATAAATCAGAGATCTGGAGAATATCACCCTTATATCTTCCAGCTCCTCTTATTCTTGTCCATTCTCTTCTACTCTTCTTTCTGTGTTCTTGCCTAATCCTAATATTTGTGGAACCAAGCTCTTACATATACCTGTTTAGTAAAGAGTAAATCTGGAGTCTATTGTAATTTTTATTCATTCAACTAGTCAGTGTCATCATTAACTTGACACAACTTTGCATTTCTTTTATAGAGGAAGTGGTGAAATGTCCACAAGGGACATACAGAAGATGGTGCAAGCACTTCCACAATACAGTGAACAAATTGACAAGCTTTCCCTCCATGTAGAGGTTAGTTCTTTTGTATGGCAATCCAGATAATTAAAGTAAAATGGTGCTGTCTTCACTTGGAAGCTACCTAGAAGAGGTCTTCTAATACATGTTAAAATCTTCAAGGAAATTCTCAATCTTGTAATACTATATTTGTATTGTGGATTGGTGGGACAATTAATTTTGTTTGCTCTTCCCTCACCACCTCTTTGCTAAAGAAAGCACATAAAAAATGTGGTGTCAAAAACAATGAAAGCCATTGCCATCTTCCCTTGGTTTATTGCTGCATCAGCAGGTTCCCTACCTTGAAAGTTACTGTGAATCCTAATTTACAGATCATAATCAAACCAACTGTGTCCTATGTATCGTTGAGTATTTATTATTATACTAGAAGAAAAAATGTGCCCATCATTATTTAAAACTTTGATGATTCATTTGTATCTTTTCATGTATGAAGTATTATCTAATTAAAAATGACTATTGTGAACATTTGAATATTTGTCATTATTTTAAAATAGTCACCAAAAAAATATATATATTATTTTAAAATATGGATATCCATCAGAAGTTTCAGTTGCTTCCATCATGATTCTTGCCATTGATTACTGAATAAATGATCTTGTGTTTAAACTTGTTACATATTTATGAAGCTTGTTCTTTCTTCAACAATTGATTGACATTATTAGAGTTTGTGTGTGTTTCACTTTGTACATGAATTATGATATTGAAGTTGGTTAAGATAATGGGTTTTATGTTTACCACTGTGCACTTTTTTGTCCAGATTGCTGGAAAAATTAACAGAATCATTAGGGAGTCGAGGCTTCGGGATATTGGGCAACTGGAGCAAAATCTAGTTTTTGGAGATGCAGGGATGAAAGATGTGATCAAATTTTTGACCACAAATGAAGTAAGTAATTCTAACTTCTAAGATGGGAAAAGAAAGGGATACACATAGTTTGATTAAGAGAAAACTCTCTGTGCAAAATAATTTGTGAAATTAAAAATGAAACCACTGCCTTTTCATTGGTTAAATTTCATTCTAATTGCTATTCTTATGCAGGATGCTAGCCGTGAAAATAAGTTACGCTTGTTAATGATACTCGCAGCCATTTATCCTGAGAAATTTGAGGGAGAAACTGGTCTAAATTTGGTGAAGGTGTAGTTTTCATAGACTTGGTGGCAGCTACATTACCGCTTAGTGTTCATTTAAAATGTCAAGGAAGAAATTTTATGATCTTTTGCCTAATCTCTATTGGTGGCTTGCCATGTTTTTATCTTTAAAATGCTTTCAGGTAGCAAGGTTGACAAATGAAGATATGATTGCGATAAATAATTTGAGAATGCTTGTGGGACAGCCAGAAGCCAAAAAGACTTCAACTGGTGCATTTGCTCTTAAGTTTGATATAAAGGTAACAGTAACTTATAGTACAAATATGTGACCTTTCAATGCTTTAGTTAAGTCTGAAACGTGCTTCTTTAAGTTGTCAGAAAAAGCGTGCAGCAAGGAAAGATCGTTCTGGTGAAGAAGAGACATGGCAGCTGTCACGTTTTTATCCCATATTAGAGGTATAAATTAAGTGAATACGATTTTAACACATTAAATTCATATTAAATATTAACTTTACAAAAATTTCATTAGAAGGGGAGTATACATAAGTCAACTGTTGAACAAATTTCACACTTCTTTCCTGATTTGATTTTGAACATTGCATAAAGGATAAGTTTGAAGGTTTGTTTTTCCCCCTTTTAATGTATATATGTTTTCCAGTTACATAAAGAAACATGTAAATATGCTGGTTAATTTCTATACCTTAAAAACTAACCATAAATAAAAAAAATAAAAAATAAAAACCAGAAAGGGTATTCACTAAACAGTTGTTTACTACATCTTTTAATCTCATTGTAAAGGAAACAAAAGCTAACTTCATTTTTTTTTAGCATGACAATTTTAGTCAAAATATTTTACTATTGTTCAAGAAGTTGCTTATGAAGCTTTTTCTTAGCGTCATATGTGATGAGTAGAATATCTATTATTCAGGAACTCATTGAAAAGATCAACAAAAATGAATTGTCCAAGGAGGATTATCCATGTTTAAATGACCCAAATCCAACTGTCCACGGTGTTCCTTATGCTCAATTACATCAAAATCCTCCTGCTCATTCCATGAGGTCAAGGCGCACACCAACTTGGGCTCGACCTCGAGGCTCTGATGATGGATATTCAAGGTTTTACTTTCTTTTCTCTTCATTAAAAAATTGTAATATAATAAATGCTTTTAGTGTTAGCTTATCCACGAACTATGGTACTAATCCTCCTTGCTTATTTGCATAAACTGGCTTAAGCTTGCCATTATGTAGGTAATTTGTAGGACTATCATGCATCAGACAAAATTGGCAATTGTCCTCTGGTTTCAAAATATTCATTTAATTTTCATCTTTTCCTGCTGTCGCACAGTGATTCGGTTCTCAAACACTCATCCAGTGATTTCAAGAAGATGGGACAGCGGATATTTATATTCATTGTTGGTGGAGCAACCAGATCTGAGGTCTGAATAATATTGATTTGATCGAATGAGGGTGTCATTTAACCACTTTCCATCTTTTCTGTTCTCTGATATATTGTTTTAAAATGTTCAGCTTCGGGCTTGCCACAAGCTTACCAGTAAGCTGAGGAGGGAAGTTATTCTAGGGTCGACAAGTCTCGATGATCCTGCAACATTTATTACGGTATTGCATCTTCCCCTTCCCCCCCAACACCCCAGTTCTTTTTTTTTTTTGTTCTATTTTTAAATTCAGTTGTGCTTGCAATTCACCTGAACGATCGCTGCAAAATATCTTGTTTTATTGCAGAAATTAAAGTTGCTAACGGCATTGGATGATCTCCAGATATGATTCTATGGGCTTGGAAAGTGAAAGATGAGATTATATTTGTCAAATATTGTTGTATTCGTAGAGTTTAATCATGTCAATATAGCAAATTCTTTGAACATTTGAGCTGTGCTTCAGCCAAGCTGCTGAGTGACAGATTGTGCATATGCTAGGAATTCTTCATTGGTTAACGACTTAACGGTTAGAGACGCATTTTACTTTTTTCCCCGCTTCCTTAATATAAATATTTCTGGCAAGAGACTCATCCAAATTGGAATTAATGAAGTTGGAAGGAAACTTGTGTAGAGGAGAGATGCGGAAAATTGTAATGCTAAACAATAACACCATGTTTTCCATGGAAATGTTGTTTGAGAAGAATTGGTCGTATCAAATGTAAGGCACCATATTATTCTTTTTAAAGTGAAAGGATTGATAGAGTGATAAATTGAGAGTTTAATGATTATTGAATTTATAATTTCTATTATGGGTGGATTTCTTTATCCTGATTTAAGGGTGATAAAAATCAAGGTTTTAAAAACTAAATTGATTATTAATTCGGTAAAGTTAGAAGTTCAAAGATTCAATTGAAATTAAATCGGATTAAATCAAATATAATAAAATAATATATTTATATATAAAATATATTTTTAAAAAATTGGTTAATCGTTAAAAAACTGTATAGGTTCAACTTTTAGCTGAATTCTTGATTGGGGTTTTTACTTTCAAGTCTCAAACCCGGTTTGACCCGGCCGGTTCGACCGAAAATCTAGTCACCCGATCATCTACTCGGGTCGAGTCACCTATTGAACCATACAAGCATGAGACTTGGTGGAAATCGATTCGACCCGGCTGGTTTTCATCAAAACCGACGATTCGGTTAGTTAATGCAACCCGGTCCGGGTTGTGGTTTTTTTTTTAAATTTACCTGCAAACGGCGTCGTTTTCAGAGGCTTTCCCCTCTCCCCTTTTGTTAAAACCTAATCTGAATGGAACCCCCCACTCCCAGCCTCATCTCTCTTTTCTCCTGACACTCCACGGTCTCACTCATGCCTCACCCTCACCGCGTCACTCTCTCGTCTCTCCCCTCACCTCGTCAGTCGTCACTTTCAGTCTCTCACAGACTCACCTCATCACTCTCTCGGTCTCGCACTCATAAGCTTGTCACGATCTCGTGCTCCTGCATTCGCTTCGTCGGCGGCAGAAGCAGATGGAACCAGTCAAGCAGCTTCTGCTTTGTTAGGTGGTGGTGGTGGTCATTGTCTTCTTGTTTCGTCGCGGTCTCGGAACGAATCAACCGGGTGAGCTCCGTTTGAATTTTCGACCCTGTTCTTTCACTAGTTTAGTGTCAAATTTGAATAAATTAGAACAGTTGTTGAACCTGAGCAAATTTTAATTAAAGTTGTTGAATCTGGTGGTTGTTGCTGTTGTATTTGATTTTTCACAATTGTTGCTGAACATGATCAAATTTTTTGTTGCTAAATAACATTATTGGATTGAATTTTGTTGTTGGATATTAGAGTTGAATACTTGAATAAATTAGAATTGTTGTTGAACCCAAGAAAATTTTAATTAGAATTGCTGTTGAATCTGGTGATTATTGCTGTGTATTTGATTTTTTACAATTCCTGAACCTGAGCATATTTTTTGTTGGTGAATAACATCATTGGATTGAATTTTGTTGTTGGATAACTATTCATGCCCTGGGTCGAGCTGTACGACCCATGCTGATCGAAGATAAGTCGACCGACCTCTTCAGGTCAGGACTACCCGATCTCTTCTCAAAGAGTTCGGCCACAATCACCATGGGAGCCCAACGCAAGCCCAATAAAGGAGCACAGCCCAAATCTAAAGGCGGCAAAGCCTAGAAAGATAAGGCGGCTCCCTAGAAAGATAAGATAAGATGACCTCACTCAAAGATAAGATAAGATAACTATCTTATCTCAAGGGTAGGTCACTCCACACCATTATAAATACACTGGAGCACCCAAGTATAACTCATACTCTGATTCTACTAAAAATCTGCTTAATACCCTTGCTAACTTAAGCATCGGAGTCTCTTGCAGGTACCACCACCCTCTGGTGACGGCGCCACCACCAAGTCCAACAAGTCGGACACGGCGGCTCTGGCCACCATACAGAAGATCTAGTCCGAGATCGACCTACAGTTTTAGGTAACCCTCGGAACATTGGCGCCGTTGCCGGGGAACCTGGAAGTCATCCCATCATCATGGCGGACAACCTTGACAACGACCACAACTCAGATCTAGAAAATAGAACGCCGCAGAAGGATGCAGACACCACACCAAAGGAAATGTCTCAACCAAACGGAGACAAGAACTCACCAAAAACACAAATCCTGGAGGCACTTCAAGCTCAACAAGATCATCTCAAACAACTCGAAAAGGAGGCTGAGCACCAACGAGAAGCCGAGAAGGACCTTCGAAGGGAAACTAGGTGGCGTTAGGAGTTAGAGGACAAACTCTTAAAACATGAAGCCGATCTAAAAACCAAGACTACTCAATCCAGTCATGAAGATAACCCCCGCAAAGATCAAGACCCATTCACCAAAGAGATTATGAAAGCCAAAATCCCAAAGGACTTCAAAGCTCCCGACATGACTCCGTACGACGGCACATCAGATCCAATGATATATCGGGTCGTGTATTATTAGCAAGATACATTAGCGTTCCAATGACACTAAGATATGGAACTTCAGAACCAAGTGTTCCGAGGGTTACCTGAAACTGTAGGTCGATCTAGATCGAGATCTTCTGTGTTGGTCGGAGTCGACGTGTCCGGCAAGTGTATAGCGGCCGGAGCTGGTGTGTCTGACTTGTGGAACTGAAAGTGCTGCTGATCCTTTGTCCCCAGAGGGTGGGGGGTACCTGCAAGAGACTCCGATGCTTAAGTTAGCAAGGGTATTAAGCAGGTATTGAGTAGGATCAGAATATGAGTTATACCTGGGTGCTCCAGTGTATTTATAATGGTGAGATGTGGCCTCCTGTGGATAAGATAAGTTAGTTATCTTATCTTATCTTTATCTTATCTTCAAGTGAGGTCATCTTATCTTTCAAGGGAACCGCCCTTCTCTTGTAGGCTTGGGCTACCTTAGGATTTGGGGCGTGTTCTTCTATTTGGGCCCTTTGTTTGGGCTTTCTCGTGACTTGGCCGAGCTCTTTGAGGAGATGTCGGATTGTCTTGACCTGAAGAGGTCGGTCGCTTTGTCTGTAGAACATCTCGGGTCGGACAACTCGACCCAGGATATGAACAGTGCCCCTGCTTGAGCTCGGTCTTCTCTTTGGGATCGAGTCCTTGACTTCGGTCTTTCTTTGGTGAAGCCGAACTCAAGCATTTTGTCGACTCCTTTGTAGCAGCTTTGAATGTAGAACGTTTCTTCTAAAAGATGCGCATTTTATATCGGCGCTTTTTTGGGAACGTGCGAGGGTTTAATGTCTTCTTTTATTTAAGCATTAATTGCCCCGTTTCCCTTTGGCTCTTTACTTTGACTTTGAAAACCCAGAAACGGTTTCTCTCCTTTAGCCTTTTCGTAACTTCTTTTCTTTGCTCTCTTTGCTTTCTGTTCTTTCATTTGCGCTTCTGCTTTCTCTTGTAGTTTTCGTGTTTTCTTTTCTGCGACATTGCTCTTGTTCGCGTTTTTGCTTGTGAGTGGGTGTCCCAGATTTCGTCTCCATCTTCAATTTCCTTGAAGCTTGCTGTTCTTTTGCAGGTAAGTACTGGCTTTCTTGTAGCTTCGTTTTCAATTTTTGGTGAAGCTTTGATTTTTGCATGTTTGAAAGTTTGAATCTTTTCGAGGTCTTGTATTTGCTTGTCACTGTAACATGTTTTTCCTGTCTTTCTTTTATGCATTCTCTTGGCTTTTCCGTTGAGGCTTTCTAGGGTTTTATTGTCGCTTGTGGTTTTTTCCTGCCTGATACTTGATAAAAATCTGCGTCTGCTCCTCGCTTTGTTTGAAGTTTTGCTTTTTGTCTGATCTTGAAAAAAGGTTGCATCTTTAATGGTCTCTTCTTGGCGTGTTTGGTAGAATGTAATGATTTTTTGTATTTCTCCTTGAAGAAAGGTGTTTGCTGTTTTTTGAATTTCTTTTTGAGACATGTTGGGATGTAAGCTTGTAGATTGATTTCTGGAAACCTTGCTTTGTTACTGCCTCCAAAGGATGCCCTAGGACTTTGGTTTGAGTCTTGGGGTTTTCCTTTTCTTTGTTCAATCGCCTGAGAAGTATTAACCGAGTTGTTTTCTCCTTTGTCCGAGATGTTTGTGGTAACCCCATCTTCTTTTCTTACTTGTAGGGTTAGTTGGCCTCATGTCTTCTCGCAATAACATTGTAGAGATGTCTTCCAGAGTTCCCGAGGGGATGTCCGATTGGCTGGACTCCCTTGTTTTGTTGTGTGTTTCTGTTGTGGATGCTGAGTTTTGCACAGAGCTGAGGAAGCGCCATAGGATTTGTGGTAACAATGCCTGTGAGGAGGATTACGAGCTTGTTGCTCCTGATTCTGATGAGAGAGTTTGTTTTTCGACTTCCATTGAGAGGGGGCATCCCTTCTTCTATGCCTATGAATACTTCTTCAGCCAGTTGAACGTTACTTTTCTTTTTACTGCTTTCGAGACCGACCTGTTGTGGTCATGTAATATTGCCCCATCCCAGCTTCACCCCAATTCCTGGGGTTTTATTAAAATTTTTCAACTTCTCTGCCGTGAATTAGATGTAACACCTTCCCAGACTCTTTTCCTTTACTTGTTTGTTTCCGCCAAGCCTGGCGGTTCTTCAAAAAAGAAAGCTTCCTAGGTTTTCTTCAGGTCCGCCCAGGGCCACAAAGTTTTTGCCATGTATGATGAGTCCTTTAAGGACTTCAAGAATTACTTCTTTAAGATTCGTGCTGTTGAGGGGGCCCGCCCTTTTTTTCTTGATGAAAATGATGAGCCTTCTTTCCCTCTAGAGTGGCAGAGGGATGTGAGAGTGTCTCGCTATACCTGGGAGATGCTTGATGATGTTGAGCGTGCCTTTGTCGTTGTTCTTGAGGATCTATGGGGGAAACCACCCCATCTTGATACAAAAAGGTTTTTGAATGACCCGTCCTTGGTTCGGACTGTTTTGGGTACTTGTCTGACTTGTCTCTTATACTTTGTTTCTTAATTTTTTCCTCCTCTTGTTGTGACCGTAACTCTTTGCTGTGGCTAATTCTGTATTTGCAGAGATGTCAAAGAACAACGACTCCATGAAGGCCTTTAAAAGGGCAAAGAAGGCAACTGCTGCTCTGAACATCTCGGTCAAAGTGGCCGGCAAGGGATCTTCTCAAGTCCCAGTGAAGCCTCCTGTGCCGAGTTCTTTCGGGCCGAGGGAAGCAATTCCTACTCCTCGGTTTCATCAGGTCGATCCTCCACAAACTTCTGTCGTTGCTTCTGGTGTTCCTCCCTTAAAAAAGCAAAAAACATCCGAGCCCTTTAACCTGGATGCCCTGGATTTTGATGCTATCGAGTTTGTTGGCCAGCAAATTGCCCCCTATGGTGGGCTTTCCATGGACGACGTGTCTCTTCTTCAGCATCTGGATTTTATCACCAAAAGTAGTGTGAAAATGGCTCATATGGGTGCGGCTATTTTCCGAACAGTTCAAGGGATCCCGATTCATGCCACAAAATCCTTGATGGAGGAGGCCAAGTCAGAATTTGATCGGATCAAGGGTCTGAAGGATGAGTTGGAGGTGAAGTTGGCGAAGGTGGATAAGGAGCTGGAGGGTGAAAAGGCCAGCTCTATTGCCCTGGCTGCTTCTTTGAAGTTGGCTGAGGACATGGCCCTGAAGCATAAGGATAGCTATGTCTCAGCTTATAGGAAATTAATGCATCTCCGGGATGATTTAGAAACTGCTCGGGTTAATTATGCCGAGCGTCAGGGTCACCTTGTTGGCAGCGTAACTGCTGCCTCCGAGAACCTGATGGAGCAGTTCTGGATTGTTGCTCCTGATGCCGACTTGACTCTTGTCAGCCTGGACAATGTTGTGAGGGATGGTAAGATTGTCCCTGATGACCAGGATGATGATGATGCTGACCCTCCTCCAGTGCCTTCTCTTAAAGTGTCGACCTCCTCGGCTCCTCTCGTTACGTCCGATTCAGATTGCCAGATTCTGAACCGGGATGATGGAACTGTAGATGCTGTGCCTATTCAGACTTGTCCTCCTTCTCCCCGTACTGATGCTGCCGGGAAGGCTCCCGATCTTGGTTGACCTCCTTTTTTAAGTATTTGTGTAAATAGCCCAGTTTGTGGGCTTTGAACTCTTTTTTTGTAAATGATGCTTTGTTGACTGTTGATACTCCAGTTGCTATTTTTAGCAACTTTATTTTGAAAAACAAAATGGTTTCTCTGGCTCTTGGGGTTGGCTTTCAAGCGACCTGTTGAGTCTTTGTTTTATGATAACTGTGATATGCTTGCTTGCAGCTTTCTTTATCATTTACCTGGGATTTTCGGAGTTTTTTTTATCCATCCTCTTTTGATCGCTTTTGTGGCGAGGTCAAGGCCTATCGGGTCGAATTATCTCCCCTCTGTTGGTTGATCTTCTCAATTGATCTTTTCGAGCAACCCCTTGGGATTACTTTTTATAACTTTTTGTAGCTTCAGTCCGATTTCTTCATGTCGGTCCCCGCTTCGTTACTAGGTGATCCTTTTTCTTAGATCTTGTTCAGATCTTTTTTGAGGTTTTGCCTTTTGTAGCTTTATCTTTTTCGGGCCGACTTCGTCATACCGGACTCTGTCGAGTTTTGGACCGTGTTCAGGTCTCTTTCAGGGATTATTTTGTTTTGTAGGAGACCGACTTCGTTGGGTCGATTTCTTATAAGTTGTTTTTGTGATCCTCTTTCTTGGACCTTTGTTAGGTCTCTTTCAGGGATTACTTTTTCAACTTGTCTTTGTAGGAGACCGACTTTGTTAGGTCGATCTCTTCTAAGTTGTTTTTGTGATCCTCTTTCTTGGACCTTTGTTAGGTCTCTTTCAGGGATTACTTTTACAACTTGTCTTTGTAGGAGACCGACTTCGTTAGGTCGATCTCTTCTAAGTTGTTTTTGTGATCCTCTTTCTTGGACCTTTGTTAGGTCTCTTTCTGGGATTACTTTTTATAACTTGTCTTGTAGGGGATCGACTTCGTTAGGTCGATCTCTTCTAAGTTATTTTTGTAATCCTCTTTCTTGGACCTTTGTTAGGTCTCTTTCAGGGATTACTTTTTACAACTTGTCTTGTAGGGGATCGACTTCGTTAGGTCGATCTCTTCTAAGTTGTATTTGTAATCCTCTTTCTTGGACCTTTGTTAGGTCTCTTTCAGGGATTACTTTTTACAACTTGTCTTTGTAGGAGACCGACTTTGTTAGGTTGATCTCTTCTAAGTTATAGCAATTCCTCTTTAATAGGGTTGGCCAGACCTCTTTCCAAGGATTTGCTGATAACTTGGATTGACTTGGTCTGACTTTTTAGTGTCGGCCAGTCTTTTTAAGTTATTATATAGCAATCCATAAGACCTTGTCAGGTTCTTTTTGGGATCACTTTTGATAACTTCTTGCATTATTCTGTGTTCATCATTTGCCGATTTGTAGATGGTGGTTTCTGTCCTGGTTTAATCGACCTTTAGGTGAATCGCGTTTTCACCTTTGTCGGTCGATCATTCCTATCGAGATCGTATAGTGAATCTGTTCTTCACTTTCTGTTCGATCCGTTGCTTTATAATCGGATGATGAATGCTTCAGATTAATGCGTCTTGGGAATTTGTAGAATATCTGAAATGTATTTTATTTAAAGAAAGTGCAAATATATACAGGCAGGAGTTTTTCACACCCTTAAGTCGGATTAAATCTCAATCTTGACGCCTCATTAAAAAACCTTTTCAGGAAAAAGAGTGCATCTAGTGATGAGACCTTTATCTAACTATAGTACCTTCTTAGGTTACAGGCGTGCCATGATCTGGGTAGTTCTCGTCCCTCGAGTTTGAATAGTCTGTAGTAGCCCTTCCCAAGTACTTCTATGACTCGGTAGGGTCCTTTCCAGTTGGCTGCCAGCTTTCCTTCTCCGGGTCGAGTTGTTCCAATATCATTTTGGATTAAGATGAGATCATTCTCAGCGAAACCTCTTGGCACTACCTTTTGATTATATCTGGAAGCCATTCACCGCTTTAGTGCTTCTTCTCTGATTCGAGCTCTTTCTTGGATTTCCAGAAGTAGGTCGAGCTCTTCTCTTTGAAGTTGAGAGTTGGTTTGTTCATTGTAGTGGACTACTCGGGGAGACCCTTCCTCAACTTCTATTGGAATCATTGCCTCCACTCCGTATGTTAATCGAAATGGTGATTCGTTCGTAGTGGAATGTGGAGTTGTTCGATACGCCCATAGAACTTGTGGAAGTTCCTCGGCCCAAGCTCCCTTTGCTTCTTGTAGTCTCCGTTTCAGCCTGACCAATATAATTTTGTTGGCTGCTTCAGCTTGTCCATTGGCTTGGGGATGTTCGACGGAGGTGAACTGGTGTTTTATGTTCAAGTCGGCTACTAGTTTTCTGAAGCCTGCATCTGTGAATTCGGTGCCATTATCCATGGTGATAGAGTATGGAACCCCGAACCTTGAAATGATGTTCCTATATAGGAATTTCCGACTTCTTTGAGCAGTGGTGTTGGCTAGGGGTTCTGCCTCGATCCATTTTGTGAAGTAGTCTACCCCTACTATGAGGAACTTGACTTGTCCCGATCCCTGGGGAAAGGGTCCGAGAAGATCGAGTCCCCACTTTGCAAATGGCCAGGGTGAGGTTACACTGATGAGCTTTTCCGGTGGGGCGATGTGAAAGTTGGCATGCTTCTGACATGGTGGACATGTCTTTACAAATTTGGTAGCTTTCTTTTGTAGAGTTGGCCAATAGAATCCCGCCCGGAGTACCTTTTTGGTGAGAGCTTGCGCTCCGAGATGATTGCCACAAATGCCGCTGTGTACTTCCTCCAAGACTTCCCTTGTATTGGAGGTCGGTACGTATTTTAACAATGGTGTTGAGATCCCTCTTTTGTATAGGGTGTTGTTTATGATAGTGTAGTACTGTGGCTCCCTTTTTAACCTCTTTGCCTCCTTTTCATCTGTGGGGAGCGCTTCTGTTTTGAGGTAGTTAATTATGGGGGTCATCCATCCTTGATCCTGACCTGTTATGGCTAGGATTTTTTCTTCTTCCAATATTGATGGGTTTTGCAATATTTCCGGGATGAGGCTTCTATTGTTGCCCCCTGGTTTGGTGCTGGCTAGTTTTGAGAGTGCGTCAGCTCGGGCATTTTGCTCGTGGGGTATGTGGCAGATCCTATATTCCCCGAGTTGTCCGAGCTGTTCTTTGGTTTTATCCAAATATTTTTTCATGGTATGATCTTTGGCTTGGTAGTTTCCCGTTATTTGCGAGGTAACCACTTGTGAGTCACTGTATATGTTGAGTTTCTGAGCTCCAACTTTCCTAGCCAGCTTCAATCAAGCTAATAACGCTTCATATTCCGCCTGGTTGTTTGAGGCCGGAAATCCGAATTCCAGGGAAAGCTCAAGTTGGGTTCCTTGGTTGCTTTCGATTATCACACCTGCACCGCTTCCAGTTTTATTCGAGGAACCATCCACGTATATGTTCCACTCTATGGGGATTTCCGTGGTGTCTGTGAATTCTGTGATGAAGTCGGCTAGGTATTGTGATTTGATGGCTGTCTGCGCCTCGTATTGGAGGTCGAACTCGGACAACTCGATTGCCCACTGTAGGATTCTTTCTGCTAGATTTGTTTTCTGCAATATCCCTTTTATGGGCTGGTTGGTCCAAACTTTAATGGTGTGCGCTTGGAAGTAAGGGCGAAGTCATCGGGATGCGAGTATCAGAGCGTAGGCAAACTTCTCTATTTTCTGGTAGTTCAGCTTTGACCCCTGTAGCACTTTACTAATGAAGTAGACGGGTTGTTGTCCCCCTTCATCTTCTCTAATTAGTGCTGAGGCTATTGCCCGACTTCCTACTGCGAGGTATAGTATGAGTGGTTCTCCCTCTTGTGGTCGAGATAGGATGGGGGGCTGTCCCAAGAATTCTTTGAAGTCTTGGAAGGCTTGTTCACATTCCGTTGTCCACTCGAAGTTCTTTCCCTTCCTTAAGGTAGCGTAGAAGGGGAAGGATCTTATTGCTGACCCTGCTAGGAATCTGGACAAGGCCGCCAATCTCCCATTGAGTTGTTGTACCTCTTTGACGCAGGTTGGGCTTTTCATGTTGAGTATGGCCTGTCATTTATCTGGATTTGCCTCGATTCTTCTTTGGGTGAGCATAAAGCCCAAGAATTTACCTGCTTCCACTGCGAAGGTGCATTTAGCCGGGTTGAGTCGCATGCCGTGCTTCCGTGCATGCCATGTTTCCTTATGGTATCGAATACTTGAATCAAATCGGTTAGCAATGTCTCTTCGCTTTGCGTCTTTATCAACATATCATCCACGTAGACCTCCATGATTTTTCCGATGTGATCTGAGAAGACTTTATTCATTAGCCTTTGATAAGTGGCTCCCGCGTTCTTAAGGCCGAAAGGCATTACGATGTAGCAATAATTTGCTTTTGGTGTGAGAAACGAAGTTTTTTCTTGATCCGGTGGATACATTGGGATCTGATTGTAGCCTGAGTATGCGCCCATGAATGAGAGATACTTATATCCCGATGAGGCATCTACTAGAGCATCGATGCTTGGGAGTGGATAAGGGTCTTTTGGGCAGGCTTTGTTGAGGTCGGTGTAGTCGGTGCACATTCGCCATTTTCCATTTGACTTTCTCACCAAGACGACGTTTGCTAGCCATAGTGGGTATTTAACTTCTCTTATGAACCCTGCCTCTAGTAGTGCTTGTACTTGTTCTTCCACAGCCTGAGACCATTCTGGCCCGAGTTTTCTTCGTCTTTGTTGTACCGGCCAGGATCCCGGGTAGACTGCCAACTTGTGGCTCATTAGTTCGGGATCTATGCCTGGCATGTCGACAACTTTCCATGCGAAGAGATCAACATTATCTCGTAGGAACCATATTAGTGATTCCTTTGCATCTCCTTTCAGGATCGTGCCAATATTAGTTGTTTTATTTGAGGTATCTCCGATCTGGACTCTTTCTATTTCTCCTTCGGGTCGTGGGCGGAGTTCTTCTCGTCTCTGATCTCTGCCGAGTTCGATTGTGTGGAACTCTCCTCCTTCACCTCGGAGGTTTAGACTTTCGTTATAACAGCGACGCGCCATCTTTTGATCTGCTTTTATTGTAGCTATCCCTTCTGCAGTTGGGAATTTCATACATAGATGTGGAGTTGAAACTATTGTGTCGAGTTGATTTAACGTTGTCCGACCTATTAAGGCATTGTAGGCTGAGCTTACGTCGACCACGATATAGTCTATCTTGAGTGTTTTGGATTGGTTTCCCTTTCCGAAGGTTTTATGTAACGATACATATCCCAGTGGCTGTACTGGGGTATCCCCAAATCCGAACAGGCTGTTCGGGTATGTTCTTAGCTCTTTTTCCCGAGCTTGTTGAAGGCAGTTTTGAATAAGATGTCGGCGGGGCTACCTTGGTTAATTAATGTACGGTGGAGGTTGGCGTTTGCCAATATGATTGTGATGACCATGGGGTCGTCGTGTCCTGAGATGATTCCAGATGCATCTTCTTTGGTAAACGTGATTGCTGGGATGTCTGGCGCCTCCTACTTGCCTTCGACATGGTATACTTCTTTGAGATGTCGCTTGCGGGATGATTTGGAGATTCCTCCTCCAACAAATCTGCCGTGTATCACGTGGACATGTCTTTCCGGTGTGCGGGGTGATCGTTCAGATCGTCCGACATCTTCATCCCTTCTTCTTTTTCTTGGTTCTTCGTCCTGATTGGCCAGTGTTCATACCCTGGGTCGAGTTTTCCGACCCGGGATGTTCTACAGACAAAGCGACCAACCTCTTCAGGTCAGGATAACCCGACCTCTTCTCAAAGAGCTCGGCCAAGACACAGGAAAGCCCAAACAAAGGGCCCAAATAGAGGAACACGTCCCAAATCCAAGGGCAGCCCAAGCCCATAGAGATAAAGGCGGTTCCCTTAAAGATGACCTCACTTAAAGATAAGATAAAGATAAGATAAGATAACTAACTTATCTTATCCACAGGAGGTCACATTTCACCATTATAAATACACTGGAGCACCCAGGTATAACTCATACTCTGATTCTACTCAATACCTGCTTAATACCCTTGCTAACTTAAGCATCGGAGTCCCTTGCAGGTACCCCCACCCTTCGGGGACGAAGGATCAGCACCACCACCAAGTCCAACAAGTCGGACACACCAGCTCCGGCCGCCGTGCACCTGCCGGACACGTCGGCTCTGACCAACACAGAAGATCTCATCCGAGATCAACCTACAGTTTCAGGTAACCCTCGGAACATTGGCGCTGTTGCTGGGGAACCTGGAAGTCATTAACATGGCGGATGATCATGACAACGACCACGATTCAGGTTTGGAAGACAGAACGCCGCATAAAAATGCAGACACAATACTCAAAGATACTCCAGAAACCAACGGAGACAAAAATTCATCAAATCCAGGAGTAATAGAATCACTTCAAAATCGATTGGAGCAACTTGAGAAAGAAGCCCAACATCGACGTGAAAAAGAAGAAGATCTACGCCGGGAGATAAGGCGACGCCGAGAATTAGAAGATAAGCTCATAAAACTCGAAGCTAATCTCAAAACTAAAGCCACTCGACCATCCACAGAGGATAGTTCTCAGAAAGATCAAGATCCATTTACCAGAGAAATTATGAAAACCAAAATTCCAAAGGATTTCAAGCTTCCGGATATGACTCCATATGACGGTACCTCCGACCCCAACCATCATCTCAGCAACTTCAGAAGTAGAATGTACCTCACTGATGCCTCAGATGCAGTTCGCTGCAAAGCCTTTCCAACAACTCTAACCAAGACAGCCATCAAATGATTCGACAACCTACCTCCGAAATCCATCTCGAGTTTCGACGACCTGGCCAAGAAGTTCCTGGCCCGATTCTCCATACAAAAGGAGGATAAAGAATCCAAGAAAAAGGAGGATCGCTCTGGAGAGAAAATCAAAAAGTATCATAACTATACTCTTCTTAGGGTATCCTTGGTAGATGTTTACAAAGAAGTCTGCCATACAGAGAAAATCCCTCCAGCTCGGCCACTTAAAGGCAAAAGAGGAGGAGGAAATCGGAATGAATACTGTGAATATCACCGACTTCGAGGGCATTCTACCAATGAATGCTTCGATTTGAAAAATGTCATAGAAAAACTAGTAAGAGAAGGAAAACTATATCGATTTTTGGCTAATCGGGATGACGAACCAAGAAAAAGAAGAAGGGATGAGGATGTCGGACGATCTGAAACACCGGAAAGACACGTTCACGTAATACACGGCGGATTTGCTGGAGGAGGAATCTCCAAATCATCTCGCAAGCGACACCCCAAAGAGGTGTACCACGTCGAAGGAGAAAAGGAAGCCCCAGACATCCCAACAATCACGTTTACCAAGGAAGACGCATCCGGAATCATCTCGGGACATGACGACCCCATGGTCATTACGATCATACTGGCAAACGCCAACCTTCACCATATACTAATTGACCAGGGAAGCTCTGCCGACATCTTATTCAAAACTGCCTTCGACAAACTCGGTCTAGAAGAAAAAGAGCTAAGAGCGTACCCGAACAGCCTGTTCGGACTAGGAGATGCCCCAGTTCAACCGCTGGGATACGTATCGCTGCATACAACCTTCGGAAAAGGGAACCAATCCAGAACACTCAAGATAGACTACATCGTGGTCGACGTAAGCTCAGCCTACAATGCCTTAATAGGTCGGACAACATTAAATCAACTCGGCGCAATAGTTTCAACTCCACATCTATGTATGAAATTCCCAACTGCGGAAGGGATAGCTATAATAAAGGCAGATCAAAAGATGGCACGTCGCTGTTATAACGAAAGCCTAAACCTCCGAGGTGAAGGAGGAGAGTTCCACACAATCGAGCTCGGAGGAGTTCAGAGGCGAGAAGAATTCCGACCACAACCTGAAGGAGAAGTAGAAAAAGTCCAGATCGGAGACACCTCGGATAAAACAACTAATATTGGCACGATCCTGAAAGGAGACACAAAGGAATCACTAATACGGTTCCTATGAGATAATGTTGATCTCTTTGCATGGAAAGCTGCCGACATGCCAGGCATTGATCCCGAACTAATGAGCCACAAATTGGCAGTCTACCCGGGATCCCAGCCGGTACAACAAAGACGAAGAAAACTCAGACCAGAACGAGCTCAAGCTGTGGAAGAACAAGTACAGGCGCTACTAGAGGCTGGGTTCATAAGGGAAGTCAAATACCCACTATGGCTAGCAAACGTCGTCTTGGTGAAAAAGTCAAATAGGAAGTGGCAAATGTGCACCGACTACACTGACCTCAACAAAGCCTGCCCAAAAGACCCTTACCCACTCCCAAGCATCGACGCTCTAGTAGATGCTTCATCAGGATATAAGTATCTCTCGTTCATGGAGGCGTATTTAGGGTACAACCAAATCCCCATGTATCCGCCAGATCAAGAAAAGACCTCGTTCCTAACGCCGAAAGTAAACTACTATTACATCGTGATGCCTTTCGATCTCAAGAATGCAGGAGCTACTTATCAGAGGCTAATGAATAAAGTCTTCTCAGAACACATCGGGAAAACCATGGAAGTTTATGTAGACGACATGTTGATAAAGACACAAAGCGAAGATACATTATTATCAGACCTGGCTCAAGTGTTTTACACTATCAGGAAACACGACATACGGCTCAATCCTGCAAAATGCACCCTCGCAGTAGAAGCAGGCAAATTCTTGGGCTTCATGCTCACACAAAGGGGGATTGAAGTAAATCCAGACAAGTGTCAACCCATACTCAACATGAAGAGCCCAACTTGTGTCAAAGAAGTACAACAACTCAACGGGAGGCTGGCTGCTCTATCCCGATTCTTAGCAAGAGCCGCAATAAGATCTCTTCCCTTCTATGCTACTTTAAGAAAAAGAAAACAGTTCGAATGGACGACGGAATGTGAGCAAGCCCTCCGAGACTTCAAAGAGTTCTTAGGACGGCCACTTATCCTATCTCGGCCACAAGAAGGAGAACCGCTCATATTATATCTCGCAGTAGAGAGCCGGGCAATAGCCTCAGCACTAGTCAGAGAAGACAAACATGGGCAAAAACCCGTCTACTTCATTCGGAAAGCGCTACAGGGATCTGAGCTGAACTACCAGAAAATAGAAAAGTTTGCCTACGCTCTGATCCTCACATCACGGCGGCTCTGCCCATATTTCCAAGCGCATACCATTAAAGTTCGGACCAACCAACCCATAAAAGGGATATTGCAGAAAACAGATCTAGCAGGAAGAATCCTACAATGGGCAATCGAGTTGTCTGAGTTCGACCTCCAATACGAGGCGCGGACAGCCATCAAATCACAACACCTGGCCGACTTCATCGCAGAATTCACAGAGACCCCGGAAATCCCCATAGAGTGGAACATATACGTAGACGGATCCTCGAATAAAACAGGAAGCAGTGCGGGTGTGATAATCGAAAGCAACCAAGGAACTCAACTTGAGCTCTCCCTTAAATTCGAATTCCTGGCCTCAAACAACCAGGCAGAATACGAAGCACTATTAGCTGGTTTGAAGCTGGCTAGGGAGGTTGGAGCTCGGAAACTCAACATCTATAGTGACTCACAAGTCATAACCTCACAAATAACAGGAAGCTACCAAGCCAAAGATCCGACCATGAAAAAATATTTGGATAAAACCAAAGAACAGCTCGGACAACTCGGGGAATATAGAATTTACCACATACCTCGTGAGCAAAATGCCCGAGCTGACGCCCTTTCAAAATTAGCAAGCACCAAACCAGGGGGCAACAACAGAAGCCTCATCCAGGAGATACTACAGAACCCGTCAATAGCGGAAGAAGAAAAAGTCCTAGCCATAATAGGTCGGGATCAAGGATGGATGACCCCCATAATAAATTACCTCAAAACAGAAGCACTCCCTACAGATGAAAAGGAGGCAAAGAGGCTGAAAAGGGATGCACAGTACTACACTAACATAAACAACACACTATACAAAAGAGGGATATCAACACCTTTACTAAAATGCGTACCGACTTCTAACACAAAGGAAGTCTTGGAGGAAATACACAGCGGCATTTGTGGTAATCATCTCGGAGCGCAAGCTCTCACCAAAAAGATACTCCGGGCATGATTCTATTGGCCAAATCTACAAAAGGAGGCTACAGAATTTGTGAGGACATGCCCACCATGCCAGAAGCATGCCAACTTTCACATTGCCCCACCAGAAAAGCTCATCAGCGTGACCTCACCTTGGCCATTTGCGAAATGGGGAATCGACCTTCTCGGACCCTTCCCACAGGGATCGGGACAAGTAAAATTCCTCATAGTAGGAGTAGACTATTTCACAAAATGGATCAAGGCAGAACCCCTAGCCAACGCCACCGCTCAAAGAAGCCGATAATTCCTATATAGGAACATTATTACGAGGTTCGGAATACCATACTCCATCACCACGGACAACGGTACCCAATTTATAGATGCATGCTTCAGAAAACTGGCGGCCAACTTGAACATAAAACACCAGTTCACCTCCGTTGAACATTCCCAAGCCAATGGGCAAGCCGAAGCGGCCAACAAAGTCATACTGGCCGGACTAAAGCGGAGGCTACAAGAAGCAAAGGGAGCTTGGGCCGAGGAACTTCCACAAGTCCTATGGGCGTATCGAACAACCCCCCATTCTACTACAAACGAATCACCATTCCGACTAGCATACGGAGTGGAGGCAATGATTCCAATAGAAATTAAGGAAGGATCTCCCCGAGTAGTCCACTACAATGAACGAGTAAACTCCCAACTTCAGAGAGAAGAGCTTGACTTGTTACCCGAAATCCAAGAAAGAGCTCGGATCAGGGAAGAAGCTCTAAAACACCGAATGGCTTCCAAATATAATCAAAAGGTAGTGCCGAGAAGTTTTGCAGAGAATGATCTCATCCTAATCCGGAATGACATTGGAACAACTCGACCCGGAGAAGGGAAGATGGCAACGAATTGGAAAGGACCCTATCGAGTCATAGAAGTACTTGGGAAGGGCTACTACAGACTGTCCGAGCTTGATGGACGAGAGCTTCCCCGATCATGGCACGCCTGCAACCTACGAAGGTACTACAGTTAGAAAAGGTAAAAGGTCTCACTAAATGGATGCACTCTTTTTCCTGAAAAGGTTTTTTAATGAGGCACCAGGTTGAGACCTAGACCAGAAAAATCCCACATGTATATATTCGCATTTTCCTTTAAATAAAATATATTTTAGATATTCTACAAGAGTCCAAGACGCATCAATCTGAAGTATTAATCGTCCGATTATAAAGCAACAGGTCGGCAGAAAGTGAAAAACAAATTCACTGCCCGACCACGATAAAGATAATCATCCGATAAAGGTGAAAACGCGATTCACCCAAAGGACGATCTAAAGATGCCAACCATTTTCTACAAATCAGCAAAGATGAACACAGAATAATGTAAGAAGTTATCGAAAGCAATCCAAAAAAAAAGAACCTGACGAGGTCTTACGGATAGCTAAAAAAATAGCTTAAAGACTGGCCGACGTGTGGAAGTCAGACCAAGTCAACCCAAGTTATAAGTAAACCCTGGAAAGAGGTCTGGCCAAAATAAAAAGTTATCAAAGTAGTCCCTGAAAGAGATCTGACAAAAGATCCAAGAAAGAGGACTACGAAAAATAACTTAAAGGAGACCGATATAACCAAGTCGGACTCCTACCATTAAAAAGTTATCAAAGTAATCCCTGGAAGAGACCTGACAAAGGTCCAAAAAAGAGGATTACAGAAATAATTTAAAGGAGAACGATATAACCAAGTCGGACTCCTACCATTAAAAAAGTTATCAAAGTAATCCCTAGAAGAGACCTGACAAAGGTCCAAAAAAGAGGATTACAGAAATAACTTAAAGGAGACCGATATAACTAAGTCGGACTCCTACCATTAAAAAGTTATCAAAGTAATCCCTGGAAGAGACCTGACAAAGGTCCAAAAAAGAGGATTACAGAAATAACTTAAAGGAGACCGATATAACCAAGTCGGACTCCTACCATTAAAAA
>NC_029772.3:46644903-46648047 GCF_000817695.3 Arachis duranensis | reverse complement strand
AAAGGATCCAAGCTACAAACAATAAAACAAAGCAATCCGAAGAGGTCGAAATGCAAGATTTCAAACATCAGTAGAAAACTGAAAAGATACCAAGTCAAAAAAGCTACCTCTACAAAAGTTATAAGGCCCGGAAAGCCACCAAAACCTACCGTGAAGGGAAAGTGAGCTACTTTTTGTTTTTCAAAATAAAAAGTTGCTAAACAAAGCAACTAGGAAATGTCAATGAAAAGTTTTAAAAGCCCACAAGCCGGGCCAACTATACATCCAGAATGAGATCAGCAAACATCTGGAACCTTCTTGGCAGCGTCAGGACAAGGGGAAGGAGGACGAGTCTGAAGGGGCACGGCATCCACGGTTCCATCATCCCGGTTTAGAATCTGGCAATCCGGATCAGATGTAACGGAAGGAACAGAGGAGGTCGACACCTTAAGAGAAGGCACGGGGGGAGGATCAGCCTCATCATCATCCTGGTCATCAGGGACAATCTTACCATCCCTCACGACATTGTCCAGGCTGATGAGAGTCAAGTCGGCATCAGGAGCAACAACCCGGAACTGTTCCATCAGGTTCTCGGAGGCAGCAGTTACGCTACCCACAAGGTGACCTTGAAGCTCACCATAATTAACCCGAGCTCTTTCCAAATCCTCCCGAAGATGCATCAATTCCCTATAAGCCGAGACATAGCTATCCTTATGTTTCAACGCCATGTCTTCGGCCAGCTTCAAAGAAGCAGCAAGGGCAATAGAGCTGGCCTTCTCACTCTCCAGCTCCTTCTCCACCTTCGCTAACTTCACCTCCAACTCCTCCTTCAAACTCTTGATCCGATCAAATTCCGACTTGGTCTCTTCCATAAAGGATTTTGTGGCATGAATCGGAATCCCCTGAATTGTTCGGAATATAGCGGCACCCATATGAGCCATCTTCACACTACTTTTAGTGATAAAATCCAGATGCTGAAGAAGAGAAACATCGTCCATAGAAAGCCCACCATAGGGGGCAATTTGCTGGTCGACAAACTCGATAGCATCAAAATCTGGGGCATCCAGGTTAAAGGGCTCGGATGACTTTTGCTTCTTACAAGGAGGGGCACCAGAAGCTGCAGCAGAAGATTGCGGAGGATCGACCAAGCGAACCCGAGGAATAGGAATTGCTTTCCTCGGCCCGGGAGAACTAGGTACAGGAGGTTTAACTGGAACCTGGGAAGATCCCTCTCCGGCCGCCTTGGCCGAAATGTTTAAAGCTGCAGTTGCCTTCTTCGCCTTCTTAAAGGCCTTCATAGAGTCATTATTCTTTGACATCTCTGATGAACACAAAATCAACCACAAAGGACAAATTACAAACATAGAAGAAGAAAAAAGCTCGGAACAGAAAGCAAGTATAAAAATAAAAGCAGACAGTACCCAAAGTAGCTCGAACCAAAGATGGATCACTCAAAAATCTCTTCGTATCCAGATGGGGAGGCTTCCCCCATAAATCTTCAAGAACAACTATAAAGGCCCGCTCAACCTCCCTAAGCATTTCCCATGTGTAACGTGGCACTCTTACATTCTTTTGCCACTCTAGAGGAAAAGCAAGCTCGTCATTTTCATCAAGAAAAAAGGGGCGGGCCCCCTCGAATGCTCGAACTTTAAAGAAGTAGTTCTTGAAGTCCTTAAAGGACGCGTCATACATTGCAAACACTTTATGGCCCTGGGCGGACCGGAAAGAAACCCAAGAAGCTTTCTTTTTTGAAGAACCGTCAGACTTGGCGGAAACAAACAAGTAAAGAAAAAGAGTCTGATAAGGTGTTACATCTAGTTCACAACAGAGAAGTTGGAAAATTTTAATAAAACCCCAGGAATTTGGGTGAAGTTGGGATGGAGCAATATTACACGACCACAACAGGTCGGTTTCAAAAGCAGTAAAAGGAAAAGTAACATTCAATTGGCTGAAAAAGTATTCATAGGCATAGAAGAAAGGACGCTCCCTCTCGATGGACGTCGGAAAGCAAACCCTCTCATCAGAATCAGGAGCAACAAGCTCGTAATCCCCCTCACGAGCATTGTTCCCACAAATCCTATGACGCTTCCTCAGCTCTGTGCAAAATTCAGCATCCACAACAGAAACACACAACAAAACAACGGAGTCCAGCCAATCGGACATCCCCTCGGGAATTCTGGAAGACATCTCTACAATGTTATTACGAGAAGACATGAGGCCAACTAATCCTACAAGTAAGAAAAGAAAAATGAGGTTACTACAAACATCTCGGACAAAGGGGAAAACAACTCGGTCAATACTTCTGAGACAATGAAAAGCAAGAAAAGGAAAACCCCAGGACTCAAACCAAAGCCCTGGGGCATCCTTTGGAGGCAACAACAAAGCAAGGTTTCCAGAAATACCCTATAGATCGCATCCCAGCATTTCTCAAAAAGGATTCAAAACAACAAAGCGCTTTTTCATCAAAGAAAAACACAGCAAATGATTACAAAGCCTACCAAACAAAAAAATTCCCAAAGCAACAAAGCATGGGACCATTAAAGAAGCAACCTTTTTGAAAAAGATCAAACAGGAAGCAATCTCCAAAAGTAAGAAACAGATACGGATCTTCTACCAGTACCAAAAGCAACCGAAAGCAACAGTAAAATTCCAGAAAGCCTCAACAGAAATTCCAAGAAAAAACCACAAGAAGGAAGCACATCACAAGCAACAAGTAAAAGATCGCAAAAAAGATCCAAACTTTCAAACATGCAAAACCAGAACACTCACCAAACTTAAAAACGAAGCTACGGAAAAAGCAAGAAAAGCTAGTACCAACCTGGAAAAGAGCAGCAAGCTTCAAAGAGGGAAGACGAAATCTGGAAATGCCTCACCACGAAAAATGTGAATAAAAGTAAATGTCGCAGGAACCAGTGCAAAATCCCAAGTGCCAGAGAACACCAAATGACGCCGCAACGAAATAAAAACAGAAAGTACAAAAGCAGAGAGTGGAGAGAACTGAGAAAAGAAGTTACGAAAGAGAAAAAGAAGAGAAACCGTTTTCAGGTTTTCAAAATCCAAAGTAAAAGAGCCTAAGGGAGACGGGGCAATTAATGCTCAAAATTAAAAGCATTAAACCCTCGCACGTTCCCAAAAAAGCGCCGGTATAAAAGCGCGCGTCTTTTA
>NC_029772.3:46619625-46644708 GCF_000817695.3 Arachis duranensis | reverse complement strand
TTAATACCCTTGCTAACTTAAGCATCGAAGTCCCTTGCTGGTACCCCCCACCCTCCGGGGACGAAGGATCAGCACCACCACCAAGTCCAACAAGTCGGACACACCAGCTCCGGCCGCCGTGCACCTGCCGGACACATCGGCTCCGACCAACACAGAAGATCTCATCCGAGATCGACCTACAATTTCAGGTAACCCTCGGAACAGCCAGGAACCGGTCTAGTTTTCCTTCCCTTAGTAATTTCTCTATGACGTTTTTCAAGTCAAAGCATTCATTGGTGGAATGTCCTCGGACTCGATGATACTCACAGTATTCGTTCCGATTTCCTCCTCCCCTTTTGCCTTTAAGTGGCCGAGCTGGGGGTATTTTTTCCGTATGGCAGACTTCTTTGTAAATATCTTCCAAGGATACCCTAAGAGGGGTGTAGTTATGAGCGATCTTCTTTTTTCTTGTATTCTTTATCTTTATCTCGGTAGGCAGAACCGAACCTCGAGGCTTCCCCAAGTCGAGAATTCTCCTCCATGTTGATGTACTTCTGCTCCCATTCTTGTACTTTGTCTAGGGATGCCGGGTACTTCCTTGATATAGATTGGCTAAATGGTCCTTCTCGTAGGCCATTTATGAGGCCCATGATGGTAGCTTCTGTTGGTAGACTTTGTATGTCCATGCATGTTTTGTTGAATCTTTCCATGTAGTTACAAAGACTTTCCCGATCTCCTTGCTTGATCCCTAGTAGGCTGGGTGCGTGTTTGGCTTTGTTCTTTTGTATGGAAAATCAGGCCAGGAACATTTTGGCCAGGTCGTCGAAACTCGAGATGGATTTTGGAGGTAGGTTGTCGAACCATCTAATGGCTGTCTTGGTAAGAGTTGTTGGAAAGGCTTTACAGCGAACTGCATCTGAGGTGTCAGTGAGGTACATTCTACTTTTGAAGTTACTGAGATGGTGGTTGGGGTCCGAGGTGCCGTCATACAGAGTCATATCCGGAAGTTTGAAATCTTTTGGGATTTTTGTCTTCATAATTTCCCTGGTGAATGGATCTTGATCTTTGTGAGAGCTATCCTCTGTGGAGGATCGAGTAGCTTTAGTTTTGAGATCAGTTTCGAGTTTCATAAGCTTATCTTCTAATTCTCGGCGCCGCCTTATCTCCTGATATTGATCCTCTTCTTTTTCGCGTTGATGTTGGGCTTCTTTCTCAAGTTGCTTTAATCGATTTTGAAGTGCTTCTATCACCCCTGGATTTGATGAATTTTTGTCTCCATTGGATTCTGGAGTATCTTTAAGTATAGCATCCGTGTTCTTGTGCGGCATTATATCTTCCAAACCTGAGTCGTGGTCGTTGTCATGGTTGTCCGCCATGGTGTTGGGATGACTTCCAGGTCCCCGGCAACGGTGCCAATGTTCCGAGGGTTACCTGAAACTGTAGGTCGATCTCGATCGAGATCTTCTGTGTTGGTCGGAGTCGACGTGTCCGGCAGGTGTATAGCGGCCGGAGCTGGTGTGTCCGACTTGTGGAACTGAAAGTGCTACTGATCCTTCGTCCCCGGAGGGTGGGGGTACCTGCAAGGGACTCCGATGCTTAAGTTAGCAAGTGTATTAAGCACGTATTGAGTAGGATCAGAATATGAGTTATACCTGGGTGCTCCAGTGTATTTATAATGGTGAGATGTGGCCTCCTGTGGATAAGATAAGTTAGTTATCTTATCTTATCTTCAAGTGAGGTCATTTTATCTTTCAAGGGAACCGCCCTTCTCTTGTAGGCTTGGGCTGCCTTAGGATCTGGGGCATGTTCCTCTATTTGGGCCCTTTGTTTGGGCTTTCTCGTGACTTGGCCGAGCTCTTTGAGAAGAGGTCGGATTGTCCTGACCTGAAGAGGTCGGTCACTTTGTCTGTAGAACATCTCGGGTCAGACAACTTGACCCAGGATATGAACACCAAGGATATCTTCATTTTCTTCTTTAGGACAGAATTGATCCTTTTCCACTTCCAAAGACCTTACGATCATTGGGGTACTTAATGGACGCGACTTATCCATATAAAATCTCTTCAAAATCTTTTCTGTGTATGTTGTTTGATGAATAACGATCCCATTTTTTGTATGCTCAATCTGCAGGCCGAGACAAAATTTTGTCTTTCCAAGATCCTTCATCTCGAACTCTTTTTTTAGAGTTTTTATAATTGTTGGAATCTCTTCAAGAGTTCCAATGATATTTAAATCATTAATGTACACAGCAATTATAATGAATCCAGATGCAGATTTCTTTATGAAAACACATGGACATATATAATCATTCCTGAATCCATTTTGGCCAGATACTTAGTAAGATGATTATACCACATTCGTCCAGATTGTTTTAGCCCATATAAAGATCTTTGCAATTTGACTAAGTATAACCCTTGTGAATATTCATTTGATGGTTTAGATATCTTTAGTCCTTCAGGGACTTCCATATAGATATCACGATCTAATGATCCGTATAAGTAGGATGTTACCACATGTCCACATCCATTAGATACATATGAAGTTTGTGATATGCGGATAGACTAACCAAATAATGCAATGTTATTGCATCTACTACAGGGGAATATGTTTCTTTATAATCTATATCAGGTCTTTGTGAAAAACCTTGTGCCACAAGTCGAGCCTTGTAGCATACAACTTCATTTTTCTCATTTTGTTTTCTCACCAAAATCCATTTGTATCCAACAGGTTTTACATCTTCTGGTGTATAGACTACATGTACAAAGACATCACGTTTTGCAAGTGAGTCTAACTCAGCCTTCATAGCTTCTTCCCATTTTGGCCAATCATTCCTTTGTTAACATTCTTCGACTGTTCTTGGCTCAAGATCCTTACTTTCATGCATGATCTTTAATGCAACATTATATGCAAATATTTCATTAACAATTGTCTTATTTCGGTCTCATTTTCTCCTGTAAACACGTAATTTATCGAGATCTCGTCATTTTTACAATTTCAGGTACCTGAACGTCTTCTGGCGTTAAAACTATATCAGAATTTTGGACAACTGCAGGTGTCTTTACTATGTCTTTTTCAAGAGGAATAATATTTACCTCTTTTCTTTTTCGAGAATTTTTGTCTTTGGAACTGACAGGTCTACCTCTTTGGACGCACTTCATGATTTTTTAAAAGCAACTCATTGTTGCATTCAGCAACAAGAAGGCAAGAAATTAACTCAGAATATTTTTTAAATCCTTTTTCTCAATACTGCTGTTGCAGGAGCACATTCGAGGCATGAAAAGTCGAAAAAGTTTTCTCTAACATATCATTATCAGTTATCTTTTTCCCACATAATTTCATTCGCGAGGTGATTCAAAACATTGCTGAATTATATTCCTTTATGGATTTAAAATCCTATAGACGCAAGTGCGTCCATTCATATCAAGCTTGAGGAAGTATCACCGTCTTTTGATGATTATACATTTCTTTAAGGTTTTTCCAAAGATCTGCATGATCTTTTAATGGGATATTTTTTAAAAGCAACTAATTGTTGCGTTCAGCAACAAGAAGGCAATAAATTAACTCAGAATATTTTTTAAATCCTTTTTCTCGATACTGCTGTTGCAAGAGCACATTCGAGGCATGAAAAGTTGAAAAAGTTTTCTCTAACATATCATTATCAGTTATCTTTTTTCCACGTAATTTCATTTGTGAGGTAATTTGAAACATTGCTGAATTATATTCATTTATGGATTTAAAATCCTATAGACGCAAGTGCGTCCATTCATATCGGGCTTGAGGAAGTATCACCATCTTTTGATATTATACCTTTCTTCAAGGTCTTTTCACAGATCTGCGGGATCTTTTAATGGGAGATATTCATTTTTTAATCCTCATCAAGATGATGATGAAGGAAGATCATAGCTTTGACTTTATCCTTCTGGGATGCATTATTTTCAGCCTTAATGGTATCTCCAAGATCCATTGAATCAAGATGGATTTCAGCATCTAGTATCCATGATAAATAGTTGTTTTTAGATATATCAAGAGCATTAAATTCAAGATAAGAGAGTTTTGACATAATGAAAATTTGTTACCTGAGTCTTCCTAAAATTTGACCAGAGTCTCGTGTTGATAACATGTTGTAAAATAAATAAAGAAGATATAATGAATATAATATAAAAAAATAAAAATAGAAGACTCTAATATGAATATTAGCCAATATAACAATCTCACTATAATAGGGATTCCGGTTTATATATTTATTTAATAACGTAAAGAGAGAGAGGAGTATCGGCAGTGTATAAAGAAAAGAGTATTATAGTAAAGGGAAGAGAAATGAATGTTTTATTGCTGTTGTCGTGTAATCAATGGAGGCTTAACCTCCTATTTATATATGTACACAGGGTTACTTTTTAAACTCTTATTAAATATATTCTTTCTTGAGAATGCTGGACCGTCCATCATAAATGGGCATCCACCTTGCCATCCTTATCACAACACCTTTCACTTTATTATTTTTTTCACCTCTTTCTCAAAAGTGTGATAATTGCATTTCTTAGTAAAAAGAGTTGTCCAAAGAGGGACACAATAACATAAGAAATTATGGTTTCCTCACAATTGACAATAACACTCACAAATTAGAAGAAAAATAATTTAAGAAGACGAAAGTAAGTTGGCGAAAGGGGATTCTTCACTGTTTCCTCACCTTGAGCTTCGACGAAGCACCTGCTTCAATCTCCTTGTTGATTCTACAATCTCCAACATCGATGTCAGTTTTGCTTAAAAATTCTCCATGTTTCAAGCTCTCCATATTTTCCAACACAGGCCTGCAAATATTGCTAGGTTAGATTTTCTTCCACATGCGATTCTGCATGGTTCTTGCCACCAGGTTACAAAATCGGGGAATCCATTTTGCCACAGGACACCATTAAAAGGGGAGGATTTTCATACCTCATTTGTTGGACCACACCATCTAAGACAATGGAAGATGGTTTTGTTGTTAGCTTTACATCTAGAGCACAATAGTGATGTTGAAGGAAAATGACGATGGATGAGGCTCATCATGGGTTACTTTTCATGATTGGCTCTCCAAATAAATATTTACAATTTTCAACCCCCAAATTGCTTTCTAAATTAATGGATTTTTCATTATTTTCAGAAGGAGTTCAATTGGAGCATGTGAGAAATTGTATGCAACTAAATAGCTTGAGGCAACATTATATTGCTTTCGATTGTTCCCAATCTATTGTAGTTTATCTCTGCCATCATTGTTTAAGGGTGTAGAGAGGATGCGGTCTATAATTTCTAGAATTGAGTTGTTGCTGAAATTGCTATGGAAAGGGTAACCGGGGAAAGGGGGGAGCTAGGGGTCTTGCCACATTCACATATCTTCACTATTACCAATGCTCCATCTTAACCCATTTAGATCCTCTAAGAGACTTTGCCAACCACATTAGGGGAGTGTTCTCTTCTCTGCTAGAAAAGAATTTGTGCATCTATAATTCTTCCCTTTCAAGGAAAAACTAAGAATAAAAAATCATAAATAAATGAAAATTAAACCAAAATAAAAACTAAAGGATACTCAGGGTTGGGTTGCCTCCCAACAAGCGCTTCTTTAATGTCATTAGCTTGATGGTTATTCTTGAATTTTCTTTCTCTTCTTCTAGTTGGTTAAGAGAAATGACTCCAAGGGAGAAGAGGAGAAGATTAATGCCCTTAGAATTGAATTCCTCCTAACAAGCTTTCTTTTATTGTTATCAACTTGATTCACAGTGCTTGTTGGGATAGGAGTTGGATTGCTTTTTGTTGACCTTCTTTCTTTCATGGATGTGCTCTTTTGTTCCTTGGTCACAATCCCTATCTCAGTGCTTTCCTTGATTATCTTCACCACTCTGAATTCAGAACTTGGGTGTTGTGTGATGGGTGGAGTTAGGGGTGGCAACACTACCCGAACCCGCGGGTACCCACCCCGCCCCTACCCGCTCGGGGCGGGTAATCTGATCCCTCTACCCTTTCGCTTTCCGACCCCTCTTTCTCCGTGTATATATATATATATATGGTGAATGCTATCCAACCCCCTTAGGGGCGGGTAGGGGCGGGGCGGGTACCCGCAGGGGCAGGTTAGGGTTTAACATTTTACTACCCGCGGGTAGGGCGGGGCGGGGTCGGGTAGAGCAAAAACCCGCCCCTACCCGCCCCATTGCCACCCCTAGGTGGAGTGTACCCTTCATCAAGAACCTCTTGAATTGGTGGTACAATGAACTCAACCTCTATGTAGCTCTCTGATTCACTGAAGGATGGACTCCTTTGAATGATTCCCTCACATTCTTTTGTAGGAATTTGCATTGCTTCTCTTGTGAGAAAATTTGCTTGTTCCTCTGCCCAATGCTTGGTAATCACCTCCACATATCTCTCTATATTTTTTATGCTCATTTTTATATCTTGTATACAACTTTGAGCAGTATTCATTAATTTTTCTATGGCAAGCTCAAGAATTGATAGTCCTTGATATGAATAAGGAGATGCTGGTTCTTGATATGGGTAAAATGATGAGGGGTCCTTGATATGAATAGAGAGATGGTGGTTCTTGATATGAGTAAGGAGATGATGGTTCTTGATAGATGGAATATGAAGCACTGTAGTTTCCTTGGCCTTGCCAACTAAAATCCGGGTAGTTTCTCCATCTACAATAATATGAATCACTCCTTGCGTGTGAGTAGTAGCCCATGTGATCTCTTTCCATTATTTTTCCTTAGCACAAAACACCAAACAAAGTTAAATGCATCATGTGGTAAACAGAAAAGCAAAAAAATATCTATTTTTTTTTGGAAAAGAGATAAAATAAAGAATAATAAAAATAAAAAATCAAAACTAAATGAGAAGAGGTAAACTAAAAATTCAAAAACTAAACAAAGAAAAATACTAGTATTCTGAAAATATTTCAAAAACTAAACTTAATTTCAAAAATTAAGGAAAAACTTTTAACTAAAATAAAACTCAAATTTTCGAAAATAAAAACGGAAAAATAATATTAACACAAATCAAAAACTAAAAATGCCTAATCTAAGCAATCAAACAACTAAACCAGCAAGTGCACCGAGTCGTCCAAGTAATACCTCAGGTGAGTGAGGGTCGATCCCACGAGGATTGATGGACTGAGCAACAATGGTCGAATGATTGGCTTAGTCAGGCAAGCAAAAAAGGTTGTTTTGGTGGTTTTCAAAAGCATTAAACGATGAATAACTTGTAAAGAAAGCAAATAATGAGTTTAGTGTGAAACAGTGAGAGAAAATTGTTTACGTTATCGGAGATGTTTACTTTTTTGGATTAAGGTTTCTTACCGACTATTTTAATCATGCAAGATTTATTCCATAGGAAACTGTAAATGACTAAACCTTAATGCCTTAGTGATTTAGTCTCCTCTAACCTTCATTAACTACCACCGTCGTGGTCACTTAATTCCGATTAGAGGGTTAACTTCAAAACTAGTTTATGACCACAAAACACTAATTACCCAAAGCTAACAGGATTATATGTCACATATCCCAATTAGTTCATGTAATTAGCAATTTAGAAAGAATTTGTTTTCAAGCTATTGCTCAAGCGAGATAACTCTGTCGAGAATCACAAAAACACATGTAGAATAAGGGTCATACTGTCGTTCCACCCAGATTCATAAAATTAAGAACGAAAACAATTCTTAAAAATGAATTAATACATTAATTAAAATAGAAAAACAATACTCTTATTGTATAGAAATAAATAGAGCTCCTAACTTTAACCGAAGAGGTTTAGTGGCTCATGACTTACAGAAAAAACAAGAGTTCTGAAAAGTGAGGAAGAGAGAAGATCCCCCTTCGTGAGGCGTGTTCTCCTTAGAAGGAAGGAAGTCCCCTATTTATAGTAGAACCCTAAGACTAAACCTAGAATTCAAATTCAAACTAAATCAAAATAAAATCAAATCTAAGCAAATCAAATCTTTTCTTAATGAGTCTCTAACTAATTATCCTCCTTGTAATTTAAGCTTGGTGTCTTCAAATCTTCATTAATTACGAATATTTCCTGGGTTTAGAGCTGTTGTAGGCATTTGGTGCCGCTTTGGTGGCGTTCAGCGCCAGAACTGGCAGTGCTTGGGCGCTGGTTCTGTCCTTCTTGAGTGCTAAATGCTAGGCTCGGCGTTTAGCACTCTATATGCCACTGATTCTTGAAAACAAGTATATACTATTATATATTGTTGGAAAGTTCTAGAAGCTGGCTTTATAATGCCATTAGAACTGCATCAGTTGGACTTTTGTAGCTCAAGTTATGCTCATTGGAATGCAAGGAGGTTAGGGTTGACAACATCCACTTTCTTCCTTTGTTTTTACACAAAACTCTGCCAAATTGGCCTGAATTTCACCTGAAATAATAAAAATACCAAAAGAACTCAAAGTAGCATCCAAAGAAGACTTTTACACTAAAATAATATAAAACTTAATAAATTCTAACTAAAAATGAATAGAAAACTAAGGGGAAAAGGGTACAAGATGTTGACGCATCACACCCCTACCTTGTTCGCAACTCAACTACGCGACAAAACTCTATTTTCTCTCTTAGCCCACAACAGCGGTAGCCACAACCTCAGCTCCAAACCACTCACAGTAACAACAGCACTAATCGCAACATGCAATAATTAGGACTCGACCCTACATTACCAAAACCACAAAATTTCTAACAAAACATAACAGAATACAAATTTTCAAAGGTTTTAAAATGTAAAATCTTACTGTAATGAAGGAGTAATGACTGAACAAAACTGCAGAAGCATCGGCGGTGGTTTCGGCAGCCACAGAACCATTTTCAGAGGCCAGAGGTGGGGTGACGGCAATTGTACCAACCACGTAGTGATAATAATTTTCCCAGAATTCAAAAAATGGAAACTACGCTCAAAAGCCTTACCGATAATGGTCGTTGGCGACGGCAATAGCATTTTATGGTGGCGCAGTTGGTTTCTTCTCCGCCAGCAGCTCCCTCTCCAGGTTTTCTCTCTCGCTTGCGAACCATCTCCCTCCGAGGTTCTGCTCGACGGTGGCTCTGAGGCAGACCAGCGGCGACGAAGCACGCGATGGCGGCTGATCTCGTCCACGACGACGACTCCACACGTGATGGTGATGGTGATGGAGTTCGGCGACGGTGGCGCAAACCGCGTCGCCACCTTCCTTGCATCGCACTTCTCCATTTCTCTCTTCCCTCTTCGCGCACTCTCTCTCTTCGTGGTTCTGCCGATGGCTCGTGGACGAACCGGTGGCGATGCGATGAGAACTGTAAACCCTATAAAATAGGAAAAATAATTAGCCAATAAATTAAATTTTAATAAAAGAAATTAGAAATATGAATTTTATATTAAAATAGGATTGAACTAATGAAAACAAGAATTTTGACACCACTTTCAAAGAATTTGGCCCAAGATTGGGCCGAACGGGCCAAACCGGGCCTGAAATGGGCCCAAGGCCCAACCCCTTCTGCCCAGGTAACTTAATGAAATGCCTCTCTTCTTCCCTATTCAGCCAAGAATGCTGAAACAAGCTAAGGGGAAGAGAAGAGAAGGTTCCAACCTTAGCATTCAATCAAACCTCCATAACTTTCCGCTTCGAGCTCCGATTGCCGCACCGTTTGCGGCCACACGTCCAACACGTCGAGCTCTGCAAAGCCCGATAACCAATTTCAGTAAGAAACTTTGATTCCTATATCAGCCTCTCATTCTTTTGGATTTTCGAAATTTTGGGGTTTTTGTTATTAAAATTCAATGTCTTGATGTTTAGGCTCAAACTAGCTTGAGAAACTTGTGGGTCTTGGTTCAATCAAGATAAATATATGGTGAGGACTCTCAAAATTCTGCAAATTCTAGCTCATGTGAGTTTGGGTATTGAATTTGGGTGTGTATGTGTGATATATGTGAATTAGGTTTGTATATGTGTATATTAGAGCTTGATTGTATACATTTGAGGCTTAGTGGAGGTTGGGTGTTATAATTTTGTAGATCTTGGAACCTTGGGGCTGTGTTTGGAGCCCTTGGTGGTGTCTCAGGTTATACAAAAAATTGGCCAAGATATGGTTTAGGTTTCTCGTATTTAATATATAATGTTCTGTGAAAACTTAGGCTAGATGGCCATAGGGTAGGTTGAAACATATGAGTATGTTTAATGATTAACACCCTTGATGATTGATTGCTTTTAATGATGATATAATAAGTGATGAGTTGATGGTGATTCACATAATGATATAAATGTGTAAATGATATTGAACTGGTAAATGATAATCTTGTTGATGTATTTGGGAAATTAATGCAAGGAATTGTTAAGCTTGAGGAATTGTAGGATGAGAAGGTTGTTGTCGTGATGGAAAAGATATATTGTGTTGATGATTTTGGTGTATGTATGTTGAGTTTGAGTTGGGTTTTAAAGAAAATTGAGGTTTTGAGGTTTTGTGTAAAGTTGGTTTTTGGCCAAACTTTAGCGAGTCATAACTTGACTTCCGGAATCCCCAATGATTTCAAATTTGTTTCATAAAAAAATTGGGCTCGTGAAGTTTATGCCATTCAAAAAACGGATGAAAAATGATTTAAAACAAAAAAGTTATGCGCATCGAAATTTCGGGATTCAAAACTAAAATTCTGCAGATTTTCAGACTTAGCCCTTTTCTGATCAAAATTCAGTGTATCCATACGCATACCCTTCATTTGTGAAGGGTCGCTTCTGCCTCAAGTATATGCATACGTGGGAAAGGCTATTTGTATGCGAAGTGGACCAAAATGTCCGCCCACACATACGCATGGCCCATGTGTACGCGTGACCTGGGGTGTCTGCGTACGCGTACTTCCTTATACGCGGCCATGTGCTTCTGCCTAGTGAACATGCGTACGTGAGAAAGGGGCAACGTACACAAAATGGTCCAACCTGCACGCCTACGCGTACGCGTGGCCCCTATTGCAGCAAAAATAGATTTTTGTGTTTTAAAGTTCAAAATTCAACTCTTAAACCTCTATTTTCATTATTTTAACCCTAGATCATGGTAATAAGCCTAGTAATAAGTTGAAGCTAGGAAATGGACGTAACTTGGGATTGAAGCAAAGTTATAAAGGTGATGAATTATTTTTGGAAATGTGTATACTTGTAGTGTATATGGTACCATGGCTTAAATGATATAATTATGCAATAATCACAAATGATTATGAATGTTTATTGGCTTATACACTTTGTTATCTGACATACAAGTTTCCCTGGGTAAAGTACCATAGCTTGCCACCACGTGTTCCAGGTTGAAACTCGATACTCTGTTGACCTTACGTCATAAGGGTGACGGGTTGGCTTGATAACCGAAAGATGAGCCTTATCAGCCATAGGACAGGCATACATCATGTGCATATTGTTTGTTTGCTTGTTGTGCATTAATTGGGAATGCCTAATTGATCATAATATGCTATTGTTATACTTGTTATCTGTATTATTTGTATTCTACCTGTGTTTGTCTTTGTTTGCTTGTCTGTCTATGCAATTTACCGGAGATGTAGGTATGGAGGAAAGGTGGAAAGACTTAGTGTTAAAGTTAAGTTTAAGATAGGCTTAGATATCCTTAGAAGACCACCCGTTATGGTTTCTGTTTTAGTACTTTAAGCTTTATAATCTGAGTGTCGGCGTTCTAGGTTTGCTTTTGGCATTCCCAGGACCTTATATCTTATGTGCATGGCACCTTTACCATGCTAAGAATCTCCGATTCTCATCCCATACTATGTTGTTATTTTTCAGATGCAGGTCGAGAGACACCTCGGTAGGCATCTGGAGTTTGCAGCAAAGTGGATTATTTTGGGACCCTACTTTTGATATTTTGCTATATATACTTTGCTTTTGTACCTCTTAGAGGTTTTGTGGAGAACTAGGGCTTTTAAACATGTTCTTTTGGGCTAATGGTTGTATATTTGGTATGTAAATATTCTCCGGCCAGCCTTAGCTTCGTAGGCTGACTTAGGAGCTTGTTATTTTGTATTCTTGACCCTCTATTCCTACTTTCTATTTATTTATGCCTGTGAACCTTAGTTTCTTCACACGCAAGTAATCTTGTTTACGGGGCAATGCGCTTTTTACTTTACAAATTTTGCTTTATCCGTATACTGTATCCTTTTTAATATTATTATGTATATATTTTATTTTAGAAGTCGTAATACCACACAACCTCTATTTTACGGCTTATGCATAAAGCTCTGTGTGGTAGGGTGTTATGTTATGGTATCAGAGCAATTCATTCCTGTAGAGCCTGAGGGACGGACTGACTATGCTTTTGTGCATTCTCTGTGTGTGTGTCTATGTGCTATTAGGATATCTAACTGATATATGTGGCATATACGTTCATGAGCATGCATCTGGGACTTGAACCATTACACTTGCGATATTGATACTGATCAACTTGATATCACTTGTTTGGTGTGTATATGAACCAGATGTCGACTCGTAGATACGGTCATGCATGAGGCAGAGGTAGGATAGGCAATGCTACTCTTAAACCAACAGGGAACAACCCTGAAGATTTCAAGCTGCCCTGGGAAACATGGATGCGGCCATACAGGTGACAGCCGAGGTGCTAGGTAACCAGATGAACCATGGGAACAGCGGGAATAATGACGAAGAGGGTCCAATGACGCTTGCTTCCTTTTTAAAGGTCCACCTTCCGACCTTCAAGGGAATCTCAAACCCCACTGAGGTAGATAACTGTATTCATGCTATGGAGCGGGCACTGCAGGCTCAGCAGATTCCCGAGGAGCAGTGGGTTGAATTTAGGACTTATCAGCTGCAAGGCGAGGCCCGGTACTGGTGGCAGGGAACACAGCGTATCCTATAGCCAGACTGTGACGTGTTTTGCATAGAATTTTACTAAAAGTATTTTCCTAGTTCGGTCAGAAATGCCAAGGAACTTGAATTGTTGCAACTAAAACAAGGCTAGATGACTGTTACCGACTATACTAATAAGTTCGAAGAGCTGCGCCGATTCTCTCGCATCTGTCAAGGTGCTCTAGAGGATTTTGCTGAGTGGAAGTGTATCAAATACGGGGGATGCCTTAGGAGCGATATTCTAAGCTCCGTTGCACCGATGGAGATCATAATGTTTTCTGAACTTGTGAATAAGAGTAGGGTGGCTGAAGAATGAGGATGCCTTTTCAGAGAACTCTAGGTAGGAGCTTTGCACCGAGGGGCAGAAATTTTAAGTGTGGAGGCTTTGTCGCATAGCTGAATCAAGGTCAAGGCAATTTTAGGAGGACAAACAATAATACTAATCAAGGAAGAAGGTATGGAAAGCAGCCGCAGAATGATCTAAGCTGTCAGAGGTGCGGGAAGTATCATCTTGAAGTCCCGTGCAGATTGGGATCAAGGGTATGCTACTTTTTGGACAACCCGGACACCTGGCTGGGAATTGTCCAAAGAAGAAGTATGAGACTGGTAGAGTACAACAACTGGGGAGAGTGTACACTACTTTTGCAGCAGGTGCCAAGGGATCTGAGACCTTGATCAGAGGTAACTGTGAAATATCTGGTAGAGTTTTAAATGCATTATTTGACTCCGGGGCAACACATTCATTCATTGCATTTGAAAAGGCTAATGAATTAGGGTTGAGAATAGTGGTCTTGGGTTATGATCTAAAGTTGCATAATGCTACTCATGAAACCATTGTGACTAGGTTAGGATGTCTACAAGTGTCATTCCGAGTCAAACAGCGTGAATTCGTGCATGATTTGATTTGTCTGCCAATGAGTGGTCTTGATCTCATCTTACGACTGGATTGGTTGTCTAAGAATCATGTCTTGCTTGACTTTTCTAAGAAATCAGTATGCTTTATGTTGGAAGGGTCAGAAGCGCCAGTTGTGGTGAATAACTATTATTTGAACTCTGTGATAGTAAATTGTTCTGGGACTGAATGTCAGGGCATTATGTTATTAACTGCGCGAGTTTCGGGTGATGATAAAAGCTTAGCACAGATTCTGAATGTTTGTGAGTTTCATGAGGTGTTTTCGGATGATATAGATGAATTTCCACCTAATCGGGAGGTTGAGTTCGCAATTGAATTGGGTGCCTAGGGCGGGTCCGATCTTAAGTGCTCCTTATAGGATGTCACTGTTAGAGATGGCCGAGCTTAAGGCTCAATTGAAGGATTTATTGGGTAAACACTTTATTTCGCTGAGTGTTTCTTTGTGGGGAGTGCCAGTGCTACTGGTTAAGAAAAAGGACGGGAGCATGTGCCTGTGTGTCGATTATTGGCAGCTGAGTAAGGTTACTTTGAAGAATAAGTATCTGTTACCAATGATTGATGACCTAATCGACCAACTACAGGGAGCCGATGTTTTTTCTAAGAATGACTTGCGATCTGGGTATCATCAGATAAGGGTTAGAGATGAGGATATTCCAAAGACTGCTTTCCGGACGCGATACGGTCACTATGAATACACGGTTATGTCTTTCGGTGTAACCAATGCTCCGGAAATATTCATGGACTACATGAATATAATTTTCTGTCCGTACCTGGATAAGTTTGTTGTCATCTTCATTGATGACATTCTTATTTACTCCAAGACAGAAGAAGAGCATGCGGATCACTTGCAGATTGTGTTGCAAATCTTAAAGGAAAGAAAAAAGTATGCAAAGTTATCTAAATGTGAGTTCTGGAAGAGTTAGGTGAAGTTTCTTGGCCACGTAGTGAGCAAGCAAGGAATAGGTATGGATCCTGCTAAAGTTGAGGCAGTAATGAATTGGGAGAGACCAGCTTCTGTGACGGAGATTAGGAGCTTCCTAGGTTTGGTAGGTTATTATCAGAGGTTCATTAAAGGATTTTTATAACTCGCCTTACCTTTAACCAAGCTGACTAGGAAAGAGCGCCTTTTGTTTGGACACTTGAGTGCGAGGAAAGTTTTCAAGTGTTTAAACAGAGGTTGACCACTGCACCTGTGTTACTGTTGCCCGAGCTGAGTGAACCATTTGAGGTGTATTGTGACGCATCACTGAAGGGTCTGGGGTGCGTGCTGATGTAGCACGTAAGGTCGTGGCATATGCCTCACGGCAGTTAAGACCGCATGAGATGAATTATCCGACCCACGACTTAAAACTTGCTGCCGTTGTGTATACTCTGAAGATTTGGAGACATTATTTCAATGGTGTAAAGTTCTAAGTTTTCTCAGATCACAAAAGCTTGAAGTACCTCTTTGAGTAAAAAGAACTGAATATGCGTTAGAGAAGGTGGATGGAGCTTCTGAAGGACTATGACTGCGAGTTAAACTACCACCCTGGAAAAGTGAATGTTGTGGCAGATGCTTTGAGCCGGAAGTCCCTATGCGCTGCTTGGATGATGCTGTGAGAGGAAGAGTTGCTAAAAGCATTCGAAGGTCTGAAATTGGGGGTCAGAGAAGAGTCCGAGACTTTGTGTTTGAGTCAGTTAAAAGTTTCAAGTGATTTTAAGGCAGAACTCCTAAAATCTCATCAAAATGATAAATAATTACAGAAGGTACTGTCGACAATTAAGCAAGGAAAGCGGTGGAGAGTGTTAGATGATAAGGACGGATTATGGAGTTTCAAGGGCCGAATCATTGTGCCGGACGTCGGAGACTTACGGTAGAGTATCATGAAGGAGGCTCACAAGAGCGGGTTTTCAATCCATCAGGGAAGCACTAAGATGCATCAAAGATCTGAAAATGATGTTCTAGTAGCCGGGAATGAAGAATGATGTGGCATTTCTTGTTTCCAAGTGTTTGACTTGTCAAAAAGTCAAAATAGAGCATCAGAGACCATTAGGAACCCTTCAGCCTTTGGAGATTCCACAATGGAAGTAGGAGAGTATTGCAATGGATTTCGTGTCGGGCTTATCTAGGACTCAGGCTAGTTATGACACTGTTTGGGTGATTGTCGATCGACTGACAAAGTCGACTCACTTTTCCCCTATTTGAATGAAATGTACATTGGAGGAGTTAGCTTGGCAGTACATTAAGGAGATTGTGAGATTGCACGGCGTGCCTTCCACCATTATATATGACAAAGATCCCCATTTCACCTCAAGGTTATGGGGAGCCTTTCAACGAGCATTTGGGACTTAGTTGAGTTTAAGCACTGCATATCAGCCTTAAATAGAAGGTCAGTTAGAGAGAACAATCCAAACATTGGAAGATATGTTGAGAGCTTGTGTTCTAGACCAGCCGGTGAGCTGGGATCGGTATATGCCACTAGTGGAGTTTGCATATAACAATAGCTACCATGAGAGCATCGGAATGGCTCTGTATGAGGCTCCATATGGAAGGAAATGTCAATCTCCGCTATACTGGTATGAGACTGGAGAGAGGAGCTTCTTAGGGCCTTGATGAGCGGATAATTTATACGCTTTTTGGCATTGGTTTTAGGTAGTTTTTAGTATGATCTAGTTACTTTTAGGGATGTTTTCATTAATTTTTATGCTAAATTCACATTTCTGGACTTTACTATGAGTTTGTGTGTTTTTCTGTGATTTCAGGTATTTTCTGGCTGAAATTGAGAGACCTGAGCAAAACTCTGATAAGGAGGCTGACAAAGGACTGCTGATGCTGTTGGAATCTGACCTCCCTGCACTCGAAATGGATTTTCTAGAGCTAAAAAACTCCAAATGGCGCGCTCTCAACGGCGTTGGAAAGTAGACATCCAGAGCTTTCTAGCAATATATAATAGTTCATACCTTATTCGAGAATTGACGACGTGAACTGGCGCTCAACGCCAGTTCCATGTTGCTGTCTGTAGTCAAACGCCAGAAACACGTCACGAACCGGAGTTGAACGCCCAAAACACGTTACAACTTGGCGTTCAACTCCAAAAGAAGCCTCAGCTCGTGAATAGATCAAGCTCAACCCAAACATACACCAAGTGGGCCCTGAAAGTGGATTTATGCATCAATTACTTACTCCTGTAAACCCTAGTAGCTAGTCTAGTATAAATAGGATAGTTTACTATTGTATTAGACATATTGGAATGTTTAGTTCTCAGATCATGGGGGCTGGCCATTCGGCCATGCATGGACCTTTCACTTATGTATTTTCAACGGTGGAGTTCCTACACACCATAGATTAAGGGTGTGGAGCTCTGCTGTACCTCAAGTTTTAATGCAATTACTATTATTTTCTATCCAATTCGATTTATTCCTGTTCTAAGATATTCGTTGCACTTCAACTTGATCAATGTGATGATCCGTGACACTCATCATCATTCTCTCCTATGAACGCGCATGTTTGACAACCACTTTCGTTCTACCTTAGACTGGGCGCATATCTCTTGGATTCCTTAATCAGAATCTTCGTGGTATAAGCTAGAATTGATGGCAGCATTCATGGGAATCCGGAAAGTCTAACCTTGTCTGTGGTATTCCGAGTAGGATTCCGGGATTGAATGACTGTGACGAACTTCAAACTCCTGAAGGCTGGGCGTTAGTGGCAGACGCAAAAGAATCACTGGATTCTATTCCAACCTGATTGAGAACCGACAGATGATTAGCCGTGCTGTGACAGAGCATTTGGACCTTTTTCACTGAGAGGATGGGATGTAGCCATTGACAACCGTGATGCCCTACATATAGCTTGCCATGGAAAGGAGTAAGAAGGATTGGATGAATGTAATAAGAAAGTAGAGATTCGGAAGGAACACAGCACCTCCATGCACCTATCTGAAATTCCCACCATTGGATTACATGAGTAACTTTATCTTTATTTCCTATTTATTTTATTTATCTTTTAGTTATCTAATCCGATCACATTTGAATCCACCTGACTGGGATTTACAAGATGACCATAGCTTGCTTCATACCAACAATCTCTGTGGGATCGACCCTTACTCACGTAAGGTTTATTACTTGGACGACCCAGTACACTTGCTGGTTAGTTGAACGGAGTTGTGGAAAGGAAGTGCTGAGTTAATAGATGCACATACCAAAGAGCCATTAGTGATGATCACAATTTCGTCCACCAGGCCTGAAATGATATCTGAAACCACTGAGCAGATAAAGAAAATCTGAATTCGAATGCTTGTCGCTTAGAGTCATCAGAAAAGTTATGCTAATCAAAGGAGGAAGCCTTTGGAATTTGAAGAAGGAGAGCATGTGTTTCTGAAGGTTACTGCAACAACCGGAGTGGGTAGAGAAATCAAAACTAAGAAATTGAATCCCTGTTACTTCGGATCCTTTAAGATTCTAAAGAGGATTGGGCCAGTGGCTTATAAAATTGCCTTATGATGCAAGTCATGTTCTGGAGCCAGAATCAATTCAAGCAAGAGAGAATCTGATGCTTCCAGTAATCCCAATTAAGATAGATGACACCAGCATCAAACGTTTACACGGAAAGAAAGTATCAATGGTGAAAGTGGCTTGGAGTTAGGCCGGTGTTGAAGAGCATACTTCGGAGCTTGAATCGGATATGCGGAAGGACTACCCACACCTCTTTTTAGGTAACTAATTATGAATTTTGAGGGCAAAAATCCTAAATTAGGTGGGTAGGATGTGAACCCCGTAAAATTAGCAAATAATTAGTCAATAAATTAAATTTTAATAAAGAAAATTAGAAATGTGAGTTTTATATTAAAATAGGATAGAGCTAATTAAAACGAGAAGTTTGACACTATTTTCAAAAAATTTAGCCCAATATTGGGCCGAACTGGTCAAACTGCGCCCACAGCCCAACCCGTTCAACCCAAGTAACTTAATGAAATGCCTCTCTCCTTCCCCATTCAGCCAAGAACGCTGAAAAAAGCTAAGGGGAAGAGAAGAGAAGGTTCCAACCCTAGCATTCAATCAAACCTCCATAACTTTCTGCTTCAAGCTCTGGTCGCCGCACCGTTTGCAACCATGTGTTCAGCATGTTGAGCTCTACAAAGCCCAATAACCAATTTCGATAAGAAACCTTAATTCCTATATCAGCCTCTCATTCTTTTGGATTTTCGAAATTTTGGGGTTTTAGTTATTAAAATTCAATGTCTTGATGTTTAGGCTCAAACTAGCTTGAGGAACTTGTGGGTCTTTGTTCAATCAAGACATATATATGGTGAGGACTCTCAAAATTTTGCAAATTCTAGCTTATGTGACTTTGGGTATTGAATTGGGGTGTGTATGTGTGATATATGTGAATTAGGTTTGTATATCTGTATATTGGAGCTTGATTGTATACATTTGAGGCTTGGTCGAGGTTGGTGTTATAATTTTGTAGATCTTGGAAACTTGGGGCTGTGTTTGGAGGCTTTGGTGGTGTCTCTGGTTATACAAAAAATCGGCCAAGATATGGTTTAGGTTTCTCGTATTTAATATATAATTTTCTGTGAAAACTTAGGGTAGATGACCATAGGGTAGGTTGGAACGTATGAGTATGTTTAATGATTAGCACCCTTGATGATTGATTGCTATTTATGATGATATAATGTTAAGTGATGAGTTGATGGTGATTGATGATGACAAGTCATCATATACCCATTTCTCAAGCTAATTTCACTTGTTTCACTAGTTTTTATACACTTTCTTGCACCATAAGTAAGCAATTTAGAGTGGAATTGCATGTTTTATTTAAATCAAACAACCACCATTTAATTGATGCTAAATCATGAGGTTTAAGCTAAATTTAATTGAATTTTAATTGATTTATAAACCTTGTGAATTTAGTGATACTTTGATTGGTTGTTTTGATTAATTGTAGGTGAAGAAAAGAAGAAAAGAATGAAGCGTGGCTTAAGAAAGCGTGGCCCAAGGAAGAAAAGAGTGTAGCGCATGGAAGGGAGAAAGCCACACTGCCCTCCACAAGAGCACATTGCCCTCCAAGGGAGCAGAACAATGAACCAAGCATTCAAGGCTTCACTGCCCTGCACTCCTTGAGGGCAGAGCACAATTCTAGGCCAAGAAACAAGGAAAGGAAAAATTATGTCTTGCCCTCCTCAAGAGCAATTTCGGGCTCCTCATGGAAAAATTCAAGGAAATTATTCTCCAAGTGCCACCCATGAGTTTCGAACCCAAGCACATGAAGGGAAGGGAGTGGCGCAACAATAAAGGAAAATGAGCCACACTTGGCTAAAAGGCTACCACCAAGTTTCGAACACAAGATCTCTAGGAAGCCAAGCCTTAAGCGTGAATCATGTGCCAAGAAGAAAAAGCTCAGCATACCTTCAGCCAGGTTTCGATCTTGGGACCTCACCCAAGAACATGGAAAGCTTGCGCTGCCTTGCCCTTATGGAGGGCAGAGCAACATTCCTTGGTGCATGGTGCATAATTTGGCACGGCCAGCACACACATTGACGCACAGCAAGGGAGCTTGGGCGCGCAGCTTGGACGCACCATGACAATACTGCCCTGCTCTCCACAAGGGCAGGGCAGCATCCTGATTCCCTTCCCAAATTTGGCACGCTAGTTGGATCCACATGCAAGGCTTCCCTGCTCTGCCCTCCACAAGAGCAGAGCAACCTCCTGGGAGCAACATGGGCTGAATTTCACTCAAAAATCTAACTTAAATCACTTCTTCACCAAATCAAAAAGCCCACTCAAAATTTTGAAATCCAAAATAGAAAGTGTATAAATAGGTGTTAGTTAGGATTAGAAAAAGGGGAGCTTACTTTCATTTTAATTTTCATCCTTAGTCAACTTGAGAGCTCACTTCCCATTTTTCTGTTTTCTGCAAAATTGGCTTGAGAATTGGAGGAGAGAATTCACTTCTTCTTCCTCTGATTGTTTTATTTTCTTTACTGGGTTTTGTTTGAGTTTTGAGTGTGAAGAATTGAGGAACTTATGTCTCAATCTCCATTTAAGATCTCTTTGATTTTCCTACTGCATAATTGAGTTAAAATCCATTTCCTTTACTGCTGCAATCTTCAATTTCTTTTTAATTGCTTTGTGAACTTGGATCTAGGAAGGCAATTGAGATCTAGACTCTGCTATCTAGTCCCTGGAGTCCTGAGATCTGATTTTCTCTTTTAGGTTCTTCTACTGAACCACTGCTGCAATTGAATTTCCATTTGCTGTTTGAAGATCTAGTCAATTTCAATTCATCTCTTGCTTAGTTAATTGTTGCAATTTAATTTCCCTTGCTTAAATTCTGAAATCCCAGTCCTCAAATCCCTTCTTCATTCAAGCAATTTATATTTCTTGCACTTTAAGTTACCGCAATTTACATTTCTTACACTTTAAGTTTCAGTCATTTAATTTCTTGTTCTTTAAGATTCAGCATCTTTACTTTCAGTTCTCTTTAATTTCTGCAATTCATCCCTCTCCCTTTACATTTCCTGCTATTTACTTACTGTTGAATACAAAATCACTCAACCAAAACTTGATTCGCTTGACTAAATCAACCACTAAACTAAAATTGCTCAATCCTTCAATCCGTGTGGGATCGACTTCACTCCCGTGAGTTTTATTACTTGATGCGACCCGGTATACTTGCCGGTGAGTTTTGTGTTGGATCGTTTTCCACACATCAAGTTTTTGGCGCCGTTTTTGGGGATTGAAATAGATTGACAATGATTAAGTGAAGTGGAGATCTAGATTAAGCATTTTTTTCTTTTGTTCTTAACTAACATATTAACTGTTTGACTATTTGCCTAAGCTAACCAAAACTTCATTCTAGCAATAGATTGAAGTTTCACTGGTTTTCTGGTTCTGTGTGTTTCTTGTGTTGTGTTTGTATGTCAGGTACAGGGAGAGCTACTCCTATTTTCTCTAAAACTGACCAAAGAACTCTTCGAAGGTTGAGAAGAGAAGCTAAAGGGAAAGCTGTTGTTGGAGAAGAGGAGTCAGAAGAAGAGGAAGAATTTCAAGAGATAGAAGGAGATCATCAAGAAGAAGGGGCCAACAATAACCCACAACAGATGAGAGTACTGGCCTCCTATACATTTGCAAATGCTAAACATTGTGGGAGTAGCATTCTCACCCCTAATGTCAATGCAAACAACTTTGAACTGAAGCCACAACTCATCACATTGGTCCAAAACAACTGCTCTTTTGGAGGAGGGCCATTGGAAGACCCGAACCAACATCTATCCACTTTCTTGAGGATCTGTGACACAGTTAAAAGCAATGGAGTGCACCTTGACATATACAAGCTGATGTTATTCCCATTCTCTCTCAGGGACAAAGCCACTCAATGGCTAGAAACATTTCCAAAAGAGAGCATCAACACTTGGGATGATTTGGTGAGCAAGTTTCTTGCCAAATTTTACCCCCTCAAAGGATCATAAGATTGAAGACTGAGGTGCAGACATTCACTCAAATGGATGCTGAAAATCTATATGAGGTATGGGAAAGATATAAGGCTCTGCTGAGGAAATGTCCACCAGAGATGTTCACTGAGTGGGACAAGCTGCAGAACTTCTATAAAGGACTTACTCTGAAGGCTCAAGAGGCACTTGATCACTCAGCTGGAGGGTCATTGCAATTGATGAAAACTGCAGAGGAAGCTCAAAACCTCATTGATATGGTGGCCAACAACCAATATTTCTTTGCTCACTAAAGGCAATGCCAACCATCACAGAGGAAGGGAGTGCTAAAATTGGAAGGAGTGGATACAATTTTGGCTCAACACAAAGTGATGCAGCAGCAGATTCAGCAACAATTTGAGCAAATGGCCAAGAGAATTGATAGCCTACAGGTTGCATCAGTGAGTACTACAAGCCAACCATCAACTCCTTGGGGGCAGAATGAAGAGAACCAAGAAGAACAGCAACAAGAGCAAGTGCACTATATGCACAACCAAAATTCTGGATCAAATGAGGTGTATGGTAACACCTACAATCCATCTTGAAAGAACCACCCAAACCTTAGGTGGGGAGACAATCATAATCAAAACCAACAACCATGGCAAAGGAACTCAGCTCAAAACAATCCAAGAAACAACCAAAATCACAACCAGCAGCCAACTAACTAAATTCCTTACAGAAAATCCCAAAACAATTACCCCAACTCCAACCATTATCCATCCAATACCCAACCAACTAACCAAAACACTTACCATCATCCATCAATACCCTAAAATCAACCAATCTCACAAGACTCTCAGAGGATTACTAGTCTGAAGATGCTCATGGAAAAGATGGTGAAAAACCAAGAAATGACAACAAAGAACCAAGAAGCTTCCATGAAGAGCCTAGAAAGGCAGATTGGACAAATCTCCAAGCAGATTTCTATTGAGAGACCTTCAAGCTCACTACCAAGTTCCTAATCCAAAAGAAGAGTGCAAAGCTGTGCAACTAAGGAGTGAAAAGACATTGGTAGATAGCAACAAAGGGGCAACCAAGAAGCTCATGGAGAGTGACAAAGAACCAACAGAGGAAGATGGAGCTAACAACAAGGACATAACAAGCAAGAATGTCTCAGAAAAGCTCATAGAAGAGAACAACCAACCACAGAATTTGAAGAAGGGAAAGCAGATCATGGAAGAATCAAATCCAAGACAGCAGCAAGTAGAGAAGAGCCTTACACCTCCACTACCTTATCCACAAAGATTTCACAAAGAAACAAAGGATCAACATTTCCATAAATTCCTTGAGACTTTCAAGAAGCTAGAGATCAACGTTCCCTTAGCCGAGGCATTTGAGCAAATGCCTCTGTATGCCAAGTTCTTAAAGGAGCTCATCAACAAGAAAAGAAGTTGGCTGGAGAAGGAGACTATGCTGCTCACTGAAGAATGTAGCGTTGTGCTTCAAAAGGGAATCCCACCAAAGCTTAAAGATCCAGGGAGTTTTGTAGTTGCTTGCACCATAGGCAAAATAACATTAGACAAGGCTCTTTGTGATCTTGGAGCTAGTATCAACTTAATGCCCCTGTCCATGATGAGGAAGCTTGCGATAGAAGAACTCAACCCACTAGGATGTCACTAGTCATGGCTGATAGATCAATCAAGACACCTAATAGAATTGTGGAGAATCTGTTAGTAAAGGTTGGGGAGTTTATCTTCCCTGTGGATTTTGTGATCTTGGACACTAAAGAGGAAGGAAATAATTCAATCATCCTAGGAAGACCATTTCTAGCAACTGCAAGAGCTATTATCGATGTGGAAAAGGGAGAGATGATCTTCAGAGTACACAATGAGCAAATGATTATAACTGTTTTCAAGTCAATGCAACACCCTCTTGAGCAAGAGGATTACCTGAGAGTGGACATGATAGAAAAACACGCAGTTGAGATCTCTATTGACAAAGAGGTGAAACCAAGCAAGAAGGAAGAAGTACAAAAACAAGAACTGAAGCCATTACCCACCCATCTCAAATATGCATTCCTTGGCACATCAGAAAGTTTCCCAGTAATCATCAATTCATCCCTGACAAAAAAAGAAGAAGAAGAACTTCTTGATGTACTCAGAGCTCACAAGGATGCTTTAGGATGGACCATTGATGACCTGAAAGGCATCAGCCCTATAGTGTGTATGCATAAAATCCTCTTGGAGGACAATTCCAAATCAGTGGTTCAACCTCAGAGAAGGCTAAATCCCACAATGAAGGAAGTTGTCCAGAAGGAAGTAATAAAGTTGTGGAATGCAGGGATAATTTATCCTATCTCTAATAGCTCATGGATAAGCCCAGTTCAAGTGGTACCAAAGAAGGGTGGGATGACAATCATTGTTAATGAGAAAAATGAACTCATTCCCACAAGAACTGTGATAGGATGGAGGATGTGTATTGACTATAGGAGGCTGAATGATGCCACACGCAAAGATCATTTCCCACTTCCCTGCATTGACCAGATGCTTGAAAGATTGGCCGGCCATGCTTACTATTGCTTCCTGGACGGCTATTCTGGGTATAATCAGATAGTGTTAGATCCAAAGGACCAAGAAAAGACTTCATTCACATGTCCATTTGGAGCTTTTGCCTATAGAAGGATGCCGTTTGGACTATGCAATGCCCCAGCCACCTTTCAAAGGTGTATGCTCTCCATTTTTTCAGATATGATCGAAAAGTTTTTAGAGGTTTTCATTGATGACTTTTCTGTTTTTGGTGACAATTTTAATGCTTGCCTGAAACATCTAACTCTTGTCTTGAAACGGTGCCAAGAAACTAACTTGGTTTTGAACTGGGAAAAGTGCCACTTCATGGTACCTGAAGGGATTGTTCTTGGTCACAAAGTTTCAAGAAAAGG
>NC_029772.3:46607276-46619566 GCF_000817695.3 Arachis duranensis | reverse complement strand
AAAACTTTAAAAAACAAACTCACAACAGCACCAATCATCACACCCCCAGATTGGGAACTACCTTTGAACTCATGTGTGATGCAAGTGATATTGCAATTCGTGTTGTGCTTGGACAAAAGAAGGGGAACTTGCATCATGTCATATATTATGCAAGTAAGCTGCTGAATGAGGCTTAAAAAAATTACACCACAACAGAGAAGGAATTATTAGCTTTAGTTTATGCATTTGATAAGTTTAGATCATACTTGATAGGATCCAAAATTGTGGTTTATACTGACCATGCTGCCCTTAAGTATTTGATGTCAAAGCAGGATGCTAAACCAAGACTTATCAGGTGGATATTGCTCCTACAAGAGTTTGACATTGAAGTAAAGGATAGGAAGGGCACTGAAAATCAAGTTGCTGATCATTTGTCGAGGCTACCACAAGAAACAATTCAAAAAGCCTCCCAACCCGTGAATGAAAGCTTTCTAGATGAACACCTCTTGTAGATCCAGCAAGCACCTTGGTTTGCTGACATAGCAAACTACAAAGTGGGGAGGAAGATACCTCAAGAGTTCTCTAAGCAACAAGTGAAGAAGTTAATCAATGAAGCAAGGAAATTCTTGTGGGATGAACTCTTCTTGTTTAAGAGATGTTCTGATGGAGTGATTAGAAGGTGTGTCCTTGAGAGTGAAATAAGGGATATATTGTGGCATTGCCATGGCTCAGCTTATGGTGGACACTTTGGTCCAGAAAGAACAGCTGCAAAGATACTGCAAAGTGGCTTCTATTGGCCAACTATCTTCAAAGATGCCAGAGAGTTTGTTCACCAATGTAATAAATGCCAGAGAGTAGGAGGATTGACAAGAAGGAATGAGATGCCGCAGAATTTCATTTTGGAATTAGAATTATTTGATCTATGGGGCATTGACTTCATGGGACCCTTTCCCCCTTCATATTCTTTCAGATATATCTTGGTAGCAGTAGAGTATGTCTCAAAGTGGGTGGAAGCCATAGCCACAACTACCTGTGATGCACAAATTGTCCTTCAAATCCCCAAGAAGCACATTTTCACAAGACATGGAGTACCCAAAGGTCTTATTAGCGATGGTGGTGGTCATTTTTGTAACAAACAAATGGAGAAACTCCTTTATAAATATGGAGTTATTCATAAAGTAGCCACACCATACCACCCTCAGACTAATGGGCAAGCTAAATTAGCAAACAGAGAATTGAAGAAGATCCTAGAGAAGACAGTATGAAGCACAAGAAAGGATTGGGCTAGGAAGTTGGAAGATGCACTCTGGGCATATAGTACAGCTTTCAAAACTCCCATTGGGAAGTCCCCCTTTCATCTATTATATGGCAAATCTTGTCACCTTCCTGTAGAGCTTGAACACAAAGCTTTTTGGGCTACTAAACTCCTAAACCTTGACTCTGAAGCAGCAGAAGAGAAAAGGTTGTAGCAGCTAAATGAGCTGGATGAATTTAGGCTAGAAGCCTATGAAAATGCCAAGATATACAAGGAAAAAGCCAAGAGGTGGCATGACAGAAAGATCTTGAAGAAAGAATTCAAACCTGGGCAACAAGTACTCTTGTACAACTCACGACTCAAGATGTTCCCTGGCAAGCTTAAATCTAAGTGGATTGGTCCATATTTGGTAACTAAGGTTTTTCCTTATGGGAGTATTGAATTACTAGACAAAACAACAAAGAGTCAATTCACAGTAAATGGTCACAGAGCAAAGCTGTACCTAGGAGGACAATGGGACAAGGAAAAAGAGGTTCAGAACCTACAGCCTTCTTGAAGTAAAAATGAAAGATGTCAAGCTAGTGACATTAAAAGAGCGCTTGTGGGGAGGCAACCCAACCTGAGGTAGTTTTCTTTTCATAGCTTTTTCAATAAAAATATTGAATAATTAGTATGCATTACAAGAAGCTAAGTTTGGTGTTGCACACCAAAACAATTTAATGGAGAATGAAGGATTCTAAGTTTGGTGTTCCACCAAAATCTTATTTAAAAGAACATTCTCACTTACTGCATAAGGCTAGCTCCAAGCAATCAGACAAATTATTCAACTACTTAACTGCTTTCTAGTTTTAATTCCATAACCTTTAACAAGGACACAAGGTTTCACATATGGTGAACTTGTTGCATCAGAGGCAGTGGTAAGGAATTAAGTTTGGTGTTCCCACACCAAAATAAATCCAAAAGACATACTCAACTCATGCATACTAACCATTCATTTAAGGGCTTGAGAAGCAAGCAGCTTTTGAGAATTATGCAGAAAACTAGCCAACATTTGAAGACAATTTGCATTATGACTCAAAAGGGAGGCAACAGGAGAAAGAATGAAAAGATGCAACTTAAAAGGTTGTATTTACACTTGATCCTTGTTGTTGTGAAAAGTTTTAATTCAGGAATTCTTGTATGTCTTGCTAAAGTGTTCATCTAGTTGCAAGTGAAGTTGTTTAGTTAAGAATGCTTATCCGCATAATGCTTGTCATTCATCACTTAGCTTTAAATTTTGTTTTGTTTCCCATATGCTTGAATAAAAGAGAAATGTTTGAATTAGAAAGTAAATATCCAATGTTGCATAAGTTGGAATGGAAGTTAATGGTGGTATATGTATTTGATTAAATGCATAACTCATGAAATAATTGCTGCATAATGTCATTTTCATTGAAGTGTGAGCTAGCTTGCTGTCATAAAGGTTCCTATCAGTAAAAAAAATTTTCCTTGAGAACAAAAATAAAACAGAAAGAAAAGGAAGAAGAAAAAGCCAATGTGGCAAGAAAAACAAAGAAGAAAGGCTGGGCACCAATAGCTTGGACCCTAGGACACATGCCTGTGGTGTTCTTGTACTAGGATATGCTTGGACAAGTAAATTCTAAGGGGTATTTCAAAACCTGGCCACTTAGATCAACTGATTTGGGATGGCCAATTGAAAGTCCACAATAAAGAGCAACCTAGCTACAGAACATTTAGTTATCCAAAGAGGTGTTGGGCATCAATGATCCTAGGAGGAAATAGTGAGCCATGTGTCTGTGGTGAAGAGATGTTGAGTAAAAATAAAGCCAAAGGCTGCTGCAACATTTGACACCAAGCCTTCAAAGAATAATAAGCTTGTTAAGCAAAATAAAACAAGAAAAGTTAGCAAGGGAGCAAGTAAAAAGTAAACCTTATAACAACAAGCTTAGTAAGCCTTTGCGGAAAAGTGTACATTATGTAACAGCAAACAATAACTGAGTTATCATTGTCTGCATGAAAACTCCATGAACCAAGTTCTACTATATGCTCAACAAGGATATGTATGCTTTTCTTTTTTTAACTTCATTTCCTCTTAATTTTGATGCTTGCTTGGGGACAAGCAAGATTTAAGTTTGGTGTTGTGATGACAAGTCATCATATACCCATTTCTCAAGCTAATTTCACTTGTTTCACTAGTTTTTATGCACTTTCTTGCACCATAAGTAAGCAATTTATAGTGGAATTGCATGTTTTATTTGAATCAAACAACCACCATTTAATTGATGCTAAATCATGAGGTTTAAGCTAATTTTAATTGATTTATAAACCTTGTGAATTTAGTGATACTTTGATTGGTTGTTTTGATTAGTTGTAGGTGAAGAAAAGAAGAAAAGAATGAAGCGTGGCTTAAGAAAGCGTGGCCCAAGGAAGAAAAGAGTGTAGCGCATGGAAGGGAGAAAGCCACACTGCCCTCCACAAGAGCACATTGCCCTCCAAGGGAGCAGAATAATGAACCAAGCATTCAAGGCTTCACTGCCCTGCCCTCCTTGAGGGCAGAGCACAATTCTAGGCCAAGAAACAAGGGAAGGAAAAATTTTGCCCTGCCCTCCTCAAGAGCAATTTCGGGCTCCTCATGGAAAAATTCAAGGAAATTGTTCTCCAAGTGCCACCCATGAGTTTCGAACCCAAGCACATGAAGGGAAGGGAGTGGCGCAACAATAAAGGAAAATGAGCCACACTTGGCTAAAAGGCTACCACTAAGTTTCGAACACAAGATCTCTAGGAAGCCAAGCCTTAAGCGTGAATCATGTGCCAAGAAGAAAAAGCTCAGCATACCTTCAGCCAGGTTTCGATCTTGAGACCTCACCCAAGAACACGGAAAGCTTGCGCTGCCCTGCCCTTGTGGAAGGCAGAGCAACATTCCTTGGTGCATGGTGCATAATTTGGCACGGCCAGCACACACATTGACGCACAGCAAGGGAGCTTGGACGCACCATGACAACACTGTCCTGCTCTCCACAAGGGCAGGGCAGCATCCTATGCCCCTCCCAAATTTGGCATGCTAGTTGGATCCACATGCAAGGCTTCCCTGCTCTTCCCTCCACAAGAGCAGAGCAACCTCCTGGGAGTAACATGGGCTGAATTTCACTCAAAAATCCAACTTAATTCACTTCTTCACCAAATCAAAAAGCCCACTCAAAATTTTGAAATCCAAAATAGAAAGTGTATAAATAGGTGTTAGTTAGGATTAGAAAAAGGGGAGCTTACTTTCATTTTAATTTTCACCCTTAGTCAACTTGAGAGATCACTTCCCATTTTTCTGTTTTCTGCAAAATTGGCTTGAGAATTGGAGGAGAGAATTCACTTCTTCTTCCTCTGATTGTTTTATTTTCTTTACTGGGTTTTGTTTGAGTCTTGAGTGTGAAGAATTAAGGAACTTCTGTCTCAATCTCCATTTAAGATCTCTTTGATTTTCCTACTGCATAATTGAGTTAAAATCCATTTCCTTTACTGCTGCAATCTTCAATTTCTTTTTAATTGCTTTGTGAACTTGGATCTAGGAAGGCAATTGAGATCTAGACTCTGCTATCTAGTCTCTGGAGTCCTGAGATCTGATTTTCTTTTTGGTTCTTCTGTTGAACCACTGCTGCAATTGAATTTCCATTTGCTGTTTGAAGATCTAGTCAATTTCAATTCATCTCTTGCTTAGTTAATTGTTGCAATTTAATTTCCCTTGCTTAAATTCTGAAATCCCAGTCCTCAAATCCCTTCTTCATTCAAGCAATTTATATTTCTTGCACTTTAAGTTACCGCAATTTACATTTCTTGCACTTTAAGTTTCAGTCATTTAATTTCTTGTTCTTTAAGATTCAGCATCTTTACTTTCAGTTCTCTTTAATTTCTGCAATTCATCCCTCTCCCTTTACATTTCCTGCTATTTACTTACTATTGAATACAAAATCACTCAACCAATACTTGATTCGCTTGACTAAATCAACCACTAAACTAAAATTGCTCAATCCTTCAATCCCCGTGGGATCAACCTCACTCCCGTGAGTTTTATTACTTGATGCGACCCGGTATACTTGCCGGTGAGTTTTGTGTTCGATCGTTAGTCTTAGTGCTAAATTCACATTTTTTTATTCTACTTTGAGTTTGTGTGTTTTATGGTGATTTTAGGTATTTTCTGTCTGAAATTGAGGAGCTTGAGCAAAAGTCTGATTCAGAGACAGAGAAAGCACTGCAGATGCTGTCAGGATCTGACCTCCGCGTCCTCAAACGAGCATTTTTGGAGCTGCAAAAGTGAAAATGGCACGCACTTAACAGCTATAAAAAGCTAACATCCAGGGCTTTCCAGAAATATATAATAGTTTATACTTTGCTATGGAAATGAAGGTCCAAAACTGGCATTCAATGCTAGCCACTGCCCCATTCCTGGCGTCCAACACCCACAGGGGAGCAGCTGGTGTCCAACGCCCAAAAGGGAGTCCCATGCCAGTGTTCAACGCCTCTAAGGAGTCCTAGCACATGGAGACACCCTTAGCTCAGCCCAAACACTCACCAAGTGGGCCCGAAAGTGGATTTTTGCACTACAAGACTAGTTTATCTTATTTCTGTAATTCCTAGTTTTCAGATTAGTATATATAGGAGAAGATCAACCATGTTTAGGATATCTCCAGCATATCTTATTTTTGGACATCATGTACAGTATGCGTCACTAACATCCTAAGGTTAAGGTTAGGAGCTCTACTGATTCTTATGAATTAATAATATCACTATTCTATTTCAGTCGATGCTTGATTCTATTCTAAGATATATCTTCTTTCTTCATCCTAACGGATTGGGAGTGTAACTTGACCGTCATCCCTATTCACATGGGTTCGTGCAAGTCCTTAACGGGATAGTACTGAACCACAAGCTTGATTATATATCTCTTAGACGGCTAATCCACGGCTTCGTTGGAGACTTCTCGAGACATCAGTTTAGCCGAGCTATGGGGCGATTAGGGCATTTGTGGTATAGGCTAGAACCAACAAAGGAACATTCTCTGATTCGTAAGATCCAACCTTGTCTGTGGCATTTTTTAGTATGATCACCAAGGGAATGGACTACTAGAGCTTCACCCTCATTCAGATTGGATGACCGCTAACCCTGCGTTTGACCTAAAGCAGAGGAGATTAATGACCGCTAACCCGGCGTTAATCATATATAGCCTGCCATGGAAAGAATCAATCAGAAGTTAGAGTAGATGGTGAGAAAAGTTTATCTAGAAGGAAGAAGCATCTCCAAAGTCTCAACTGTTCTCTTAGAGAAACTACCAGATTATCTTGTTGTTTGAGTCTTTTAATTTCTTTTTCAAAAAATAAAAAAATTTTCAAAAATCTTTGCTTTTCTTTATTAATCTTTATCTTTTGTTTGAGTCTTTTTTTCTTGTTCCTGTTAAAGTTTCAAACTTTCTTGTTTTTCTTTTCAAAAATTTTCAAAAATAGTGTCTTTTGTTTAAGTTTAGTGTTAGTTCTTAAGTTTGGTGTCCTGTGTGTGTCCTTTGTGTCCTTTGAATTTTCGAATTGGCTCTTTAGTGTTCTTCTTGGTATTCAAGTTCTTCTTATTTCTTTTCTTGTTTTGATATTAAAATTTTTAAGTTTGGTGTCTTTTAGTATTTGTTTTCTTAATTTTTGAAAATTTGTGTCTTTTGATCTAAACATTTTAAGTTTGGTGTCTTTTAGTTGTTTTTCTCTTTCTTCATTAATTCAAAAAATCAAAAAAGTATTTTTTCTATCTTTATTCAAAATTTTCGAAAATCTTGCTTTCATTTTATTTTGATTTAAAATTTTAAAAGTTTGGTTTTTTCTTGTTAGTAAAGTCAAATTTCAAATCTTATATTTTTAAATTTTTTCAAATCTTTTCTTTTAACTTGATTATTTCCTATCATATCTTTCTTTTAAAATTTTAAAATTCAAAACTTCTTTAAATCATTATCTTATCTTATCTTATCTTATCTTAATTTCAAATTTCAAAATCAAATCTTTTTCAAAAATTAAATTTCAAATCTTATCTTTTCAACTTATTTTCAAATCTTTATCTTATCTTATTTCAATTTCAAAATTTAAAATAAAATCTTTTTCAAATCTTTTCAATTCTTATCTTATCTTGTTGACTTTTCTTTTCCAATTTTAAAAATTAAATTTCAAAATCAAATATTTAATTTTCAAATCTTATTAGTTGTCTAGTCACATGTTTTATCTTATTTTCTTTTTATTCTCCCTTTTCTTTCTTCTTTTTTAAAACCTCTTAACTAATTTCTCTATCTTCCTTTTCGAAAATTCCCTCTTCTTTTCCCTCTTTATTTTCAAAAATATCTTTTCTTTTCTCTCTATTAATTTTCAAAAACTATCCTCATTAAAGGACATATTCTTTTCTTTTCTTCTTGATCTATCTCTCTCTAACAAAGGACCTCTATACTCTGACATAGAGAATCCTTTCCTTTCTCTCTTCTTGCGTTCTTTCTTCTTGTTTAGAAGTAGGAACAAGGATAAAGAACCTCTCTTTAATCTTGATCCTGAACCTGAGAGGACCCTAAGGAAGCGTTTGCAATAAGTTAAAGCGCAACACTCTAGAAGAGATCTCACATAACTTTTCAAACAAGAAGCTAAAAACATAGATATGGTAGCCGAATAGAATAATGAAGGAGATGCAAGGAAGGTTCTTGGTGACTTCATTGCACCCACTTCTAACTTCTATGGGAGAAGTATCTCCATACCTGCTATTAGAGCAAATAACTTTGAGCTTAAACCTCAGTTAGTCTCTCTGATGCAACAGAAGTGTAAATTTTATGGACTTCTACTGGAAGATCCACATCAATTCTTAGCTAAATTCTTACAAATATGTGATACTGTTAAGACTAATGGAGTGGATCTTGAGGTCTACAGGCTTATGCTTTTCCCTTTTGCTGTTACAGACAGAGCTAGGATATGGTTAGATTCTCAATCTAAGGAGAGCCTAGACTCTTGGGAAAAGATGGTCAATGATTTCTTGGCCAAGTTCTTTCCACCTCAAAAGATGAGCAAGCTCAAGAAGGAAGTTCAAACCTTCAGACAACAAGAAGGTGAATCCCTCTATGAAGCTTGGGAAAGATACAAGCAACTGATCAGGAGATGTCCTCCTGACATGATCTCAGAATAGACTATCCTAGGAATCTTCTATGATGGTATATCTAAGGTGTCCAAGATGTCCTTGGATGATTCTGCTGATGGATCACTCCACTTGAAGAAAACACCTGCAGAGGTGCAAGAACTCGTTGAAATGGTTACAAACAACCAATTCATGTACACTTCTGAGAGAAACCCTGTGAACAATGGGGTAGCTCAGAAGAAAGGAGTTCTAGAGGTTGACACTCTGAATGCCATATTGGCTCAGAATAAGATCTTGACCAAACAGTTCAATATGATCTCTTAGCATTTGACTAGAATGCAAGCTACACCTGGCAGTACTCAAGACACCTCCTATGAAGGAGATGCCTATGATCCAGATCAACCCACAATGGAAGAGGTGAATTACATGGGAGAATGCTATGAGAAAACCTACAACTCCTCATGGAGAAATCGTCCTAACTTTTCATGGAAGGATTAACAGAAGCCTTTGCAAGGCTTCAAAAATAATCAAGATGGAAGAATCCAGAATAGGTTCAATAACAAAAAACAATTCCCACCTTCTCAGCAACAGATGGAGACTTCTAAGCAGAGTCTCTCTGATGTGAGGATTATTGATGATAAAGAATTTTCACAAAAATATCTTGTCGCAATTATAGTTCTAAGCCAACAACGAATCCTCAAATCAAATTTAATTTTGGTTATCACAAGTTCAACCCCAATAAAATAACCGAGAGTATTAATCCCGGGTCGTTCTCCCTATGAATTACAATGAAGTGCTCAATTATTGGTTATGGATTGTATCTTTTGGGGTTTTTGATATAAGAGACAAGAAACATAAATGACAAGAAAGTAAAAGAACTCAAATGGTAAAAAGATCTTGGCAAGGGTTGATGGTTAAGGATCTATATCCTTGTCACTAACCACAATATGATAATTGCAAGGATCAATCTCATTAAGTCATCTTCTAACAAGTGAAGGAAAGACAAATGAGCTTTTCAATCCCACTCCATAAGTCCTAGCCACTCACTAATTGACTTAGTGAATGCTAGTGTCAATGGACATTAGTAACTCAAGGTCACCTAAGTTACCATCCCAAGCCAAGAACACAAAAATCTACTCTAACATCCTTTCAACCATTTTGTCAAAAACTTGGAAGGCATAAAAAAGAAAGCAAGATAAAATTTCATGGAATGTAATCTACTACTATTCAAGCAAGGAAATGACAATAACAAATCAATTAAACAAGAGGAAACATAAAACATAAATTGCATTAAATAGAAATTAAAGGAAACGAAAATGCATGAACATAAGAATAACAAGATAAAGAAAAATAACAAATAAAACTAAAAGGGTAAGGGTGTAGTGATAAGAAATTGAAAGGAAAAGTAGACGAAAACAAGAATTAAAACCTAGATCTAAGAAGAGATTTGAATATAATCTAATCCTAATTCTAGAGAGAAGAGCGAGCTTCTCTCTCTAGAACTCTATCCTAAAACATGATAAAAACTCCAAACTAACACTACTTGGTTCATCCCCCTTCAATCCCTAGGTTCAATAGCATCAGAAATGAGTTGGATTGGGCCCAAAATGAGCTAGAAATCACTGGCCACGAGTTGCTAAAAATGGCCCACTCTGATCATGCAATATGTGCGCATGGAACGGCACGTAAGCTTCTCTAAACCCAAGACAATTATGGCAAATTTTATATTATTTTGAAGTCCCATATGTTAGCTTTCCAACGCAACTAGAACGGCCTCATTTGGACCTCTGTAGCTCAAGTTATGGTCGATTAAGTACGAAGAGGTCAGGATTGACAGCTTAGTAGTTTCTTCATTTCTTCATGAGTTCTCCATTTTTACATGCTTTTTCTTCATTCCCTCAATCCAATCTTTGCCTTCTAAACCTGAAATCACTTAACAAATGTATCAAGGCATCGAATGGAATCAAGGTGAATTAAATTTAGCTATTTTAAGACCTAAAAAATATGTTTTCACTCTTAAACATAATTAAAGGAGAATTACAAAACCATGCTATTTCATTGAATAAATGTGGGAAAAGATGATAAAATCCCTCTAAATTAAACACAAGATAAACCCCTAAAAATGGGATTTATCAACCTCCCCACACTTAAACAATAGCATGTCCTCATGCTAAACCAATAAGGGCAAGAAAAGGGGGTATGAACATTTATTCAATGCAAAGGAACTATATAAACCTATCTACATGCATGCAGCTAAATGCAATATGACTCTATCTACTTGGTTAAGAGTAAATCAATCTCCAAGACATACATGAACAAGTAGGGCCAAGTAGTATGATGATTCATGAATCCTACCAATTCAAATATCAAAATGAAGTACAAATAGACTTGCAAGAAGAAAGCTCATGAAAGCCGGGAACAAGGAATTGAGCATCGAACCCTCACCGGAAGTGTTTGCACTCTAGTCGCTCAAGTGTTTAGGGTTGATCACTCAATTCTCTTCTACTCATGCTTTTTAAGATTTGTTTTTCATCTAACAATCAACAAATATTTCATGCATGCATACATATATCATGAGGTCTTTTCATGGGTTGTAATGGGGCTAGGGTAAAGGTAGGGATTTTATATGGTTAAGTGGACCAGAATTTGAATTTTTGATTAACTTTAACTTTCCACCTAACCTATATAACAACCTATACAATTTTAAACAAACCTAACTACCCATAATTCTCACTTTTCACACACTCATGCATTCTCTTTTCAATTCATATCCTATATGCATTGATATTATTGAACTTTACTTTGGGGCATTTTTGTCCCCTTTTTATTGCTTTTCTTTTTCTATTTTTGTTTTCTTTTATTTTTTCTTTTGTATATATATTTTTTTCTATTTTTCCTTTGTATTTTTTTTATTTTCAAACTAAAAATATATACAAGAGCATCAATGCATATGGTTTAACATTTAATGCATGAGTATATACCAAATTTCCAAGATCTTCAATGAAATTAAAAACACACTTTTACCTCAACCAATGTTTTAAGTTTTTCCACACTTGAATGATACACACTCACTAGCCTATGCTAATCAAAGATTCAAATTAAGGGACATTTATTATTTTTCACTTAGGGGTAATGATGTGCTACAATTAAGAACAAAAGGGATTAAATAGGCTCAAAATTGGCTAATAATGGTTGATAAAAGGTAGGCTATTTGGGTAAGTGAGCTAAATGAAATGATGGCTTCAATCATATAAATGCATTCATACATGAAATAATGGACATAAAGAATCAAACAAATCAAAGATTACAATCATAGAAAGAGAATAATACACACAAGAATGAAAATAAGTGGTTATATGAAGTAACCACACATTTGGGCTCAAAACTCACATGCTTGTGTTCTTAGCTCAAAAACCATGTTCCAAAATAAATTCTTCAAGCAAGTCCAACAAAAAATTTTTTCAAATTGGTAGGGTGCTGGTGGACGAAATTGTGATCACTACAACTTCGCACAACTAACCAGCAAGTGTACTGGGTCGTCCAAGTAATAAACCTTACGCGAGTAAGGGTCGATCCCACAGAGATTGTTGGTATGAAGCAAGCTATGGTCACCTTGTAAATCTTAGTCAGGCAAACTCAAATGGGTATGGTGATAAACGAATAAAACATAAAGAGAAAGATAGAGATACTTATGTAATTCATTGGTAGGAATTTCAGATAAGCGTATGAAGATGCTTGTCCCTTCCGTCTCTCTACTTTCCTACTGTCTTCATCCAATCCTTCCTACTCCTTTCCATGGCAAGCTTAAGCAAGGGTTTCACCGTTGTCAGTGGCTACCTCCCATCCTCTCAGTGGAAATGTTCAACGCACCCTATCACGGCACGACTATCTAGCTGTCGGTTCTCGATCATGTCGGAATAGAATC
>NC_029772.3:46594857-46606751 GCF_000817695.3 Arachis duranensis | reverse complement strand
TGGAGTTAAACGCCAGCTTTTATGCCAGTTTGGGCGTTTAACTCCCATTTGGGTGCCAGTTCCGGCGTTTAACGCTGGAAATCCTGAGGGTGACTTTGAACGCCGGTTTGGGCCATCAAATCTTGGGCAAAGTATGGACTATCATATATTTCTGGAAAGCCCAGGATGTCTACTTTCCAACGCCGTTGAGAGCGCGCCAATTGGGCTTCTGTAGCTCCAGAAAATCCACTTCGAGTGCAGGGAGGTCAGAATCCAACAGCATCTGCAGTCCTTTTTAGTCTCTGAATCAGATTTTTGCTCAGGTCCCTCAATTTCAGCCAGAAAATACCTGAAATCACAGAAAAACACACAAACTCATAATAAAGTCCAGAAAAGTGAATTTTAACTAAAAACTAATAAAAATATACTAAAAACTAACTAGATCATACTAAAAACATACTAAAAACAATGCCAAAAAGCATACAAATTATCCGCTCATCAGGTGCCCTAAAAATAATTTTCTTGGAAAAGAAATCATCACCCTAACCAAGTAGTCCTAACATAAAAAGAAATAGTGAAATATGTACAGATTCTAACTATCATGCAACCTATCATGCAATGCAATGACTATCTAACAATGAAAATTAAAAATTAGTGTTGGAAAAGAAAATTGTTACCCACAGAGATCGGTCATTGATAAACGAAATTTAGCATGCCGATTTAGAATTCAAAGATGAATATGATCGTGAGTATAGTCTAATCGACACTTAAATTTTGTACCAAACAATCCTACAATCTATATCCGAGAGTACTAGTCTCCCGAGTCGTCCTCCCTTGGAATTGCCAAAGTGTGCATCTTATTGATTAGAAAGCCTTGTTAGGATTCCTTGAAAGTTTTAGCAAAGTAGTAGGAAACAAACAATCAATCATTAAAAGACTTGGCTTAGGGTTGGCATTAGAATTTATATCCTTATAGTTCTTTCAATAATGATAACAATTAAGCTTTGCCTCATTTAGTTATCCTCTAGGTATAGAGGAAAGTCAAATGAAAATAATCAACTTGAGTCACAAGTCCTAGTTTCACCTCATGGGAATCTAGCTTTAGTGCACTCCAAGTCAATTAGCAATCCCTAATTCCAAATCAACAATTGACACAACTATTCAACTTCTTCTAATGGCCCAACCCTATGCCAAGTGAGAAATTTCTACTCCATAACTAGTGTTGACATTTTATCAAACATTTGATGAGCAAGAAAGAAAGTCATAGTAAATGAGAAGAAAAGTAGAATTAAAAGTATTGCAACACAAGGAACTAACAACAAGTATCAAAGAGCAACAATGAGGATCAAATTCTCAAAGTATTGATGAAATCCAAAACCACAAAGTTGAATTCTAGATCTAAGAGAATTTAGCAATTACAACTACTACTTGAAATTGGAGAAGAAAATCTATGACATGAACAAAGTAAAGTGAGAATTGCAATGGATCTCACCAAAGAGTGATTGAAAATTCAGAAATTGGATGAAGAAGAACCCTAGTGAGAGCTTGAGATCTCTCTCTCTCCTCCTCCAAGAGTGTAACTAACTATCCCTCAAAATATCTAAAATCTAGAAAAATGAACTAAGTGTCCTTAACCCTTGCTCCTTTGGTCTTCTTAAGCTTTTCCCGCCAAGGCATTCCCTAAAAATGGGATTCCCAACTAACTCCACGCCTAAGTCATGTGGCTCCTTAAAAAAAAAGCATATTCGAACATCGGCGCGCACGCACAGAGTACGTGCGCGCGCCACCGAGGCATCTTATAATGTGCGCGGAGGCGTGATGTACGCGTGCGCCCCGATAAAATCCTAGCTTAGCCGCTACGCAAGCCGGCTCGCGGCTTCGATCTCTAGTTGCTCTATCTACGCGGACGCGTCAAGTGCGTGCACGCGCCCATGCTGAGGTTTCCAAGGCTTAATTCTCGTGCTCCCTTCCTTTACACCCGTCCTCCTTCTCTCTTCCGGTCCATCCCTGCCCTGTATTCTGAAAACACTTAACACACAAGTCACGGCATCAAATGGCATCAAGAGAAGATTAGAAATGTATCTATTTTAGTGCAAAATAAGCATATTTTCATCCATAGGGCAAAACTAGGAAAGGAACACAAAATCTTGTATTTTCATATAGAAAGTGTGTGGAATCATTGATAAAACCCCTGAAATCAACACAAGATAAACCCTCAAAATGGGGTTTATCAGTCATACGACCTCCCCACACTTGAAGATTGCACCGTCCTCGGTGCATGCAGAGAAGAGCAAGGTGGACGGGTTGCTACAACTGATGAGCTTCTTCAAAAGGTTGTACGGAAGACTTGCTTGTTTCCCCAATTAAAAACTTTTCCTTTCCCTTGTTTGGTGGCCAGCCTAAAAGAAGAGAAAAATAAAGAAAATAAAGCCTACAACAAAGATATCAAAGCAAATAGAACATAAGCGGGGGCTAATGCCAAATAAGAGTGTGGTTCTCAACTACATGGTACCTAAGCATGTGAGTGAGAAAACAATATAAGCTAATGCATATTAATGCATGATGCAAGAGTAGAGTCAAAGCATGAAGAGCATATTGAGCATCAAGTTCAAACAAGAAAAAGTGGATCATGAAAAACAATATGAGTTCATATCAATGCACAAGGGATACAAGAGTAAAAAAATTTAAGCATTGATTTAAAACTTTCATCACCCATCAATATCAAACAAGTCAAGAGGCACCAAAATAATGTAAGAAATTCTCAACAATTGAGTAGAAAAATTTAACACCATTATTAAAATAAGAAACTTAGAAAAGAAAAGAAGGACAAGCTATAAAAACAAAATTAAAATGCAATGAATAAAAGTATGCAAATGCAATAAACAAAAGAAAATGAAAGATGAGAAAAAAAATAAAAACTGAATTTTTTTAATTATTTTTATTTATTTATTTATTTTTTAAATTTTTTTTAGAGAGGGAAAAGAAGAAAGTAAGAAAGGAAGAAGATAGAAGAAGAAAGGTAGAAAGAAAGAAGAAGGAGAGAAGAAAGAAGAAGAAAGGAGAAAGGAGGAGAAACAGGGCCGCGACGCGTAAGCATCGCCCATGCTTACGCGTGGGATGCAGCAGAGGGAAGCGACGCGTGAGCATAGCCCACACGTACGCGTGGGATGCAGAAAGTGCAGGTGACGCATAAGCCTCGCCCACGCGTACGCGTGGGTTGTGCTATTCGCACACTTCCAGCATAATTCTCGCACAACTCTCGGGTTTTTGTACAAGGAGTCCCAAAATGGCATACGACGCGTACGCGTCGGTTGACCCTTTTTTTTGGAAAATTTTTTTATAGAAGCATAAAAATAGAATTTAACACTCTCCTAACCTATAAACATTCTAAATCAACCAAAACTAAAATTTAACAAAAATCTTTTAGTTCTTTTGAAAAATTTTCAAAGACAAAAAAACAAAACTTGCACTACAAGCAAAATGCAACTCAAAAACAACTATTCTAATCAAAACATAAATTTAATAAGCAATCTAGCAATCAAAGCAGGATATGCAAAAGTATGAAAAAAAGAAAAACTACCTAACAATGGCAACTCAATTCATTCATTGATTATATATACACGAGAATGGAAAGAGTTTATCATGGTGGGGTGTCTCCCGTCTAGTACTTTTATTTATTGTCCTTAAGTTGGACTTATGAGGAGCTCCTCATCAAGGTGGCTTATGTTTGAATCCATCCTTGAACATCCACCAATGCTTGGACTTCCAATCAGCTCCATCATTCAAGATTAATAGCTCTAAGCTTTGATGGAGTTCTTCACAAACCATGAGCTCCCAAAGTTGATCCTCCTCTTGTAATCCAAGATCCCACACTTTGTTTTCACACCCGTCTTCAAGTTGATCATCATGATCCCATCCGGGTGGCATGACCTTAGAATTCTCACTTAAGCGACCAAACATCATCTTAGACCCATGTAATTTGGTTCTACACCAACCATTACTATTCAACTTTGAGCATGCAACCATCATGAACTTAGAATGATCTTTCCAACCACTATACAACTCTCTCCTATTCTTAACTCCACAAAGTGCTCTAAGTTGACCATCATTTTTAATCAAACCATATTCAAGTGAGAAAGTAAAGCTTAGGGATAAGAATTTTACCCACTTGAATGTTGTGTAGGATGGTGACTTAGGAAGGGGTGGTCCCAATGATCTTGCAAGTCCCACTTCCTTGTGCTCTTCCTTGACTATCTCTACCTCTTTACAAGCTTCTTCAATTTCAACCTCTTCCTCTGGGTAGTTCTCTTCCAATTCAATCTCTTCTTCATTGCTCATCAAGGGTATGGAAAGTTGTGCACATTCTTCCATGACTTCAACTTCATGTCCAATGGGAGAGGATTCAATTGTAGATAGAAACTCATCAATGATTGAATCCATCTCTTGATCAACCTCTTCAAAGTTTTCAACCATGATATACCTTGGAAGAGGGTTCTAAGGTTCTACATTCCCATGGACTTTCAACATCTCCTAAATCTTCAACCACTTCTTCCTCTTCTTCAACAATCATGGCTTCCTTCAATTGCTCCAATACAAAATTTCACTCCTTGTTCTCCACCAGAATTTCTAATATCTCCTTCATGCTACACTCTTCATTTGATTCTTTACATGTGGCCATGGAAGTACTTTGAGTGCATGAGTATCGGGAGGCCAAAGTGTTTACTATCTTGGTCAAGGTATCCACGAATTCTATTGTGCTCCTTTGCATATCTTCTTACCCAAGAAGAAGAAGGACAAGGATGTCATCCATTGGAGATTGGAGTGGATAGGAGGGTTCATTATTTTGGAAAAAGGGTTCATAATAGGAAGATGGTTCTTCTTGGTGAAGGTATGGAGATGGTGTGTATTGAGGTGGTTCTTGGGAGTAATTGTATTGGAATGTGGGTGGTTCTATAGTTTTTCTCTCATAATGGTCACAGGGATGAGGTAAGGGTGCTTGGTTATATGATGGATGAGGGGCATAGGAAGGTGTTTGGTAGAAGGGGGCTTGTGAATATGGTTGAGGGCTATTGAAGATTAGGTTCATAGGCATATGGTGGTGGTTGTTGATAATCAAAGAAAGTCTACCATAGCCATTGGATAGACATGCATTAGGAGTTGGATTATACCTATAAGAAATCGGAGGAGATTGTTGCCAAGAGGAGTGATCAATTCCTTGAGGCTCCTCCTATCTTTGATTATTCTATCCTTGATGCATGTTCTCATTGTAATCTCCACTTCCTACAACATAGTTATAACCAAACTCATAGCCAAAGGGGTGGGAATTCATAGTAGCAAGAGAAATAACAACAAATACTAATTAACAAATAAAGGAAACAAACTCCTACAACTACCAAAAACTAATAAAGAGGCAAGAGGAAAAAGGCAAACATATTCACAATATTCACATACATACAATAATCAATAGCAAGGCACACATTTGCAATTCCCTGGCAACAGTGCCAAAATTTGATGTGAGGATTATTGATGATAAAGAATTTTCACAAAAATATCTCGTCGCAATTATAGTTCTAAACCAACAACGAATCATCAAATCAAATTTAATTTGGTTGTCACAAGTTCAACCCCAATAAAATAACCGAGAGTATTAATCCCGGTTCGTTCTCCTTAGGAATCGCAACGAAGTGCTCAATTATTGGCTATGGATTGTATCTTTTGGGGTTTTTGATATAAGAGACAAGAAACATAAATGACAAGAAAGTAAAAGAACTCAAATGATAAAAAGGTCTTGGCAAGGGTTGATGGTTAAGGATCTCTATCCTGGTCAGTAACCACAATATGATAATTGCAAGGATCAATCTCATTAAGTCATCCTCTAACAAGTGAAGAAAAGTCAAATGAACTTTATCAATCCCACTCCATAAGTCCTAGCCACTCAATAATTGACTTAGTGAAAGCTAGTGTCAATGGACATTAGTAACTCAAGGTCACCTAAGTTACCATCCCAAGCCAAGAATAAAAAAAATCTACTCTAACATCCTTCCAAGCATTTTGTCAAACACTTGGAAGGCATAAAAAAGAAAGCAAGATAAAATTGCAAGGAATGTAAATCTACTAATATTCAAGCAAGGAAATGACAATAACAAATCAATTAAACAAGAGGAAACATAAAACATAAATTGCATTAACTGAAAATTAAAGGAAACAAAAGTGCATGAACATCAGAATAACAAGATAAAGGAAAATAACAAATATAACTAAAAGATTAAGGGTGTAGTGACAAGAAATTGAAAGGAAAAGTAGATGAAAACAAGAATTAAAACCTAGATCTAAAAAGAGATTTGAATATAATCTAATCCTAATTCTAGAGAGAAGAGAGAGCTTCTCTCTCTAGAATTCTATCCTAAAACATGATGAAAACTCCAAACTAACACTACTTGGTTCATCCCCCTTCAATCCTTGGGTTCAATAGCATCAGAAATGAGTTGGATTGGGCCCAAAATGAGCTAGAAATCGCTGGCCACGAGTTGCTCAAAATGGCCCACGCTAATGTGCGTGTGGAACGACATGCAGGCATCTCTAAACGCAAGACAACTATAATAAATTTTATATCATTTTGAAGCCTCGAATGTTAGCTTTCTAACGCAACTAAAACCGTCTCATTTGGATCTCTGTAGCTCAAGTTATGGTTGATTAAGTATGAAGAGGTCAGGATTGACAGCTTAGTAGTTCCTTCATTTCTTCATGAGTTCTCCATTTTTACATACTTTTTCTTCATTCCCTCAATCCAATATTTGCCTTCTAAACCTGAAATCACTTAACAAACATATCAAGGCATCGAATGGAATCAAGGTGAAATAAATTTAGCTATTTTAAGACCTAAAAAATATGTTTTCACTCTTAAGCACAATTAAAGGAGAATTACAAAACCATGCTATTTCATTGAATAAATGTGGGAAAAGATGATAAAATTCTTCTAAATTCAACACAAGATAAACCCTAAAAATGGATTTTATCACTATATGACTTAGCAACCATAGTCTCTGAACTCTCTAAGGCCACTCACAGTTTCATAACAGAAACTAGGTCCTCCATCAGAAATCTGAAGGTACAAGTTGGTCAGCCGAGTAAGAGAATCCCTAAGACTCCTCCTAATACTCTTCCAACTAACACTGAGGCTTAACCCAAGAGAAGAGTGCAAGGCCATCACTGTAGAGACTGAGGCCGAATCTAAAGGAGGTGCATTGGAGTTGAACACCAGTAAGGAGGTCCTTACTCCTCCTTACTGGGCATTCAACGCCCACAGAAGCATCATTACTGGCGTTGAACGCCAGTAAGAAAGGGCTTACTGGGCGTTCAATGCCCAAAGAGGTACAAAAGATGGTGTTGAATGCCAGTAATAGGGCATTTGGGCGTTCAACACCCACTCAAGGCTTCCTTATTAAAGAACTGAAGGCAACTAAGGCTCATGAGGCGACTACAGAAGTTCCCTTGAATGCCTTGTTGCAATCATAGATTATACGGATCATTCCTCCTCTAATGAGAAAGAGGAAACTAGGGAAGAGAAAGTTGCTCGGTACCTAGGAATTCTCATGAAGCTGAATACCAAGCTATTTGGCACAGAGATATTGGAGGAAGAACCTCCAGTGCTCACCAAGGAACTCAATGCCTTATTTCAGCAAAAGTTACCTCAGAAGAAACCGGATCCTAGATGCTTCTTAATTCCTTGCACCATAGGTACCATGACCTTTGATAAGGCTCTGTGTGACCTAGGGTCAAGCATAAACCTCATGCCACTCTCTATAATGGAGAGGCTAGGAATCTTTGAGATACAAGCTCCAAGAATCTCACTAGAGATGGCAGACAAGTCAATGAAGAAGGCATATGGTCTGGCAGAGGATGTCTTAGTAAAGGTTGAAAATCTTTACATCCCTGCAGATTTTATAATCTTGGAAACTGGAGAGGAAGAGGATGAATCCATCATCCTTGGAAGACCCTTCCTAGGCACTGCCAATGCCATCATTGATGTAGCAAAGGGAGAACTGATTCTACAGTTATGGGAGGACCACATCTTGTTCAAGATGCCTAACCTCAACTCTCCCTCTGACAGAAAAGAGACAGTTGTGCAACACTTAGTGTTCCAACCCTCTCTCTTAGTGCAGAGCTATACAGAGCCCCCAGACACCGACTCTAATTTTGGTGTTGGGCAGCCATTATCAAGCACTGAAAACACTGGTACTAAGAAGAAAGTACCTAAAGGCTGGAGGCACCAGAAGATCCTCACTGAAGACCTCTCACCTGGCATGAGAGTTGTCCTCATTGACAACCCAGTCATTCCACATACTGCGAACAAGATCCTGTCTCTGGAACATGTGGAACTTATCCATGAGAGCACAGTTAAGAAGTTCACTATAAGGGGAGAAATTCTGAGCTAACCGTCAAGCTAGTGACGCTAAAGAAGCATTTGTTGGGAGGCAACCCAACTATGATTAAAGTATTTCTATTTTTCATTAAGTTTATTTCAGTTATATTAGTTTAATTTTCCTATTTTGTTTAAGTTTGTGATCATGTGCAGTAGTTAGAACAGAAACAGAAATAGTCAGAGTTAGAAATAGAACACTCTGGAGCATGCACCTTGCTGGCGTTGAACGTCAGACAAGGGGGCCAGAGTGGGCGTTCAACGCCCATGAGGACCAGCATAGCTGGCGTTGAACGCCAGCCAGGGAGCATGAAGCTGGCGTTGAACGCCAGCCATAGGGCAGAGACTAGGCGTTCAATGCCCCAAAGGAGGCAGAGACCTAGCATTGAACGCCAGGAAGGAACACCCCAATGGGCGTTCATCGCCCTATAAGGAGCACATAGCTGGCATTGAACGCTAGCCAGGAGCAGGAGCTGGGCATTCAACACCCACATGGGGCAGGGAATTCGAATTCCCTATCCTCCCAAGACCTGTAGATCCCACAAAATCTCCACTTACCCCACCTTCTTCTCTCTCTTACTTTCACTCTTCCCCACATACTCCTCTCTATAATCCTTAACCTAATCATATCCATATCTCTTCCCAAAACCATCTTAACTCCCACCCACCCCTACTTACTTCAAATTCAAAATTTTCCACCCAATTCCCACCTATTTATTCAAACCTTAACCTATCCCACTCCTATAGATACCCCCTTCTTCCTACCCTTCGTACACACACCATTCATACACTAAAGCCCCACTTGGCTGAATCCTCCTCTGTCCCTCCATCTCCTCTATTTTCTTCTTCTTCTACTCTTTTCTTCCCTTGTGTTCTTATTTTGTTCGAGGACGAGCAAAGCTTAACTTTGGTGTTGGAAAAGCCTTGCTTTTTTATTTCCATTCATACTTATGGCACCCAAAATCAGAAAATCCTCTAGAAAGAGGAAAGGGAAAGTAGTTTCTTGCACCTCCGAACCTTGGGAGATGTAGAGATTTATCACCAAATCTCATCAAGATCACTTCTATGAAGTTGTGGCAAAGAAAAGGGTGATTCTTGAAATCCCCTTTAAGCTCAAAAAGAATAAGTACTCAGAGATCCAAAGAAAAATCCGGAGGAGAGATTGAGAAGTTCTAACCAATCCTATCTTGAAAAATAGGGATCTTGATGGTGCAAGAGTTCTATGCCAATGCATGGGTCACAAAGAACCATGCTACAAGCGTGAACCCAAGTCCCGAAAATTGGCATACCATGGTCCGAGGGCGTCTCTTGTATTTGAGCCTGGAAAGTGTAAGGTTAGCGCTCCAATTGCCAGTAATGCAAGGAGACCCACATCCTTACACTAGGAGAGTCAATTTTGATCAGAGGCTGGACCAAGTCCTTTTAGACATTTGTGTGGAAGGAACTCAGTGGAAGAGGGATGCTAAAGGCAAGCCTATCCAACTGAGAAGGCTTGACCTCAAGCCCATAGCTACTAGAGGATGGTTGAAAATTATCCCTACTAGCAATCGGTCAAAAGTGACCATTGACAAAGCCATCATGATTCATTGCATCATGATTGGAAGTGAGGTGGAGGTACATGAGGTAATACCTCAAGAGTTGTACAAGAAAGTTGAGAAGCCTTCCACCCTAGCAAGGTTGGCATTCCCCCACCTTATCTGTCATTTATACAATTCAGCTGGAATTGTCATAGAAGAAGACATCCCCATTGAAGAGGACAAGCCCATCACTAAAAAAAGGATGGAGCGAACTAGAGAGCCAGCATATGGACCACAGCAAGAGCATCTAGAGCTTCCTCGACAAGAAATCCCTGAGATGCCTCAAGAGATGCATTTTCCTCCCCAAGGCTATTGGGACCAATTGCATACTTCTGTAGGAGAATTAAGCTCTAGCATGGATCAGTTGAGGATGGGACATCAAAAGCATTCCACCATCCTCTATGAAATAAGAAAAGATCAAAGGGCCATGAGGGAAGATTAAAGAGTTAGGAAGGAAAAACAACAAAGGCAGGGGCGTGACATAGAAGAAATCAAGCACTCCATTGGATCCTCCAGAAGGAGTAGTAGCTGCCATCACTAAGGTGGATTCATTCCTTTAATCCCATGTTGCCTATGTTATTTTTCTGTTTTCCATGTATTTTATCTTATTGTCAGTTCTTAGTGCATGATCATTTTTATTTATGTCTTAAAGATATGAAATATTCCATGCATCTCTCACCTTGCTTAAAAGAAAATTTTAATTGAAAAAGAAAAGTAAGATGCATGAATTTTGAGTTATATATTAAAAATAGTTCAATTATTTAATGTGGTGGCATTGTTTTTGTTTTCCGAATGCATGAATGAACAATGCATATTTGATGTTGGAGTTAAAGAATGTTGGCTCTTGAAAGAATAATGATAAAAGTAAAGTATTATTGGTAACCTAAAAAATCCAAAAATTGATTCTTGAAGCAATAAAAAGCAACAAAAAGGAATAAAAGAAAAAAATAGAGGTATATAAGAAAAAAAAAGAGGCAAGCAAAAAAAGAAAAAAAGAAAAAGCCAATAGCTCTTAAAACCAAAAGGCAAGAGCAAAAAGTCAATAGCTCTTTAAACCAAAAGGCAAGAGAAAGGATCTAAGGCTTTGAGCAACAATAGTTAGGAGGGCTTAAAAGAGACAAAATCTTGGGCTAAACAGTTCAAATGAGCTGCTTCCCAAACTATATGCTTGTGGTGTAAAGGCGTCAAGTGAAAAGCTTGAGACTGAGCAGTTAAAGTCGTGATCCAAAGCAAAAGAGTGTACTTAAGAACTCTGAACACCACTGGCTGGGGATTCTAGCAAAGCTGAATCACAATCTAATTGGGTTCACCCGGTTAAGTGTCTGTGGCGTTTATGTATCTAGTGGTAATACTGGAAAACAAAGCGCTTAAGGTCACGGCCAAGACTCTAAAGAAGCTATGTTCAAGAAAAAAAAAGAACTAAACTTAGAGAGTGATGAGCGGATAATTTGTACGCTTTTTGGCATTGTTTTTAGTATGTTTTTAGTATGATCTAGTTAGTTTTTAGTATATTTTTATTAGTTTTTAGTTAAAATTCACTTTTCTGGACTTTACTATGAGTTTGTGTGTTTTTCTGTGATTTCAGGTATTTTCTGGCTGAAATTGAGGGACCTGAGCAAAAATCTGATTCAGAGACTAAAAAGGACTGCAGATGCTGTTGGATTCTGACCTCCCTGCACTCGAAGTGGATTTTCTGGAGCTACCGAAGCCCAATTGGTGCGCTCTCAACGGAGTTGGAAAGTAGACATCCTGGGCTTTCCAGCAATATATGATAGTTCATACTTTGCCCAGGATTTGATGGCCCAAACCGGCGTACAAAGTCACCTTCAGAAATCCCAGCGTTAAACGCCGGAACTGGCACCAAAGTGGGAGTTAAACGCCCAAACTGGCACAAAAGCTGGCGTTTAACTCCAAGAAAA
>NC_029772.3:46590944-46591615 GCF_000817695.3 Arachis duranensis | reverse complement strand
CCAGAGCTAGGACATGGTTAGACTCACAACCTAAAGAAAGCCTGGACTCTTGGGAAAAGCTAGGCAATGCCTTCTTGGCAAAGTTCTTTCCACCTCAAAAATTAAGTAAGCTTAGAGTGGAAGTCCAAACCTTCAGACAGAAGGAAGGAGAATCCCTCTATGAAGCTTGGGAAAGATAAAAACAATTAATCAGAAAGTGTCCTTCTGACATGCTTTCTGAATGGAGCATCATAGGTATTTTCTATGATGGTCTCTCTAAACTGTCCAAAATGTCTTTGGATAGCTCTGCTGGAGGATCTCTTCATCTGAAGAAGACGCCTACAGAAGCTCAAGAGCTGATTAAAATGGTTGCAAATAACCAATTCATGTACACTTCTGAAAGAAATCCTGTGAACAATGGGACTAGTCAGAAGAAAGGAGTTCTTGAGATTGACACTCTGAATGCCCTATTGGCTCAGAACAAAATATTGACTAAACAAGTCAAAATGATTTCTCAAAGTCTGTCTGGAATGCAAAATGCACCAAGCAGTACTAAGGAGGCTTCATCTGAGGAAGAAGCTTATGATCCTGAGAACCCCCCAATGGAAGATGTGAATTACATGGGAGAATCCTATGGAAACACCTATAATCCTTCATGGAGAAATCATCCAAATCTCTCATGGAAGGATCAA
>NC_029772.3:46589593-46590008 GCF_000817695.3 Arachis duranensis | reverse complement strand
CCCACAGTCAAACTCTAAGTTTGGTGTTGGGAGGCCACAACCAAACTCTAAGTTTGGTGTTGAACCCCCACATTCAAACTCTAAGTTTGGTGTTGGGAGGTTCCAACATGGCTCTGAGCATTTCTAAGGCTCCATGAGAGTCTTCTGTCAAGCTACTGACATTAAAGAAGCGCTTGTTGGGAGGCAACCTAATGTTATATTTTGACTATTTTCCTTTGTTATTTTATGTTTTTTTTGTAGGTTGATGATCATGAGAAGTCACAAAATCAATGAAAAAAGCAAAAACAGAATGAAAAATAGGAAGAAAAACAGCACACCCTGGAGGAAGAACTTACTGGCGTTTAAACGCCAGTAAGGCTAGTTGTTGGGCGTTTAACGCCCAGTCTGGCACCATTCTGGGCGTTTAACGCCAGAA
>NC_029772.3:46589037-46589421 GCF_000817695.3 Arachis duranensis | reverse complement strand
TTGGTGCAGGGATGACTTTTCCTTGACACCTCAGGATCTGTGGACCCCACAGGATCCCCACCTACCCTACCACACTCTCTCTCTTCTTCACCCATTCCCCAAAAACCCTTCACCTATCAAATCCCATCTTTCTCCTTACCACTCACATCCATCCTTCATAAAACCCCACCTACCTCACCATTCAAATTCAAACCACTTTTTGGCCGAACACAAAGCCATTCCCTTCTTCCTCATTTCTTCTTCTTCTACTATCTTCTTTCTTCTTTTGCTCGAGGACGAGCAAACCTTTTAAGTTTGGTGTAGTAAAAGCATTGCTTTTTGTTTTTCCATAACCATTTATGGCATCCAAGGCCGGAGAAACCTCTAGAAAGAGGAAAGGGAAGG
>NC_029772.3:46587803-46588798 GCF_000817695.3 Arachis duranensis | reverse complement strand
TCAGTTGGAGTTGACATAGAGGGAGACATCCCCATTGATGAGGACAAGCCCATTACTAAGAAGAGGATGGAGCAAACAAGAGACCCCTCTCATCATCAAATCCCTGAGATGCCTCAAGGGATGCACTTTCCTCCACAAAACTATTGGGAGCAACTAAACACCTCCCTAGGAGAATTAAGTTCCATCATGGGACAACTAAGGGTGGAGCACCAAGAACACTCTGTCCTCCTCCATGAAATTAGAGAAGATCAAAGAATCATGAGAGAGGAGCAACAAAGACAAGGAAGAGACATTGAGGAGCTCAAGCACTCCATAAGATCTTCAAGAGGAAGAACAAGCCGCCATCACTAAGGTGGACCCGTTCTTTAATTTCCTTGTTCTTTATTTTCTGTTTTTCGAAAAAAAATCATGCTTATGTTTATCTATGTTGTGTCTTGTGATCATTAGTGTCTTAATGTCTATGCCTTAAAGTTATGAATGTCCTATGAATCCATCACCTTTCTTGAATGAAAAATGTTCTTAATTGAAAAAGAGAAGAATTGCATGAATTTTGAATTTTATAACAGTTTAATTATTTTGATGTGGTGGCATTACTTTTGTTTTCCAAATGTATGCTTAAACAGTGCATATGTCTTTTGAATTTGTGGTTCATGAATATTGGCTCTTGAAAGAATGATGAAAAAGGAGACATGTTACTGAGGATCTGAAAAATCATTAAAATGGTTCTTGAAGCAAGAAAAAGCAGTGAATACAAAAAAAAAACAAAAAAAAAAGAGAGAGAAAAACGAAAAAAAAAAGAGAGAAAAAGAAAAAGGAAAAAAAAGAAAAGAAAGAAAAAGAAAAGAAATAAGGTTGTGATCCAAGGCAAAAAGAGTGTGCTTAAGAACCCTGGACACCTCTAATTGGGGACTCTAGCAAAGCTGAGTCACAATCTGAAAAGGTTCACCCAATTATGTGTCTGTGGCATGTATGTATCCGGTGGTAATACTGGAAGA
>NC_029772.3:46585732-46586514 GCF_000817695.3 Arachis duranensis | reverse complement strand
TTTTTAACATTCTCAAAACAACAAATTCAAGAGACATATGCACTGTTCAAGCATTCGTTCAGAAAACAAAAATTATTGTCACTACATCAAACTAATTCAACTAGTTTCAAGGATAAATTTCGAAATCTTGTACTTCTTGTTCTTTTGTGATTAAAGCATTTTTCATTTAATAGGGGTGATGGATTCATAGGACATTCATAGCTTTAAGACATGAATTTTAAATTTTATTAATTATGAATTAAAAACAAGACTCAAAAATAGATATAAGATTAGACTAGAAAATAAAAATACTAAACAAAAATTTAAATAGGCTCCTAATGATAGAGGTTTTCACAGAGTTAGGACTCAACAACCTTGATTTTGAGCAGTGGATGCTCCCTCAACTTGAGATGAAAGCTTTTGGCGTTTCAACTCTTGGAGTTCACGCCCCTGCTTCTCTTGTTCCTTCAGCAATTTGCAGAGCATGCAGTTCTGATTCTGCTGTTCTTCCTTCAGTTGCTCCATAGTTTCTTGCAACTTGGTGATAGATGCTTCTAGGCTGGTCCAATAGTCAATTTTAGGGAATTCAGGGAGGAACTCCTGCGCCCTCCTTTTGATAGAGTTGTCTTGCATTTGTCCTTCCATTGACTTCTTGGTGATTGGATGTTCAATGGGTATGAATTCATCTACTCCCATCTTTACCCCAGCCTCCTTACAGAGCAAGGAGATCAAGCTTGGGTAAGCCAATTTGGCTTCAGTGGAATTTTTATTTGCAATTGTGTAGATCTCACAAGCAATCACAT
>NC_029772.3:46580433-46581179 GCF_000817695.3 Arachis duranensis | reverse complement strand
TGCACCAATGGCATGGTCACTGGCATCACACATTAGTTCAAATGGTAATGTCCAATCTGGTGCAGAGATGACTGGTGCTGTGACCAGCTTAGCTTTCAGGGTCTCAAATGCCTGCAGATACTATGTGTCAAACACAAATGGTGTGTCAGTAGCTAGCAGGTTACTCAAAGGTTTTACAATTTTTGAAAAATCCTTTATAAACCTTCTGTAGATCCTGCATGCCCCAGAAAGCTTCTGATTGCCTTAACATTGGCAGGTGGTGGTAATTTTTCAATTACCTCTACCTTTGCCTTATCCACCTCTATTCCCCTGCTTGAAATTTTGTGCCCAAGGACAATTCCTTCAGTCACCATAAAGTGACATTTTTCCCAGTTTAAAACCAGGTTAGTCCCTTGGCACCTTTTCAGGACAAGTGATAGGTGGTTAAGACAGGAGCTGAATGAGTCTCCATATACTGATAAGTCATCCATGAAGACTTCAAGAAATTTCTCCACCATATCAGAGAAGATGGATAGCATGCATCTCTGAAAGGTTGCAGGAGCATTACACAGACCAAAAGGCATCCTTCTGTAGGCAAACACGCCAGAAGGGCAAGTGAATGCTATTTTCTCTTGGTCCTGAGGATCTACTGCAATTTGATTGTAGCCTGAATAGCCATCCAAAAAGCAGTAATAATCATAGCTAGCTAGTCTTTCTAGCATTTGGTCTATGAATGGTAAAGGAAAATGATCCTTTCTGGTGGCTGT
>NC_029772.3:46486060-46577309 GCF_000817695.3 Arachis duranensis | reverse complement strand
GAACATTTCCACTGAGAGGATGGGAGGTAGCCACTGACAACGGTGAAACCCTTGCATAAGCTTGCCATGGAAAGGAGTAGGAAGGATTGGATGAAGACAGTAGGAAAGCAGAGAGAGACGGAAGGGAAGGCATCTTCATATGCTTACCTGAAATTCCTACCAGTGAATTACATAAGTATCTCTATCTTTATCTTTATGTTTTATTCATCATTCATAACCATTTGAGTTTGCCTGACTAAGATTTACAAGATGACCATAGCTTGCTTCAATACCATCAATCTCCGTGGGATCGACCCTTACTCATGTAAGGTTTATTACTTGGACGACCCAGTGCTCTTGCTGGTTAGTTGTGCGAAGTTGTGAAAAAGAGTGAAATTACAATTGTCACTAACGCCCCGCCCTCAGGAGTTTGAATCTCGTCACATTCATTCAATCATTGAATCCTACTCAGAATACCACAGACAAGGTTTAGACCTTCCGGATTCTCTTGAATGCCGCCATCAGTTCTAGCTTATACCACGAAGATTCTGATTAAAGAATCCAAGAGATATCTACTTAATCTAAGGTAGAACGGAGGTGGTTGTCAGGCACACGTTCATAGTTGAGAATGATGATGATTGTCACGGATCATCACATTCATCTGGGTTAAGAACAAGTATTATCTTAGAATGGAAGCAAGCATGATTGAATGAAAAACGGTAGTAATTGCATTAATCCATCAAGACACATCAGAGCTCCTCAGCCCCAACCATGGGGATTAGAGACTCATGCTTTAGAAGATACAATGAGAAACGTGTAAAGTGTCATGATGTCCAGATACAATGTCAAAAGATCCTATTAATAGTAAACTAGTAGCCTAAGGTATACAGAAATGAGTAAATGACGTAAAAATCCACTTCTGGGTCCACTTAGTGTGTGCTTGGGCTGGGCAATGAAGCATTTTCGTGTAGAGACCTTTTCTGGAGTTAAACGTCAGCTTTTATGCCAGTTTGGGCGTTTAACTCCAAGTTTTATGCCAGTTCCAGCGTTAAACGCTGGAAATTCTGAGGCTAATTTGCCACGCCGGTTTGGGCCATCAAATCTCGGGCAAAGTATGGACTATTATACATTGCGGGAAAGCCCAGGATGTCTAATTTCCAATGCCGTTGAGAGCGCGCCAATTGGGCTTCTGTAGCTCCAGAAAATCCACTTCGAGTTTATGCCATGGTATTGAACACCAAGTTTTTGGATTCATTACCGGGGATTATTTGATTTGTGAAAAGTATTGATCACAATTTCGCATACCAAAGAGTCAATAATGTCATCTGGATTCTGAATTCCTAAAAATGCCAAATTATTTTGAACTTCAATGGATAGTGAGATGCCAAAACTATTCAGAAGCAAAAAGATACTAGTCACGGTCATCTAATTGAAACTGAGCTTCATCGAGAACTTTGAGACTTATTGTATCCTTCTCTTCTTTTTATCCTACTTTATTTTTTGTTGCTTGGAGACAAGCAACAATTTAAGTTTGGTGTTCTGATGAGCAGATATTTTATACACTTTTTGGCATCATTTTCATATAGTTTTCATTATGTTTTGTTTAAGATTTATTATGTTTTCAAAATTTTTAGTGCTAAATTCACATTTTTGGATTCTACTTTGATTTTTTGCGTTTTATGGTGATTTCAGGTATTTTTTAGCTGAAATTGAGGAGTTTGAGCAAAAGTCTGGTTCAGAGACAGAGAAAGCACTGTAGATGCTGTCAGGATCTGACCTCCGTGCACTCAAAGGTGCATTTTTGGAGTTACAGAAATCCAAATGGTTCGCTCTTAATAGCTATGGAAAGCTAACATCCAGGACTTTCCAGAAATATATAATATTTTATACCTTGCTTTGTAAATGAAGGCACAAAACTAGCATTCAACGCCAGCCACCATCTCCAATCCTGGCGTCCAACGCCCACAGGGGAGCAGCTCGTGTCCAATGCCCAAAAGGGAGTCCTAGCACATGGAGACACCCTTAGCTCAGCCCAAACACTCACCAAGTGGGCCCATAAAGTGGATTTTCACACTACAAGACTAGTTTATCTTATTTCTGTAATTTCTAGTTAGCAGATTAGTATATATAGGAGAAGATCAACCATGTTTAGGATCTCTCTAGCATATCTTATTTTCGAACATCATGTACAGTATGAGTCAATAACCTCCTAGGGTTAAGGTTAGGAGCTCTGTTGATTCTTATAAATTAATAATATCACTATTCTATTTCTGTCTATGCTTAATTCTATTATAAGATGTATCTTTGTTCTTCATCCTAATGGATTGAGAGTGTAACTTGACCGTCATCCCTATTCACATGGGGTAGAACCAAAGAAGCAACATTCTCTGATCCGTAAGATCTGACATTGTCTGTGGCATTTTTGAGTAGGATCACCAAAGGAATGGACTACTAGAGCTTTACCCTCGTTCAGATTAGATGACCACTGACCCGGTGTTTGACCTAAAGTAGAGGAGATTAATAACCGCTGACCCGGTGTTAATCATGTACAGCCTACCATAGAAAGAATCAATAAGAAGTTAGAGTAAATGGTGAGAAAAGTTGATCTAGAAGGAAGAAGCATCTCTGAAGCCTCAACCATTCTCTTACCATTGATTTCACACCTATCTAGTAACGTTTTATTTATTTATTTGCTTTATGCGTTTTTCACAACAACAATCATCTTTCCTATCCATCTGACTAAGATCTACAAGGTGTCAATTACTTGTTCAAACCAACAATTCTCGTGGGATCGACCCTTACTCAACCGAGGTATTACTTGGACGACCCGGTATACTTGTCGGTCTATCTGTACGAAACGTGCAGAGACAGTTTCGTGCACCAACCCCCCATTGAGTGGTTTGATATGTGTGTGTGTGTGTGTGTGTGTGTGTGTGTGTGTGTGTGTGAAAACGCTATGCATAGACTCTTGGGGATGCGCGACGGGAGACAGTCTAGGGTTTAGTATCCAGGCTTGTCAGGTTGGCTTGATAACTGACAGATGAGCCTCATCAGTCATAGGACAGGCATACATCATGTGCATATTGTTTGCTTACTTGTTGTGCATTAATTTGGAATGCCTAATTGATCATAATATGCTATTTGTTATACTTGCTATCTGTATTATTTGTATCTACCTGTGTTTGCCTTTGATTGCTTGTCTGTCTATGCAATTCACCAGAGATTGAGGTACGGAGGAAAGGTGGAAAGACTTAGCGTTCAAGTTAAGTTTAAGTGAGGCTTATATATCCTTAGAAGACCACCAGTTATGGTTTCTGTTTTAGTACTTTAAGCTTTATAATCTGAGTGTCGGCGTTCTAGGTTTGCCTCTAACATTCCCAGAACCTTATATCTTATGTGCGTGGCACCTTTACCCTGCTGAGAATCTTCAGTTCTCATCCCATACTATGTTGTTATTTTTCAGTTGCAGGTCGAGAGGCACCTCGGTAGGCGTCTGGAGTCCGCAGCGAAGTAGATTATTTTGGGGCCCTACTTTTGATATTTTACTATATATATGTATAGACTTTCCTCATGTGTATATATATACTTTGCTTTTGTACCTCTTAGAGGTTTTGTGGAGAATTGGGGCTTTTAAACATGTTTTTTTGGGCTAATGGTTGTATATTTGGTATGTAAATTTTCTCCGGCCAGCCTTAGCTTCACAGGATGAGTTAGGAGCTTGTTCTTTGTATTCTTGATCCTCTATTCCTTCTTTCTATTTAGTTATGCTTATGAACCTTAGTTTTCTTCGCACGCGAGTAATCTTGTTTCTTGAGTGTTGTGCTTTTTATTTCGCGATTTTACTTTATCCGTTTTTCAAGGCTCCTCGTATAATGTATCCTTTTCAATATTATTATGTATATATTTTATTTTAGAGGTCGTAATACCACACCACCTCTGTTTTATGGCTTAAGCATAAAGCTCTGTGTGGTACGGTGTTACAAGAATGACGACTCCACAGAACGGCAGCGTCTGCGATTGCGCGGACAGCAGAATGGTGGCTTCCCTTCTTTTTCTCCTCTGTTCGAACTCTGTCTTCCTTCTTAATGACTCGACGGCGATTGGCAGGGCATGGCAACGGCGATGGCAAGGGTCACCAGCGCCGATGCATCCCCTTCCTCCCTTCTCTTCTCTTCTCCCGTTCTCTCCTTCTTCCTTTCTTGCTATGTGTGAGTGTTTTGTTAAGAAAAGGGGTCTGGGGGCTGCCGCTGCAGTTTGTGTTAGGGGGGTTAAGGTTCAATTTGGTTAAAGTTAGTATTAGGATTTTTGTATGTAATTGGGAATTTTGGGTTAACTAGGATTTGGTAATTTCTAAATCAATTTATGTTATATTGTATTTATTTTGAAATCTAATTTAATCCCTCAAAATTAATTTAAAAATATTATTTAATTATCAATTTGCTATTTAACTCTCAATCAAGTATTCTAATTTAAAATATAAGATAATATAATTAATTTTCTCTATTTATAAAAATTAAAGTATTGAATTTTAAAATCTCAATTATTTAAACTAAATAATAAAAAAATTCTTTCTTTTGTAACTATTAAGCCTTATACTTCAAATATATAAAATTATTCAGTAATTATGAAATTAAGTAAAATTTTCATTTTATCTATCAAAACTTGATTTAATTATTCTTAATGAAATAATTTTTGAAAATAAAATCTCTAATAAATCAATAAATTTAAAATCAGCTCATAATAAGATTTTTCAAAAGTTCTGGATATTACAAAAATACTTAATTAGACCCAAAATAAGTATAGCCTAATCAACAGATATTGGTTAGATTGATACCTATTTGACCTCATAGAGGTCAGATGCGATGACGTTATCCTAACCCTATACTTATCTAAATATGTGACTAACTCTTAAGATATCTCCTAATAATCTAAAAAAGAGATCTCAACAACCTCCCTATTAAAAAGGAGCGGTTATCCACTATCAAAGGTGAAACTATTCTAAAAGGTGGTTATTGACTCTACATCTATACTTATAAATAACCTAACCCTCTCAGGTTTTCTTCGAACTCAATCTACTAAAAACTTGCTTAAACTCTTGCCAACTTAAGTATTAGAGTCTCTTGCAGGTACCACCCCCTTCATCAAGACGTCGGACGGTGACACCATAGCAGCAGAAAGTGTCGGACAAACCACCCAAAGGCGTTTAGACCTCACGTTCAAACCTAAAGTAACCGAGTTTCAGGTAACCTTCAGAACAGGTCCTATATGGAACAAGCTAAATTACTACTATGAGGCTACATTAAGCGTATTAAAAAATTAGTTACCTGTATAGACTATATATTAGAGTATAAAATATATATTAAAAATAAATTAATAATAAATAATTTTTTGGTTTTTTATGTTAGTTTTTAATTTCATAAGTTAAGGACTATTTTATCGTGAATCTAAATTTTATTTCTTGACATTTACTTAAGGAGATTAGTGAATTAATTACTAGACCAATCTAAATTATTAATTAATCTAACAACAAATATATTTATACATAAATATAGCGTGACTAATTGTTTTTGTGTACATGATATTTTTTTGTTACTATATAATCATCAACATCGTAGTTAGAAAAGACAAGATCGAACATGAGACAATGAATCATCTATTAAGCAATGGAAAAATCATTTAGAAATAATAACGCGATCCCCAAAATAAGTGACAATCGGATATATGAATTCTTAGTAATCACCCTGGAAAGGAGAGGGGGGAATAATTTACTAATTAGGTTCATTAATAACGAAACAAAATAGAAGGCAAATAAAATAAAAAAAATAACTACTCAAATAAAATTGGTAAAAATACTTTTTTACGAAAATATTTTGTTTAAAAATGTGATTTATTTATTTAGTTACATTTTAAACAAAGACAACACTTTTATAAATATCAAAATCTAACTATACAATCTATCATTTAAGGGTCAAAAAGAAATATTTTCACACGAAGACAATTATAAAATCTTTATTGCAGTATCTACCAAAAAAAATTTACTATACAAGTGTAACCTACTCAAAAGTATATAACCTATCATACTTGTCACCAGCATATTGGCTGATCAACTTACTTTACAATAAAATAAAAAAGCTTTACTCAATTGAAGAATTCACCTTCACACATATGGCATCAGCAAAGTTTTTGAATTACATTCCGGGGGACGAATTCCCCTTTCATGTTTTAACATTTTCCAATCTAAACCCAAAAGATTACAATAAAAGAAATTCCTCTCCCACCCCTTTCCTAACACAAATTCACAATTTGTGAAGGGCATCTCTCTAACCTCCACCCTTAAGCTTGAGGTCTATTGTACCACCATTGTTGCCAAATATATATTTCCACATACTTGAAATCTTTAGTTTTCGAAAGTCAAAACATGTTACACTCCCTAACCACAGGATGATGTATTCTCCGTTTTAGTCGGATTTCTTGTATGATCCTTCCTTCAACTGAATCAATTCACAAAGCAACAATTAGGTGAAAGGGAAAAAATTGTTATTCTTTGCAGATTATATACCTAAATAAATTAGTGCCACTAACTGAAGCTACAAGATGCAATTAACTTCTTAAATATCATCAAAGCTTTAAAATTATACCTTCTTCTGCATTTTCTTCTGATAACGATAACCCTGTAGCATAAAGAAAACAAAATTTTTGCAGATCAATTTCACATGTAGAAAAAGACAAGCAGATATGTTTGTAGGATAAAATATTTCAAATCATGATATAACCTTGTCAGTTCCATAAATAAAATCACAGTATGTGAAAACTGAAGCGAAATTGCTGTGACTTTGTCCTCCAACATAATGATGGTAATCATGATGATCAGCACCACCATAAAATGGAATGAGTTTTGTGATCGCCCAAGGAAACTCATACCTACAAATAAAGCAATAAGGTTGGTGTATGTCTTAGTGACAACACATTTAGGGCATGAAAGAGGAATTGAAGCGTAAAAAAGCGGGAGGATTGGATTATATTGCCTTTTACCAATAATTTTAAATTATCTTATTTAATTTAATATTTATAATTTCGTATAAATAGTATTATAATTATATATTATTATATTTAATATTATATATTTATTTTAATAGTGATTAATTTAATATAAATAAAAATAAAAAATAAAAACAAATTATAGCTATTTTTGGTTTTGAAATTTTGATCTCCAAATATTTTCAATTGAGAAAGTCATTAAAATTTGGCCAACACTTAACTAGTAAAAGAAAAAGGAGTGATTCCATACCATTAGATATAATCTCACACTATTAAAAATACTAATAATGATTAATTGATGGCTACAAATTATAAAAATTACCGACCCTAACACTCCGCTTTTCAATTAATAAATGCGTCATCACATCAAAATTTATAAAATTCATTTTATAGTGAAAAAAGCGGCAACCAAAATTCATCAAAAAATAGAAGTAACAAAGAAAAGCGAATGATAAATAAAAAAACAAGAGAGCAGGGTTTAAGTTTACCCTTTGTGTGTGTCAATAGCTTCAAGTTGGCGCAATGCTATCCACAACCAGAAGGTGATCAAGTGACAAGGGACAATTGCCGGACCAAGAAATGTCGGAACTCCAAGGAGAAGGATCTCCACCCAATGTGCATACGGTGCAGCGTAGCCGATCGGAGCCTCGTACTCATGGTGCACCCTGTGAATGTTCTCGTAACCCCACCTATTCACGTGTAGGAACCTGTGCAACCAATAGTTCGTGTAGTCCTCTATTAAGAAATACACCACCAATTGCGCCACCACCTCCCACACAGATGGCAATGGCAGCTCCATCCTGATGCCAACAAACTGTATAAAGACCAAAACCACAATGATCAAGGATTACGTAAGCTGTTTAACCCTATACTATATAAATAAGAGCAATTTTACGCGATTAATAAAATTTAATAATTTTTGTTTGTATTTATTCAATACTTTATACTCTAAGTACCAAATTTTAAATCGTAAATACTAAGTCTTAATTTCTAGGCAAATGATTTATTTAAACAAATTGGAGATCAAAATTATACAAATGTAATATTCCTAAACTATTGACATCTCGATCTTAACCCTAATCTATATAAATCTATATAGTCTACAGGATTTTAAAAAATTACATATAAAATCCTATGCCCAGGTGTGAATTATGTGTATTTTTTTATTAAAGCTAAAACTACCTTATCCTATCGCGAATTACGTGAAAGCTTTGAAACAGTATAAACCATCTTATTCTGTTGCGGATTACAAGGATGAAAATGTGGGCATCATCCACTGTGAGCCGCCACAATTTTTGAAGGAATCAGTGTGCTAAACCGCCGTGCACAGTCGTAGTTTATGAAGGGGTAAACTTCCAAAGGCTATCGCAGTTTTTGCTTTGTAGCGTTATAAATCCGCGATGACAAGCTATTGATTATTCATTTGAGTGATTTAGAAGATTTGTGTTTGAGAAATTTCTATATCAGAATCACGCAAACATCATATTCGAGTAGTTCAACAGAAAAATAGTTGGAGTTTAGCTGCATTAGAATGGTTGTATAGATGCATGTATCAGACGGCCAACAGAAATATCACCAACCTAGCTGAACCACTTTAGCTATTATATTCTTGGATATTTTAGTAGTTTCCTACACGGAGGTTGCATGAATTCAACATGTTTACTTTTCAAAATTTTTTCGATAACAACCAACATATTTTCATCAGATCCTATTACAAACTTATCATATTTCACACCAGTTGACACAACGACAATCAGAATCTTATAACTTCTTCACCTGCTTAATTCCATACATCCTAAATTTTTGCAATATTCAGGTTTGTACATCTAAAAAACTATTTGACGATTGAATAAAGATACTTAAAAATTCTTTGTCAGTAAATTTGACACCTTTTTGTTTATTTTTTTTTTCTGTGTTGTAGTGCAAAAATGCTAAGGAATTCTCTTCGCCAGACATTATATATTTGCGACTCTACTTCACAATCACATTTAATTGGTATTTATAGTAGGAAAATATAGGCCATAAAAAATTATCTTAACGCATCTCTTCGTAATCCACTATAGCTACTCACAGATTTGCTTACCTACTATGTGTATAATCCGTTTTAGGCTAATTCAATCAAAATCCACGACTGGGTATAGGATTTTACAGGAAAATTCTTAAAACCCTATAGCCTATAGCGTTTATATAGATTAAGGGTAGGATCGAATTATAAACAATTTAAGAATATTGTATTTATGTAATTTTGATCTCCAATTGTTTTAAATATGTGCTTTGCCTTTCATTTCTAATAATTTAAAAATAAAATATTAGCTAATATTAATAAAAATATTAGTTCCTAATCTTTTTTAAAAATAATATATATCTAAACTATTAGTAGAAAAGTCTCTTGAATGGAACAAAGGTGGAATAACATTGCATTTACATTAACCTCTATTCCAGGTATTACAAACGAAGACAAAGCTTCAAGAAGAAGAAAAAATAGGAGAATGAATTAGCATTATATAAAAGAGGAAGTGTTAAACACGCGAAATTCATAAATAATTAATCAATAAATTAATTATTAATTAAAAAATTAAAAAATTAAATTTTATAGTTTAATAAATTAGAAATAATTAAAATACGAATTTTGATACTAATTTTAAAGATTTTGATTTAAAATTAGGTCGTCAGGCCAAACAACTGAATTGCATTTAAACCGGGACCAAAGCCCAATATATAAATTAAGCTTTCAGCATCTCTCCCTTTTTCATGAGGGTTGCACGTTGCAGGAAAGGGAGAGAGCGCATGAAACATGAACCCTAACCTCTTCCAAGAATTCAAATTCCCAAAATTTCTAATTCGAAATTCTGATTGACGAGCTGTTAGCGACCACGTATTTTTTTGGAATTCTTTTCAATTCTATCAGAACAAAGTGGTTAGGAATTTACATTTCTCACCTAGTTCCTCCCCTCATCAGTTTTGTGTGTTTTGAGTCTGGGTATTAAAGAATTGAATGATTTTGATTGATTGTGTATATGGTATGTGATTTGTGATTCAATTTTATAATGGTTTACTATTGGAGTTGATTGGTTGAACTGGCTATAATTTATGACTTTTAATTGATTATGCTAAAGTTGGATTAAATTGTGATTTACTAGAGTGGTGGTATAAACTTTGGATTTTATTGATTTTTTGTGGGTCGAGTTGTGGTTGTGATTTTGAATTGTTGGGAATGATTTTAGATATGAAAAATGAATTATTTTGATTTTGAAATGGTTAGATATCAAAATGATTTGATAGTTGAAAAATCTAAATTTATGTTTTATTGAGAAATGATTTGGTTTTGAACCCATTGGAAAGGTTGAGAATGGTTAGGTTGGAACCGAAAATGGTGGCAGAATCCGAGTTTTAGAAGAAATGCTGCCCAATTTTTTATAAAATTGGAGATTTCGTTTGAAGTGCTTCTTAGAATGCTTTTTTTTAAAGAATTTTACAATTTGATTTTGAGTTATTCAGAAAAGGATTATGTTTTGAATTTTGCTTTATTTAGAAAAGAATGAATTGGGATTGAGGAAGTGCGAAAATGATGATTTGTAAATGAATGAGACATATGACCCCGAGTAAGAGGCAGTGGTGTTGTCCACTTGCTCCGGGAAAGAGATGAAGAAGAAAAATAATGAAACTGATTTTGATTATGAAATTGAATGAATATGATGAACGAGACATCGTTGAGGATGATTGATTATAAGTGTGTTTGTATTTTTTTCTTTGGTTGTAAGTGTGACAGGGCACCTATTCTCTCTAATGGTGATATGGCACATAATCCCTCTAATGGTGACAGGACACGTATTTCCTCTAATGGTATTAATGTGCAACAGAGAGATAGTATCCGGATTAGCTACCAAACATGTCGGGTATGGCTATATAACCGACACATGAGTTTATTACCCGTAAGGCAGGCATACATCATATACATATGTGTGTTTTGTTTGATTGTGTATTAATTGGGCTTGCCTATGTAATTATTATGCTTACCTACTATATTGGCTACCTGTTGTATCTGTATCCTACTTATGTTTGCTTTGTTTGTATTGCTTGTCTGTACACCAGTGTTTTTGAAGGTTGGAGGAAGTAGAAAGTGAAGGGTTAAGTTAGAAATTGATTCAAGACTTGAGAACTTTAGACAGTTACCTACTTTCTAGTTTAGTTTATTTTTCTTAACTTTAATTATGGGTGTCGGAGTACTAGAATTGCTTCTGGCTTTCTCGGGACGTTTTATATTAACTATGTAGGCACCTTTGCCATGCTTACAACCTTCTGTTCTCATTCCGTACATATTGTTGCTTTTCAGATGCAGGTCAGGAGGTACCTCACTAAGCATTCTGGAGACTCTGTAGAAGCGAAAAACTCTAGGGACTTAGGGTTGTATTTTATTTATGTTTATATATATATACACATTCTCCATCTTGTATTTTATGCTTGTTCCTTTTAGAGGTGGATTTGGAGAAACATGATTTAGATTTATCTGTTGGTTTATTTTTGGTATATATATTCTAGCCGACCTTTGCTTTGTAGGTCGAGTCGGAGCTTGTTATCTGTATTTTGGAATTTTGATCCATATGTATATGTTTTAAACCTTCCTTTCAAAACTTTCTTATCCATGTATGTGTAACTTTCGTGAGTGATGCGTTTTTTGTTTTGTTTTTTATTAACTTCTCTTTCAAGACTCTTAGTTACAACTTCCTTCAATTATATTACATTAGTATTTTTATTTTTAGAGGTCGTAACGCTTCGTCACCTCTGGTTTATGTCCTAGGCGTAAAACTCTGTGTGATAAGGTGTTACAGGAAGAATCAAATTGGGTCAAAATTCTAATATGGTCACATCAATTAGCCATTACAGCATCCAGCATGGTAACGGAGTGCTACATCATCGTTGCGATTTCTAACTCATTATCGTAAATGGATCAATGACCACAATGGTCTCCAGATTTCGATCTATAGATTACTATAATGAAATTGGAATATGAAGGACCAAATTAGGGAATGATGTGAATTTCAGGACCAATATAAAAATTTACTCAAAGTTTAATGGAGAATAATATCTGCAAGGACTAGATTGGGAGCACAATTCTTCCTAGACATGTTGGGAATTTGAATGAAAATACCTACCCAATCTTCCAAAATTTTCAAAATATATAAAATGTCTAAATTATTTTTAGAATATAGTTTTTAATTTAGGTTATTATTATTATTATTATTATTATTATTATTATTATTATTATAGTAGCTATGTAAGTATTGTTAAAATTAATGTCATATTTTTACATTTTAAAAACACTTTTTTTACCAACATCTTTTAAAAAAACTTTCTTAAATAATAAAAAAATATTATTTTAAATTTAGCAATACTTTTGAAAATACCATAACCACCCCTATATAGACATATATAGTGTCACTTTTTTATTTATTAAATATACATAAAAATAATAAAATTAGAATTAGTGGAAATAGCAAGTAGCTTATAACTTAAATAAGAAATCTTACATTCAAAACTTGAAACTAGTAAAAAAAAAAATTTATGGATTACACATAATAAATGGTATTTTCACCGTAATAAATCTACTCAAAGTCATTGGATTTATCATTGTATTATTTCCCTTGCAATTATTGTTGGAATTTTCATAGAAATTTTCAACGGTAACACAAAAAATGAACAATCTGCAATATTTAGCGTCGAATAATAAAATTTTATGGTAAATTTGACAGTATATTTGGCGCAAAATATGTTTTAAAATGGTGTCAGTGTTTCAGTTAGATATTCTGACGGGACTGTCATACTAACAAAATTCTTTTGGTAAAACTAATATCATAAGATTAGATCTGACGCAAATCTAAATACAATCTTTTAGTTATTTTTTAAAAATTTACTTACATCATTTTTCAACGAAAAAACTGACGGTAAATTTATCCTAAATTTACAGTCACGATCCCTTCTCCTTCATTTCAGTTTGTCATCCTCTTCCCTCAAATACCTTAACCACTGCAGACTCCTCTACACGTTGTCTCCGCCATTGCATGTCTTTCCTTTGACTCCCCCTCCTCATCTCTGCCAGTGCATTCCTATCCCTTTTTCTCTCTCTAAAATTTGTCTCTCTCTACTTTCGTAAAACCTATATAGATGAATCTTCTCTTCTCCTCCATCTTTTGATTATATGCATTCTTAATTATTTTAGGTTAATTTTAATTTACTTTCTTAAATTTAGGTTTTAATTAGGTTAATTTAGGGTAAAATTGTATGAATTTAGTTTTCAAATTAGGTCTATTTAGGTTCATTAGGATAATTTTTAATTTTGATATTAGGTTAATTAAAGTTAATAAGGTTAACTAAATTAACTTAGTTTTGAAATTAGATTAATTTAGGTCAATAAAATTCATTAGGTTATTTAGGTTCATTTAATCTTAAAATTAGGTTCATAAGGTTAATTAGGTTAATTTTGGTCAAGAAGGTTAATTAAGCTATTTTGGTTAATTTAGGTTTGAAATTAGGTTAATTTAAGTTAATTAAGTTCTAATAAATTGGGGCAATTATAACATGTAGTATAACCCAATATTTGATCATCAGAATTAAATGCCTTATCCTTAAAGCACTTTTTACTTAACAAATTGGAGATAAATTATTATATGTATATCACAATATTTTAATTTTTTATTATTTATTTATATTTTAGATTAAGCATTGTGGTCACATTGCTAAATAATAAATTGTTGTTGCTTAATTGAATAGGTATTATAATTGTGATGTTTTCTTTAACTTCGAATGGAATTAAGTTCTTGGTTTGATAAAGTATGCAGCTACTTATTTGTTGCTCGAAGTTGAGATTAGGTTTTCTATAATCATATATAAGTGTTGTACTTTATGTTAGATTTAATTTTTTAGGATATATTTGTAGAATAGAAGTGAGAGAAGGATGTTTAATGGCTCTTTGTCGACCCTTTGTTTGTTGGAAATTGTAGAGTAATAAAAGATACGCGTTAGAACAATTAAAATTAGATATTTAATTGAATATTTGCTTGTTTGAAATCGTTATTGAAATTGTTATTCCAATTGGCATTTAAAAGATATCGATTTTGATAAAATGATACCTAAAAGATGATAATGATAAAAATAATTCCAAAAAATAAAGTAATTATTTAAATCAATTTTTAAAATCGGTCATTTTACTCTCCAAGAATTTAAATAAACAAAATAATTCTCAATATTTATTTTTGTTGGATAATACCGTCTTTTCTGTTAGTCATTGACAATAACTACTAACGTAGAACGTTAATTCGCACACATAAACGTTAAGTATGTAAATTAGACAAATCAATACCTAAGGTGAAGTATAATACAGACCTCGAATAATTTAAATAAGACCTCAAAATAGTTTCTAAAAAATTTTTAAAATTCCAAAGTAATCTCTTTGAATTATTTATATATAAATATTTCTAAATTAATAAATTTTAATTTCTAAAATTTGTTATCCATATATCTCAAATTTGATCATTTATAATACAAATTTGTTTATGTATTTTTTAAATAAATTATAAATTAATTTTAGAAGACACTATTTTTCAAAACAAATTAAATAATTTAAAATAAATGAATACATATTCATTTTTGATCATACATGATATTGATTTAATTTAATTTGTAGGTATCATATTTTACGATCATTTTTTAGTGAAGAAGAGAATGAAATATTTTTGTTTGAAGAGATGAGAAAAGTCCAATTTAACATAAAGTTTTTCACATAAACAATTGAAAATATTTATGCAAATACTTATGAATACAACACTTTGAAACGTGTATGCAATGCGAACCAAGTAACCTCCGAAATCTAATTTTCTAGTTTTGGTCAACCATAAGGTTAACGTGGATCATTTACAAAATCTAAATGTAAAGCTTCTAATACTTTGCAATACTTGAAGAAGGAATGTCTTGACAAATTCAAGTGTTCTGTTCATGTTTCTTAAAAAGGTTTAGAATTCACAGGTGGTAATGTTATATAAAACAGGCTTGTAGTTGAAGCTATTTGTGCTACCATAGTTAGCAATTATGCCAATTTTTTTTAACTTAGGAATATTTTTCTAAGTTTATTTTGAAAAAAATAAACATATTTGAAATGACTATTTTTGAATTTTAAAATTTTTTCAAGAATTATGTTAAAGTGTTTTAAACTCTTTGAAGACTGTTTTATACTTCATCCTGGGATGGATTTATTCAGTTTAAACATGTGGACGCTTAACAACCACATGTGTGAGTTAACGTTCCATGTCAGCTATCACCGATAGTGACTAATGGAGAAGAATTATATTCTCTAATGGAAAGTAAATATTAAGGAGCGTTTTGTGTATTTTAATTTGAAACCTAGGGACTAAAATATCAAATTTTAAAGGACTGATTTAGATAATTACTCTAAAAAAAATATATTTTGTTTAATAAAATGATCCAAAGGTTTTGTCAATAGTTAATTTATCTGGTGAACAGTTAAATTTTAATGAAGTTACTAATATACCCTCTAGCATCATCATCATCGTTACTACCATAATGTCCCCATCCTATTCCATTTTTTTACCCCATCCCATTCTTTCGTCGTTATCCCAATCTGCCACTCTGCCTCAGCCACTACCATCACCACCCCTACCCTTACTAGAATCATCAACATCATCATCACCACCATCACCGCTACCCTTACTAGAATCATCAACATCATCATCACCACCATCACTCCTAACTTAATTACTTCATCATTCCTTTGTCCCATCCCATTCTTCTTCCACCACCTCATCCTATCACCCTTACCCACTAGCATCTCACCAATAACTCCACCCTACCTCATTCCTTTAACCCATCCAATCCCTTTACTCCTACCCTATCCTGTTATCACTCATTCACTCACTCACTGGTATCATCATCATTGCTCCTTACTTGTCATTACCCTTCGCCCGTTACCACCACCCAAATTTTTACTGCGAAATGTTCAATCCTAACTCCTTTATCATCGCCATACACTTAAAATTATTATTAACAATAATGATAGATAAAAAAATATAAACTGTAAATAAGAAATAAATTGAAAGTTTGAGAGAGAAAGAATGATGAAGGTGGTATGGATAAATAAATGTCATGAAAGAGCTAGAGAAAGGAAGAGAAGGAGAATGATGATAATAATTACAATAAGGTTGAGACAATGGAGATTAAGGTTGTGGTGATAGTAGAAGTAGAGATGGAAGTGATGATAAGGTTGAGTTATTGGGGATAAGGTATGGTGATAGGGACTTGGGATAAGGCTAAGGTGATGAAAGGTAACGGGAATAATGGTAAATAATGGTGGAGAGAGAAAGAGAGAAAAAGATTAAATTAGTAATTTTATAAGAGAAAAGAAGGATAAATTAGTACTTTCTTATGGGTCATTTTGTCATTACTATATTTTGGGTATCATTATGTCAAAATCGAAATCTTTAAGGTGGCAAAATGCTATATACGCGTTACAATATTTCATAATGTACCAAGAATTAACACTTTTGATCGTTATTTAGTTTTTATCCCTATAGCAGCAACTCTGACAGGGACGATGCTAACGACTATATGAATCCACAGGACCTTTTTGTTTTATTGTTTAGTGCATCTTTTGTTTGAGTTGACATTTTTTTCATTTTGTACGCTTTATTTTGAATTATTGAAACTTTTATTTGTATTATTGATATTATAATTTATTAATTTAACAAAAAATACTATTGAGTTTTTGTTTTATTTAATTGTTATTTAGAAATATATTCTCATTATAGGATTATGAATTTATATTATATTTTTAAATTTTAAAAAATTTTAAAAAATAATTTTATATTACCGTCGAATTTACTATTCAACTAATCCAATGGTAACAATTTTTATTTATTTTAAATAATAATTGTCATCCATGAATTGTTGTTGAATTTATAGCAGAAAAAATCCGACGGTTGTGATAACATAAATTCATAAAAAATTCATCCATTTTGCATTGGAGTTATTCGACGGTAATTTAACAGTATTACTGTTAGAATTGAAAAATCTGATGATAATATGTTTTTATCTAAATTTTCTTTGGAAATAGATAAAATCTAACGGTAAATTTAACAAAATATTATTTTTTATCATATTAGTATGTAAAATCAATCTGACAATAATGGACGATTTTCTTGTAATGTTTAAAAAAGAAAGTTATGTGTCTACTCTTTCTATATCTTTGTTACATATACTATTATATCCTATGGATTCACTCTTTTACATATGAAATGTGTGTAAAAATAAGAAAAGTAAAATTAGTTAAAATAGTAAGTGATTTATAACTTAGTTAGAAGGTCTTAGGTAAAAATCTTGAAAATTACATAAAGTTTTTTAATTAAAGATTATATATAATGAATGATATTTTAAAAAAAAAAAGTTATGTAATAACTTTTCTCTGTGTGTGTTAAGACTTAAATTATCAAAAATAATATTAAACTTTAATTAATTTGTTGCATTTGGACAAGATATATTTATATATCATATTAATGAATTGTACCTTTTTAGAATTTTTAAAAAATCATCTTTGTTAAAAATATCTGTGCAAATACAGAAACTAAAAATTTCCATAGAAATTTATGGAGATGCGAGAAATTGAGATGGAATATAATATTCTCCTATAAAATGGAAATTGAAGTGAAGGCGAAAAAATTGAGGTTTAAGAAAGCATAAGTGTTTCGAGAATCGAATTCAACTAGCTGATTTCGATTGAGTTAACCAAGAATTAGCCACCAAAGCGATCCAGTTCAAAGTGAAAAAGGTCAGCAATGAACTGGCCTGAAAAGGGGAAATTCGTTAAACAATCGGTTAACAAGTAAAATCGGTCTGATTTTTAATAGTTAACTGGTTTAAAATAATAAAATACACACAAAAAAAACATTTTTCAAAGGAATTATATATTTTACACATAAATTTATTATTTTATTATATGTAGTTTAATCCTACTTGAACTTCAGTTGAACGAACCTTTGAACCTCTATCTCTATTGGTTTGATCATCGATTCGATTTTGAAAACCTTGGAAAGGAGGCATCTCCCACCAAGATTCTGAAAATCAGTTTGAATCGGTTGGTTGAACCCGTCAAACAGGGAACCCGTGGAGAGTCTATCTCAGTTAGCTAGAAGAACCGCTGGAATTGAATACCGTTTCATAACCGAAAAATCGGCCAAAAATCAATCGGTCGAACATAATCGGGACCTTTCGTGTTTTATTAAATCTCCAAAAATATGTTGGAAAGTGAAAAAAAAATAAAAAATAAAGAGAAATTTGAATCTAAATATCTCAACATAGTAAGGGGTAGAATGAGAGGTCAAGTCAAGGATCCTAGAGTTTGGAACCGAAAAGAGTATGGACGATTAGAGAACGAGTCCTTCTCAATTTTCGTGAATAATCTCACAGAAGACATATCAAAAAGAGAATTGTTTCAGCTGTTTAGTTGGACTAGACGTATAAATGATATATACTTATTAAGAAAACAAAAATGGTAGTATATACATTTTTACATCCATACGGTACACTATGAAAGGAGGGGCCTTGAAGGCTATAACAGAGATGAATCGTATGAGACTGAGAGGTAAGGTTGTCTTCATGGGGGAAGCTAAATACAAGAGAATATCCAATGTGAAGGACAAGAACAAGATACAGTCGCGAGGTGACAATCGAACGGCTATGGCTCGTCAGCTCTCACAGAAAAGAGAAGAGACCCAGAAAATCTCAGCTATCTGCACTAAAGATTTGATGAAGGAGAAAATGGTCCAAGATTCAGATAGGAATGGATGGACGAAGAAGGTAAAAGTGGTTGTGGTGAAAGAAAACTTGGACTGGTTGTAGAAAAGCCTAGTAGGTGGAACGACAACGGCTATTTACTTTAGGTCATTGAAGGAATTGGTTGGGAAGAAATTTTCTTAAGTTATTCAGGTTCAGTTGCGCAAAATGGGAGCATATAAAGCTTTGTTGACCTTTGACAGTCTGTTGAATGCTGAAGAGACTTACACATTCAAAATGAATAGCCTACTATAGTTGTTTCATAGTGTATGGAGGTGGGACGAGTCGGAGAGAAGTGAAACTCGAAGAGTGTGGTTAGAATGATTTGGGGTTCTGTTACATACATGATTTGTGGTTACTTTCAGGATAATAGGAAGCCAATGGGATGAGATGGTTGGGTGTGATAAAGTGACAGGATCGTACATCTCCTTTAGTGCCAACCATGAGCAAATTGATACCTGTGTGATGGATGGAAGTGATCAATGAATGGGTCCATACCACAATAGGCACAAGTGGCTTCGACGTTTTAGTAAAAGAGGTGGGACGCGAAACATATGGAGTGAATTGTAATTTGAAAAATGTGGGGGATGATACTATAATATGTGAACACCATAAGAACATATCTACAAGGGTTTGTGATGATGTAGCTCTATGATCAAAAAGGCCAACACATTCGACAGACTATAAAGACCAGGAATCAGAAGTGGTAATGGAGGTGTTGCGGGAGGAGGTTGAATAAGAGACTAGATTGGTAAATTCAGAAATAATTTTGAATGAGTGGATTTATGAATATTTAAGTTTCAATCAAAAGAAATTGGTAACGTATCAACCAAATTATGGTGATATTGAAGGCATGGAAGATTTTGTGGGATATGAAGTGAGTAATGAAGTGGATTCTGAGCTTACTATTCTCTAGGATTATTGTTGTAAATCTAATGGGCTGGATAGGGAGGATATAAGGAATAAAATGTATGAACTTAATGTAAAGCCCACCAATGGAATTAGATGCTGTAAGAATGTTTTGAGCCATGAGGGCCCAGCTCCATAGCCACTAAGCAGGTTGGCGTTGCGGATGCTTGTCCTAGACCGGGTTTGAAGCGAGTGGGTCGGGCTTGTAAGGTCCAGCTGAGAAGAAGCAGGACTGCCTCTGATACCACAACGCCTAAGGACTCTTATGACTTAGGGGCACTGGCTCAACTTTGGGAGAAGCAAGAACACGACCTGGAGAAGAATGTATAGCGGTCGATGGTAAAGAAGCTTCGCAGCGGCTATTTGACAAGTTGGGGGTGGTGGTTTGGCAAAGGGTGTAGGAGCAAATCGGAGTGGATGAGGCAGAATTGACCACGGTGGTGAGGGAATGTTGACACGGCAGTTGCTCCAGCTAGAAGCAGGTCCACATTCCTTTGTTGGTGTGTTGGAGTTGGTCGATGATGGCGGGGATAAGGAGGTTGGAAGCTGGAGACGTGCGTTGGAGGCCAAGGGTTGCAGAATAGTAAAACATGATGGAAGGGCTCATGGGCTACAAGGGGATGAGGGTGGGGAAGACGAGGCTAACGACAGACACGGTAATGGTGAAGATTCTAAACACAGTGACAGAGTTAATCAAGAAATTGTTTATACAGGCCTGGGAATTAAAGCAATTAGGGATAGAAATTTACTGATGCTTAATGATTGAGATGGCTACGGTGATGACGAGAACATTTTAGGGGAAACAACACATGCATACGATGATGAGGCTAGTGACAATGAGTGTTCAAGGTTGGATGAACAACCAATAGAAAACAAAAGGACCTGGGATTTAGCAAGAGAGTTAGGAGCAGTGCTATATAATGAAGAAGATGGCATTATAGCTATTCTCCAATAACAGAATGAAGAAATTCTCAGAAAGGAAGATTGACAAAACAGAAGGCAAAAGCTAGACGGAGTAGGCCCAAAACTCATAAAAAGGTCTACAATAATTTTTAAAATGAATTTTAGTTCTTGAAATGTTAGGGGGTTGATGGGTGACAGAAAGCTGAGGATGGTAAAAGACTTGAAGAGGAAATATAGATTGAACATGTTAGGTTTGGTGGAGACTAAAAAGCAGATAGTGACTAAGTTTGATGTTTTAAAAATTTGGGGGAATGGCTGTGCAGGGTGGGACTATGTTATGTCTGATGGTGCATCTGGTGGGTTGTTGTTAATATGGGATGATGAGTCTTTTAAAATGCAAATTGTTATAAAGGTGAGAGATGGTTGTGTGTTGAAGGGGTATTGTTAAAGAATAACTTTAATTGTGCTTTTATTTTGGTTTATGGTGCACATGTTAGAGATGAGAAGCTTGTTGTGTGGGAGGAGTTGAGTTACATAGCTGGTTTATGTCATGTTCCCTATTGTTTCATGGGAGACTTTAATGAGATTGTACAGGTGGAAGAAAGACAAGGCACTGATAGCTTATCCTTGTTGGTGGAAGATTTCAAGAATTGGATACACGACATGGGTTTGGTGGACGTGCCAATTATTGACCGCAAGTTTACATGGTTCAGAGGTCGATCTTGTAGTCCTATTGATAGGGCTCCGGTTAGCTTGGAATTGCTCGAAGAGTTTCCAAAGATTTACTTATGAGTTGGTCCAAGGGGTTTGTCAGATTAGTGTCCTGTTATAGTGGAAGATAAGAGGCCTAGAGACGAACCGAGGCCGTTCTGAAGTCTTGACTCGTAGTTTACACATGAAGGTTTCTTGAGGATGGTCAAGGAGGAGTGGAGAGGACTAAAAGAGGTGCAATTCACAGATAAATTGAAGGCTTTGACAGTTTCTCTGGGAAAATGGCATAAAGACAACTTTGGTGGCATGGACAAGAAAATTATGAAGTTTGAGAAAGAGATTAAGAAGATTGATGACATGGTGGGTGATGAGATTTATTATGGAACGGTGGAGGTAAGAAGGAGGGCGCTTGTTGTTTGCTATGAGAAATTGTATGTGGGGAAAGAACTACATTGGAAGTAGATGTTGCGCTCCAGACATGAGAGCGACATAGATAAAAACACGAGGTGCTTCCACAACTTAGCTTCTGCGAGAAGGAGAAACAATAGGATTGATGCGCTAGTTATTAATGGAAGGTTGATAAGGAATCAAGCTAGGATTAAGATTGCGATTAGGGACCTTTATAAGGACTTATATCATTAGGAGGAGTCTCCTTTGGTGGGGTTCAAAGACGATCTGGTGGAAATGATCGGTGAAGATGATGCTTTGGCTTTGGAGTTGCAACCGACTCCTAAGGAGGTTAGAGAGGTAGTGTGGGATTGTGAATCATCTAAGGCTCCAGTATTGGGCTTTTTCATGCCTTCTAGGCTACTAGTGGATGCTAATGTCACTTGGGTGGCGTTGGCACCAAAGTTTACAGGTGCAAAGGAAATCAAAGACCTTAGACCAATTAGCATGGTGGGGTGTGTGTATAAAGTCATTTCGAAGACGCTGGTTAGGAGAATACGAGCAGTAATGCCAGGGCTAGTAAGTGAGACACATAATGCTTTTGTTTAAGGGAAGAAGATTCATGATAGGGGTCTTATTACGTACGAAACTATTTAGTGGATTAAATTGAGAAAGAAGGAAGTAGTGATCATAAAGTTAGACTTCTAGGAAGCATATGATAGAGTCAAGTGGAGATTTGTGGACCTTGTGTTACAAAAGATGAGTTTTAGACGAAGATAGAGGGGTGGGTTATGGAGTGTGTCAGTATATGTTCTATGTCAGTATTGATAAACAGTTTGCCATCTAAGCTGTTTAAGATGGAAAGGGGCCTGCGACAAGGTGATCCACTTTCTCCATTTTTGTTTGTACTTGTCGTCGATGTTCTACATAGGATGTTTGGGGAGGTGGTTAGAAACGGTCGCATATCTCCGCTACTGGTTGGTAGAGATCATACTGAGTTGTTGCATCTTCAGTTTGAGGATGATACTATTTTGTTTTGCCCTCCAGAGGAAGAGACCATTAAGAATTACAGAAGGATTGTTCATTGTTTTGAATTGATGTCAGGATTAAGTATTAATTTTGATAAATAAGCTTGATTCCAATTAATTGTGACAAGCAGTGGGTACTGCGTATGTGTAGCGTGCTGGGCTATAAGGAAGCCTCTCTTCCAGTTAAATACCTGGGAATCTTGTTAGGAACTAACCCGAGATTAGTTAAGACTTGGGAGCCAATTATAGACAAAGTGGAGGAAAAGCTTAGCATCTGGAATGCCAAGGTTCTCAATAAAGCCGAAAGTTGGTGCTCATCAAATCTATTTGAATAGCCTCCCTGTATATTATTTGAGTTTATATAAGATGGCGAAGGCTATTGTAGAGAAACTGATTTTCTTGCAGAGAATATTTTTATGCAGTAAAGAGGATGGAAGGAAATGTATGGCCTTGGTTAGATGGAAGGTGGTGCAAGCTCCCGAAAAGTTTGGTGGTTGGGTGTTGGGGATGCCATGGTGCGTAACATAGCTCTTCTATTTAAGTGGTGGTGGCATTTTTCAAAGGAGAAGTGTCCATTGTAGAAGAAGGTGATTTGCTCTTGTAATAACCGAACGCAAATGTGTTACTGTCCTCCCAGGTATTACCTGTCCGGGAGGCTCATAGAAGGATATTTGTCAGATACAATTCAAGGATCAACAAGTAAGACAGAAGATAATTACTGGGTTGTCTATGGAGGTGGGTAATGGGAGAGGAACTTGATTTTGGGTGGATGTCTGGCTACGTGGTGGTTCTCTGAAAGATTAGTTTTCGAGACTTTTCTCAATTTCAAACCAAAGAAGATCCGTTATAGGGGATTGCGGGTTTTGGGATGGGTTAGAGTATATATGAAATTTCTAATGGAGGTGAGAGCTATTCCAATGGGAGTTGGATATAGTGAACCAGTTGCATGAAACATTAAGGCTGTTCAAACTTGCATATGATAGAGAGGATAGCGTTGTGTGAAAATTTGATAAACAATGTGTATTTTCTACTAACTCTTTTGTGCAGTTGTTGTAGGCGAAAATAATTCTAGAGGATATAACAAGTTACAGCTTTACTAGGACAATTTGGAAAAGTCTAGTTCTACCAAAAGTTGAGCTATTTGTCTGGTTCGCTTAACTGGCAGGGTCAATATGAAAGAGGGCTGAGTCGGTTTGGGGTTGTTAACTAGGAAGATGTTGTATGCATGTTATGTAACAAAGGTGTTGAATATGGTCCCTACTTATTTCTTAGTTGTGATTTTTCTTGGCAGGTTCGGTGTGCATGGATATCATTTATTGGAAGGTAATGGTCGTGCCTAGGGACATTAAAAGAACATTTTTAAAGTTAGACTGAGATATCAATTAATAAGGAGGAGCGCAAGAGATGGATAGTATAGTTTTGTGCGATTATCTGAAACATTTGATTGAAAAGGAATAGAAGGATTTTTTAGAATAAAAAAAAAGGGGTTGACGAGATTATCAACCTATCTTTTCTGAACTATAAGGAGTAGCTAGGTGTAAATCTTTTTATTATAGATGACAATACCAAAAATGACAAAAAAATAATTATTAGTATTCTTTGTGTTGGTTATTTTATTTATTTGTTATAAATTACTTCTGTTTATTATCTTCTTATGTTCCATTTTTTTGTGTTAAACTTCTTTTCTTTCAAAAAAAAAAAAAATTTCTCAGCACATTTCATCTTCCTTTTCGTTCTTTAACTTCCAAAACTAGAACTCCAGAAACTAGAATATCTAACTTTGGAGGAAGGTGGTTCCACTTATCATCTTTGTTTTCTTATTGATTGGCTTGTACTCGCGTATGGCATTGGGACAACTTTTCTTTTTAATTAGAATTCAAAGTTTAAGATTTACAATTTAGTGGTAAATTCATTTTATTAAACATTTTATCACTTTGTTTTTTTAAGACAAAATAAAAAATATTATTTTAAACATCAATATCGAGGAACCAATATATATTCCTTGCCAAAAAAAAAATAACTTTAAAAAATAAAAAATTATTAATTTATAATATTATATTATTAATTGTTATGTATTCTCCAAAAATTATTATTATTATTATTATTATTATTATTATTATTATTTGTAATAATATTTTTTTGACGGAATACTTGTAATGATATTAATATTCATTAAAAAGTATTATTTTTTATTATTATTCTTTGTTTAATTTATTCTATAATTGGAATATAAATATTAAATATATTATTTATTTTAGTATAATTTAGTTAAACTCCAATTAAATAAATTGAATCTCTAAATCTCTTAATCGGTTGTTTCAATGGTTTAATATTCAATCTAATTTTCAAAACCTTGTTTACATGGGATTATGAGAGCTTTTTTACTATTTAGTATTGTACTTTTAATTAGTGTATTTTTAAGATTTATATTAAAATATATTTAAGTTTTCATATGTTTATTCATAATTTTCTATATTATTTTATTAAAATGAAATTATTTCGATAATTATGATTACATCAGTTAAACTTCTAAATCAATAAATTTTATTAAATTCACAAGTTAGTGCTTTACATGTCTCATTTGAGCTCAAAGTGCATCATATCTCTTTCGCCTCCTCTAGTCACCTCATATCGTAGTTTTAATATCTATTGTGGGAAAAAAAATTCTCATTATTTTGGGAGCGTAAGTGCGTAAAGGTGGTAAGTTATCATCTCTATGATGTATGTGAGTAGTCGCTTTCGCAAAAATATGGGGAAACAAGTCTCTGCTGCATCTCCCAAACCCAAACCCAAATCCAATGATATGGTCAGCATATCGCTTTCATTAAAGATTAACACCCTATTTTAACTAAGTTATACACTATCATAATTTTAACAAGGTTTTGAAAAAAAAAAAAGGCACAACACAGCACACACAAAAAAAGCACAACAGTAATAAAAACAGAGTACTAGCAACGAGCAGAGAAGAACGAACACAGCAGCAGTAAACAAAGCTAATCAATAATCATTTAAAGTGGTTTCTGAACGAAAAGAAAAAAGAAGAACGAGCACTAGCAGTGAGCAGAAAAGAATGAGCACAACAACAATGGGCAGAATTAATCAATAATCATTCAAAGTGATTTTTGAACAAAAAAAAAACGAAGAACCAAGTGATCAAGAGCAGAGGAGCAGAATCACGGCGGAGACGGAGACTACGACGGGCGACAACAGAAGCGTGGCTGAGGAAACGAAGAGCGGACGGCAGACAAAGAACTTGAGAAAGAAGTTGCGCTTGGTGAATGAGAGCGGATGGAGACTTCGACCACGACTTCCAGACCAGGACGGTTGTGCCTGAGAACGACGGATGGCGGCAGAAGAGTGGCTGACCAGTTGAACACCAGTGACTAACGACAAGCTCAAGGAGGACGCACCGATTATTGAATGAGGACAAAGCGCGAAGCCGCGGACGATCGGATGAAGACATGGTGGTGTATAAGCGCAAAGGATGGCGGCGCTAAGTGAGAGCCTTGCGGCGGTGGGGGAGAAGTTGAACCTACACTACTACCCTGCTCGAGGGAAAGAAAAAGGCTTTCTTTTTTTTTTTTCTTAAAGCGCAAAACGGCGCCGTTTCAAGAAAAAGGCTAAGTGAGATCGATGGTTTTAAATGTTGAGCCAAACTACAAAGAGAGCCAATTTACAGTTGGTCCGATATAATTTTTAGGACCATGGGTGAAAAGAAAGGGAGGACTAGGTTTTGAAAATCAAATAGATAATTGAATTGGTTTTTGAACTGCTTTAATTATTAATTTATTGATTTAGAAGTTTAACTGATGTAATCATAATTATCGAAATAATTTCATTTTAATAAAATAATATAGAAAATTATGGAATTAGTATTTCCTATTTATTAATAAATTTATATAATTATTCTCTATTTTATACTAATATGTCAATAATCTAATAAAATAATCATACTTTTTTTTTTAAAATATGCGATGCAATATAACTGTAAATTTAGTATTACTATAGTTATAATTTTATTTTAAAAATTACTTGCATATTTATTATATCTAGAGTAGATATACGGAAATATAAATACTTTTTTGTTAATAATATGTATCTAGAATAGATATATATGGAAATATAAATATAAGTTTTTGATGCTTTTGCTTTAGAATAAGATATGAGTTTATATATAAGTAGAAAGTCTTTATAAGTGATTTTTTCTAACAATTTTTAAGGAAATAAATTTTATTTTAATCAACATTCAGTTTATAAAATATACGATGAACAGAGTTAAAAGTGTGAACTATTATTGTAAAGAAAGAAAAAACGAAAAGAAAAACTATTAGGATAATAAGCAATTTGGTACCTTGATGAACAAAGGGTAAGAGATGAATTGGAGAGGACCGACGATGCAAAAGAACAAGAACATGACATCCTTGTAGCACCTGAACATCTCTTTGAAGGACAAGCGAACCTTGGGTTGGATCTTGTGGGAGTCAAAGGGGTTGAGGCGCTTCAGCTCAATGAGCACCACAGGCAGCGGTGAAAGTGAGTACACGCAGAACAGCAGCGCGATGGTGTGGCAATACACCATCAAGTCCGGCATCTTGCCGGTGTAGTTGAACCACAATGTCTCCGCCGCTGTGAGGTTGCGACCTATCGCAACCTCTGCCTCCGAGAGGGTTGCATAGGGCAACATCGTGGCGGCGGAGGCTATCGGAGATCGAGAACGAGGATAAGTGTATAGTGTGTATTGGTGTGGAGGAAAGGGTTATCGTACACTTGACACACAGACAGAGAAAATTGATTGATAAATGGATAAATATAGCAAGAGACGTAACAAGAGGAGGAGGGAACTGGAGGAGACTCTCATGAAGGGTTCATTTTTGTGCTGTTCTGGCCAAAAGTAATGGTCTTGGTTGTCTTTGGTTGTTTGGTTCGTGTTTTTTGGTAGGTCAATTTTATCGTACGATATATATTTATTTTCGTACGGTCAATACAGATATGGATTTTATTTGCACTTACATGCGCATGCGTATCGATCCTTCTAGTTCTAGAACGATGGTTTATGGGATTGTTTCGCTTGATTCTCGATAATTTCAACGCGGGTGTCGAATTCACATTTAGCTTGTATAAAAAATCTCAATTAGGAAAGCAGATATCATTTTTCTAATAAAGAAATTTGATCCGGAACTTATTAAGAATGCCAAAACTAGCTTTTGCAACTAAACGAAGAAAAGTTACTTGTGAAGGGATTACAGAAATAAATAAACAATTGTGATAAATAATGTTGGTTGTAATGAAACATGTAACTGCAATGTTTATAACAAAAGGACTCTGCTTAAAAATAATTAATAACTATGAACGAGAGGTTAAAATAAATAATAAAAGAAAACTAGAAGAACATAAATGGACTAAAGAAACAAGGAAATAAATGCATTTAAATTTGACTTCAAACACTCACATACACTCTATGATCTTTTGGGCATTAGTGTAACTTGGAATTTTTGTTAGTGTTTCGGTATAATTTTGAAGTGCTTCAAATTGAAGTCCCTAATCCTCTTTGACTTCACTTATTTATAAACAACAATGCTGGGTTACTACTATAAGAAAATCAGCTTTTTGTATGTCATGTTTTTAAAGCGTGTCAAAAAGTGCGAAAAAGTGTGTCAATAGCTTTTCGTCACGCTTTTTGAGTTATCGACACACTTTTAAAAAGAGTACATCTGTGAGTATGATGGTTGTTCTATCGGTATGCTTTTGCCAATATACCAGTACGCGTTCTTTTTTGCCATGCTTTCATCTATTACCACACTTAAAAACGTGGCCGTATGTACCCATATAGCTATGCTTTAAAATCGTACCAAAAAGTGTACATATAGCCACACTTTTGAAGCTTGCCCAGAAGGTTGGTTTTGGATACACTTCAAAAGCATGCTGATAGAGAAAGATACGGCTACGCTTTTTAAGCGTGCTAATAGGATGATATATAGCTACATTTAGTAAGGGTGGCTGTTGATGACTACAAGGAGATATGGCTACGCTTATAAAACGTGCCAATAACTACATAAACCCTTCACTAGGCCACTCCATACTACTTTCAACATTGTGGAAGCCAGCATAATCAACATTAAATAACTAATCATTATGCAAAAACTAAATCATGTTATTAAAATAAACCTTATATAAAAATACAAACATAAACTAGCATAGGAAAATTAAAAAAATAAAAAGAAAAAGAATAACAAATTCAGTACAAAGTCATCACTTTACAAAGCAAAATTTACATCTAAAACACACTATTCAGCTGAGCGTATAGCTTCATCTAAGACTTCATGATTCCATATCTAACAGAATATTTGAAGTGGTTATTATATTCACCATCTGTCAATATCACAATCCACAAATGGCTCTCTTCGTTCCCATAAAACCCGGGAAAAGATTCAACTAATCTATATAAAGAAATCCAAAAACAAATAAAGATACATTTTGGAGACTGTTGAGGAGCATCTTTTGTTCTTGTTTTGATCCTGCCACAGCTGCGGTTGCTGCTGCTGTTATTGCAGTTGTTGCTGGTGTCATTATAGTCGCTGTTACACCCATTTTCACACCATCTGCGGCCTTCATTACACTGGCTATTTTAGCAAATGCTGCAACCCCTCCAGTAAGTATAGCCCTCAATGCAACTATTGCTTTTGTTGCCATATTCTACCTGCAAAAGAGCAAATCAAATTTGATACCAACTTGCACACTAAGCAAGCTTATAACATACATTACATGTTAGCATAGGAATGACATTTCCAAACACAAAAAAATTTACGATTTCTGAAAATCAGCAACATCAATGTAAATGCATGCCAGCGATAAACCAGCCATGAACTTTCAAGGATTGCTATTTAACCCTGTACACACAATTAAAAAAAATCACTAAAGGATGCTAATGTCTTGCAATCTCAAGTAAGAGCCAAGACAATTATTGGAAAATGTAGCAGTAAGACCACCTCAAAAATATCATTAACTGTGATCTTATCAAAGTCATCTCCTTCAAAACCATCTGCAGCAATTGATTACCTGCAATATAAATCATCAATGAATTTTAAACACAAATATAGCATAAAAATGACTATACTTGCCAAAGAAACACCAAACAAAGAGAATCAATGAAACAAAAGTATCAGCGATCGCCTTCACAAAGGCCTCCAAGATCATTGCCATATAGAATTGATCTATCGAACCTAACCCCAATTTTTAAAGACCCATTATCTTCAAATGCGAGGAGAATTCTGCCATGGGAGCCATGGCTTGGCCCTCTGTAAATACAGTGAAAGTATATAAAAGGATTCTTAGTTTTTAGGGAGCACAAAAGTTGACCCCTCCTTCTTCAAAAAACATAATAGTATAGTAATTAACTATAACATATTTACACAAGTTCTTAGAGGTCTTTTCCTTTTTTCCCCTTCTCCCTCAAGGCGTATATATACATGATTGCATAGCGAAATTTCTTTTAGAATATAGAAAATTGACACAAATAGAAGTTCTATTAGCAATGTAAATAGAAAATGTCTCCTTCATTCTGAGGAGCATTTTCTGGACAGACATTTTTTACTGCTGGGACAGATTTGGAATTTGCTTGATTTACTTGAGGACTTGCTTCCGCTTCACTACCTGCATCATCATCTAACATACCACTGGGTATGGAGTTAGTTTCACAAAAAGATATATGTATGGACTCTTCAATAGTTCTATGTTCTTTAAGATAAACTCTATAGGTTTTGTTAATGGTTGAGTACCCAACAAACATTGCTTCATATGATTTTGGATCAAATTTTTCAAGATTTTCTTTGTTGTTAGATACAAAACATTTACATCCAAAAACATGAAAGTACTTAAAATTAGGGAGAGTTCCTTTTCATAGCTCATATGGGGTTTTCTTCAAACCTTTTCTGATGATGGTTCTATTTAGGATGTAGCATGCTGTATTTATAGCTTCGACCCACAAAAATTTTTGGAACATCATTTATGAACTCTCAAAATTACTACTTTTAGTTAAGAAATCAATTTTCAAGAACTCAGTTTAGAAACCCAGACTCGATGTGTTTATCATTTATCAAACCTCAATCTCATAATTTACTCTTTATAACTTGACTCAGCAACTACGTTATTAAGTAAAAATCAGAATTTCTGACAACCATTAAATCCCAAACAACCTTGCAAGATATATTTGCAGTTAAATGAATTTCAATTCACACTCATATAATCATCATCATACTATCACCAAAATTAATTACCATTTACTTTCACAACCAAAAACTCAATCACAATCACAATCACAGCCAATTATTCACAGTCAAAAATCCAAACTCTAACATTATAATTACTAATATATTTGCAGTTATCCACTATACTTTTGGGATTCTTAAATTGAAAACTTTTAATTTCAAAATAAAATCCCCTACCTTCGTATGAAATCAAAACAACGGAAATTTCGAAGAAACTTTTTGACCGAGCTACTGAAAAAGAAAAAGTAAAAAATCGCCTATACTTCTTAGAACTCCAATTGACCGAATTCAAAGGGAAAAGGAGTTATATTACTGTCAACTTTTAGGCCAATATGCAAAGAAAAAAGATACGAATACTCTTATCGAATTAGAATTTTAATTGGAGTTAGAGATTACAAAAAATTAAAACAGAAATTTTTAGTGTGGGTCACGATTTCCTCATGCAAGCATTCGGTCTCTCTCTCTCCGTATGAAAGGAAAAGAAGCCAATGAACTTTGATGATTGTTATATGCGATTAGGAAAATGTTTGATTTTGAGAAATATTAAGTGTCATGGTTTAATAAAAAATTGAAACATGTATCACGATATATATATATATAGTAAGTCAAGTTCCAAAGTTCCATTTCCTTTTCTTTGGTTCCTTTCTTTGGTTCCTTTGTAGGCTACGTTAAATACCTTCCATTATAATAATAATAATAATAATAAATTTAATTTTTGTTTATTAAAATAATTTTTAATAAATAATTTAAATTAATAGAATAAATTACAATTAATTTAAATTTTAACATGGATCCAAGCATCATTAGCAGACATGGATCCAAGCATCATTCTTGATATGGTTGAACTTAAGTTTAATTTTTAGTACTTTGTTGACTGCTTATTAACTGGAGAGTGAAGCTGATAGTGTACATCAGAAATCGTTGTACCTTTAGCTTTGAAGATTTTAGTCCATGGTGGATGCTAGAATAATTCATGTTAAATTATACACCACCAAAAGCTAGGGTCCACCAACTGTCAGACCAATGTATGTCGACAAGATAATCTTTCACCTTATTTATGTGTCTTTTTTATTTTTAGTTAATTATTAAGTAATTAATATTTTTTTTTCTCTAACGAAAAGAAAGTACCATGGCTTCTCATGGTGAACCTGATCTTAGCGTTAAGTATTTTTACAAGAAAAATATTGAGTACCATCGAATTTATTATTGAATTTATTAAATAAATTTTTCGGTAATTAATTTACCATTGGATATATCGTCATCTTAGAGTTGATGGTATAATCAGTGCCAGAAACTATTTACCGGTAGATTATTTTTGTCCGACACTAATTACCAACGACTTTTTCGTCAGCTTTTTCAATGAATTTGTTCAAATTGCGTTGCTGATTGCCTTCGGATTATTTCGACAAAAACTTTGGTGCCATATCACATGGTTTTGGAGCCTAATTACCATCAAATTTGTCTCTCGGTAAATCCTACAGAAGTTTTTATTTTTTTTTGCACAACAAAGTCATAATTAATAGTCAAATTAAAACTCTTGTTAAGAAAATTGTGAGTAGAACTTCAAAATTACCAGAAAATAACAAATTATTTTATTAAAAATAAATGGTATGAATATAATAAAATGTCATAGAAGTAGAATACAATGAAGTAGACATAAAAAAATTAAATCCTTAAACTCTACAGATCTCGATAATCATTGTTGTCATCATCGTCTTCCCCCTGCTGAGGCACCGGAGTAGGTGCTGATGTTGGTGCCCCACCAGTAGCGTTGCCGCTAGTACTAGCAACGCCGCTGGCTTGAGGTGCACATCTGTTGTTTGTTCACTTCTATCTACTCTCACAAACGATCTAGTTGCTCCAGCTTCTCCTTCAGGTTCAAGCTGATGGAAATGGCTCCTCCCACGCGTTCAAGAAGGTCAATGTATGTAACGCTCTATCACATTAAGCCTTACCTTTAGCCATAAAGTAAAGGGTGATAAAGCGTCACGACAGTTTTAAAACTCAAAACATAGTAAATATCTAAGAATTTATACAACTAGAAGTTTGATGAAGGAATAAGAGCTCAAAGTCGCATAAAGCGGAATTATAAGCGCAAAACATTCACACGATAACTAAAATGCGTAGGCACGACAAGAATAGAACATAATATATACAACCTTGCATAAAGCTCCAAGATACAAGGTAGTAGCTAATAGATAACCAACTTATCCAAAAAAGGGAACTAGCCGCAGCTCGTAGAGTTTGGGCCGACTAGTCAAAAGATACAACATAGTTTTTATAAAAGGCTTACTTCATATCTCTCAAAATTTAAAGCAAAAACCTCTAAGGCAACAAAATATACAGTAATCAAAAGTGAGAGAAATCTACAACCAAATAAACAAAAGACCAAAATGTGATCCATCCCCCGTTCTGTCACCATTTGCAAACTCACTAAGGTGGGTTGCGACTTGCATCGGAAAAAACAACAATATATGGTATGAGAATCGGAGATTTTCAGTATGGTAACAATGCCCAATAGATAAGATATAAGGTTCTAAAAAGCCAGAGGCAATCCTAGAACTTCACATCGATACAGATATTCAAGTTTAATGAAATATATATATGTAAATTAAACCAAGAACATGGTAATCTAACTTAAGGGATTTCTAACTAATACTAGTCACTACTGTCCCACAACCTTCACCAACCTATCCTTCATGTGATCTCATTGCCACTGCCTACCGAACCTCTTCAATCCCAGCAGAAAACACAGGTAATGCAAACAAGTAAAGCACAAGTAATATACATATACATCAAGTAAAACAAATAGCAAGTAAACATGTAATTCATTTAGGCATAACAGAAGTTAAGCAAAGCAAACAAGCATATAGAAGATGCATATGATGAATGCCTGTCCTATTAGCTGTGATATCACATTATCGGTTCAAAGTTGCCAATCTGACACATCCTTTCGGATGTAGCCTTTCTGCCACGCCAGGGATATAGTGCCTTGCATACTATCGTTCCAGGGATATAATGCCTAACACACTATCGTTCTAGGGATATAGTGCCCGGCACACTATAATACACATCGCAGGGATATAGTGTCCTGCACACTCTTGCGGATGAGAAGGTTATATGAGTGGAATACTACCTCAGCCCTCACATCTGAACGTAGGCAGGAGACTACCACATTCCCTACGTTGGCACCGCTACCTTGACAAGTGAGATTCACCACCATCCTTACCCGAGGTGCTTAGCGACTTACCACAATGATATATCATCATAATTTATCATCCAAAAATCACTTTCCATATCTAACAAGTCCACTATTCCTTTTCAAGTTCCAAACTCATTGCAACCATCATCAGTTCTCCATTTCTCAAATTCATCATCAATCTAGCACTCCATCAATTTACATGACCAATCCATCCACATTACATCCCAAGCCTAAGTCACCAGCTCTAAACTCATAACCAAATAATCCTATTAATTCACCCAAAGCCTTCTCACTTGTCCCAAAGCCTAAAGAATAGCTAGGGGATCTCAACTAGTAATTAAAGCGGTTTAGAAGGCTAGAGGAGTGCTTAAAAACACAAAAAATACATTCTTTAGCAAAACAGGGTCATGCGTACGCACGCACAGCCCCGCATATGCATGGGTGTCATTTTGACAATGTCATGTACGCATCTATAGTCTGCGTACGTGAGAGTTTGAAACAGAAAGGTTTGCCGCATACGCATGCCAAGGTCACATACACGAGAGTACTTGGAAGCGGCCAATTCTCACGTCGCGTGCACTGTCTGCGTAAGCATGTCTCAAAAATCTTTGAAGAAGTTAAAAGCTATAGAATTCAGATTTTCGTACCAAATTTCAAACGTGCATAACTTTTTCGTTTTAAAATAATTTTCATCCATTCTTTGAATGTCTTTAACCTCTTGGACCCAACTTTTATTTAATCAAGTTTCATCAAAATTGAGGATCCAAAGGCCAAGTTATGCCTCGTCAAAGTTCATAAAAAATAAGATTTTTCCAAAGTTATCAAAAGTCTCTAATTTCTAAAACACTCGATCCAAAACTAACCAACCATATGTCACTTCACTACCCAAGGACCCAAAATTAATACTAAACACAACTCAATCGCTTCTGCATCATTTCACACTTAATACCTTTCGATTCTTTCAAAATCTCTAATCACCAACTTCACTATTCTCACAATTATACCCAACCATTATCAACATCAATAATCATCATCTCAAACGTCAACAATTACCACCAATCCTCAATCATTTCCATTATTTCATAGCATCATAATTATTATCATTTTACAACATCATACCCACATCTCATTGCATACAAACTCATTTAATCTACAGTCACAAATTTTCATCTCTTATTATCAAATTCACAATTATCATTAATCCATTGCATCAACACAACTTCCATCATACAACTCAATCCACATTTGAATATTCACCCAACATTCACATGCTATTAACCATATTTTGCATATTCAATCATTCAATCCTATCTTAAGGGCCACTAGCCTAAGTTTCACGAAACATTACATATTAACTAAAGAAAACCGAAACCATACCTTGGCCGATTCCTGCACAATCCAAAACATCAAAATGACCTCTTTCATAAGTTCACCAAGCCTCCAAACAAGCTCAACAATTTTTCAGCCATTGATGAAGGGATATTGTTATGTCGGTAAAGAATTTCACAAATGAAATCTCGTTGCAAGTATAGTTCTAAACCAACAAATAATTCCTCAATCAAAAATCTGTTTGTCACAAGTACAAACCCCAATAAAAAATTGAAGTATTTAAATCTCGGGTCGTCTCTAAAGAAATTGCAGGGAAGTGTGCTCAATTATTGGTTATGGACAAGTGTTTTTGGTAGTGTTGGATGATGGCTGAAGAAGGGAAGGAAAAGAGAAGAAGAGAGAAGAAGGAAAGAAATAGAAAGAAGAGAAGAAAAGAAGGTGGGTGAAACAGGGCAATCCACGCGTATGCATCGGATGACACGTAAGCGTGGATAGGTGAATGGGAGCGACGCGCACGCGTGCGTCATGCATACGTGTGATGGGTTATTTAGTGTAGCGATGCATATGCGTGCGTTGACACGTACACGTGATTCCAGCCCAAAACTCGCACAACTCTCGGGTTTTATTATGGAAGGTGGAATTTTGGATCCACGCGTACGCGTGGGTGACGCGTGCGCGTGGATGGTTGAATAAGCTTAAGGTACGCGTATGCGTATGTTGGTACTCTGTTTTTGAAAATTTTTCTAAGTTATTGCACCAAACCAAGTATTCCAAACCTCCAAACAACAACCAAAATACCACAAAATCTTATTTAACATACTGAACTACCAATTTAACTCAACAAACAAAACAAAATATGAAATCAAACTAATTTTTACCGATATCTACAAAAAGTAAAAATGAAAAGATGTTACCATGGTGGGGTGTCTCCCACCTAGCACTTTTGTTTATTGTCCTTAAGTTGGACTTATGGGGAGCTCCTCATCAAATTGGCTTGTGCTTGTACTCATCCTTGAACTCCCGCCAATGCTTGAATCTCCAATAAGCTCCATCATTCAAAAGTAATTCCTCCAAGCCTTGATGGAGTTCTTCACAAGCTAAGGGCTCCCAAAGTTGATTCTCCTTGTGCGATCCGGGATCCCACACTTTGTTTTTGTTACTCGTCTTCAAGTCGATCATCATTATTCCATCCGGGTGGCAAGCAAGATGAATTCTCAATGAAGTGCCTAACTCTCCTCCTAGACCCATCTAATTGAGCACTAGTCCAACCTTTGTATTTCACATTTGATGTGTCAACCAAAATGAGCCTTGATTTGCAATGCCAACCACGAAACATCCTCCTCTTACGCTTCATGCCATAAAACGTCTTAAGTTGACCATCCGTTTCAAGAAAGCCATACTCAAGTGGGACAATAAAGCAAATAGAGATGACTTTTACCCACTCAAAATGAAGTATTAGATGACAACCTAGGTAAAGAAGCTTCCAAGGATCTTGACAAAGTGTGTTCAACTCCCGTCCTTCTTTTTCTAAGGACTTCCACCTCTTCACAAGATTTCTCAATTTCAATCATTTGTTCATGAATGTTATCTAACTCTTTTCCCTTACTAAAATCATAACTGGTAGGGTAAGAGAAGTCTACCTCCACAATACTTTCAAATTCACCGGGAGAAGGTTTTTTAAGTTCAAAGGATTCTTCACCACTAAGATTTGATGCTTGATCTTTATTGCCATGGAAACTCAATTCTTGCTCTATCCCGTCTAATTCTTCATATGGAATATGCCTTGGAGGTTGTGCACTTTCCTCCTCAACATCAAATTCAATCTTCTTGGAGGGGTTTTCTTTCACTCTAGGTTCCCATGGAGGTTTCGCATCTCCTAAGTCTTTAACCAACTTTTCCTCTTCTTCAACAATCATAGCTTCCTCCAATTGTTCTAACACAAAACAACATTCCTCATTTTCCACCGGAATTTCCAATCTCTCCTTTATGCTATGCTCTTCATTTAATTCTCCACATGTGGCCATGGGAGTACTTTGAGTGTTCAAGAATTGGGAGGCTAGCTGGTTTACGATGTCGGCCAAGGCGACTGTGAGTTCTAGTGTCTCCCTTTGCATCTCTTCTTGCTCTCGAAGTAACGTAGTGAGAGAATTGTCCATTGGGGTTTGGGGTGGATGGGAGGGTTCATCATGTTGGAGAAAGGGTTTATAATAGGAAGGTGGTTCATGATGATAAGGATGTGGTGGTTCAACACTCCCCATTTATTATACTTGTTGCACAACACACTCCAATCCTTTGTCCTCAAGTTGAGATTCTACAATCCCCTTTATACTTCCCCCTTCAGTTGCTCCTCCACAATCATCCACGGGCATGTTTTTATTGTGGCATGAATCCCATGAGTCCAACTTTTGATGGACAGTTGCTTGAAGTCGATCCATTACTTCCTTGAGATGATTCATTGGCTCTTGTTCCACTTGGCTATCATAGGTAGGATCATATTGCTCTTGGATTGATGGATATGGGCATTCTGCTATAAAGGGTTGTGGTGGAAAAGGAAATTCATCTTGTGGTTGAAAATTTTTATACATTGGAGGTGGTTCATCTTCATAATAGTATAGAGGAAGTGGTTTTTGGAGGTATTGAGGTTGAAATTGTTGTGGTTCTAAGTGTGGTGTGTATGGCTCATATGGTTGTTGGTATGGTGGATAAGAATTAGGGTCATATGGAGGTGTTTGGTAAAAAGGGGATTGTGAGTATGGTTGAGGGCTATGTTGAAGATGAGGTTCATAGGCATATGGTGGTGGTTGTTGATAGTCACAAGGATGTCCACCATAGCTATTGGAATGATATGCATTAGGGGTTGGATTATACCTATGAGAAACCGGAGGAGGTTATTGCCAAGAAGGTTGTCCATAAGCTTGAGGCTCCTTCCACCTTTGGTTTTCCCATTCTTGATGCACATTCTCATTGAAATTCCCATTTTCTACAACATAGTTGTAACCACACTCATAGCCAAATGGATGAGAATTCATGGTAGCAAGGGAAAATAAAAACAAAAACTAGTAACAAATAAAGAGAACAAACTCCTACAACTACCAAAAACTAACAAAGAAGCAAAAGGCAAACATATTCACAATAACCAATAACAAGGCACACATTTGCAATTCTCCGGCAACAGCGCCATTTTAATGCACGAAAATTGTGTGTCGGTAAAGAATTTCACAAATGAAATCTCGTTGCAAGTATAGTTCTAAACCAACAAACAATTCCTCAATCAAAAATTTGTTTATCACAAGTACAAACCCCAATAAAAATAAACCGAAGTATTCAAACCTCGGGTCATCTCTCAAGGAATTGCAGGGAAGTGTTCTTGTTATTGGCTATGAAGGTATATTTTGGGGTTTTGTGGTAAGGGACATGAAATGTAAATGGAAAAAGAAATAAACTAACAACTAAGAAAGCTCTTGGAAAGGAACGAGAATTAGAAGGGTTGACTCCACACAACACTCCACACAACACCAAATTAGCAAGCATTCCAATTTGCCAAAACATTCCACATAACACCAAATTCACTCTAGTACACAAAACATACCCAAAAAATTTAATACAAGGGTTCACAATATCAACTAAACACAAGGGTTTAGTAAAACCTTACCTTGTCTACTATAGATTGGGATAAAACCCAACAAATTTTCAATATTGGATACCACCTAAACAATAAAAAATACAAAATCTACTCAACAACCAAACCCAAAATGCAAAATTTGTTAGGGCAGAAAACTGGAACATGAATTTTAATTTCTTACCAACTTTGTTTTAATAGAAATGACGGGTTCGACAAGAGTTTTGCGTGGCCGTAAGTGGCACGCAAATCGGAGTACCGTAACTCAAGTTATTGCTAGAACAAGGAGAAGGTAAATAGTGTCATCCCTCTTCTCCTCTATTCTCATTCAGCACCCCTCTCTTCTATCGAGGGTGAAACTGAGCTAAATTCTCATTAATTGATACTAATACATGTTGGTCTTGGGCCCAACTTAGGCCCAGTCTAACTCGTTAGTATTTTTGGTTTGTTTGACCCAAAATTGGGGCAAAAACCTTTAAAATTAACGTGTGATTTCTAATTCTAAATTACTTTTTCCTTTTAAAATTATAAAATTCAATTTTTTAAATTTATTCACTCATAATTAAACTTGTTTTTCTCATTCACGGTGCTGGCCCAATTAGAGCTGGTACGCGCTTTTATTCGATAAATCAGATTTTTATGCTAAATTTTATTTTCTTCATTAAATGTTCTATTTTAATATTTCTTATCATTTTCAACCTATGTTGGACAATTAAATTATATTTTTATTTTATTTTAATCAAATAATTAATTCATTCTAGTTCTTATATTGTACCTTTGCTAAGACTGCTGCACTTGTTGGTGAAGCTCCTGTGTCAGCTTCTGCACTTCCTCCCTCAAGTTGACAACTTCCTGGGGATCGACAGAGCTGTTGGCAGAGGCAAAGGAAGCCGCCAATGCGGAGGAGCAGAGGCCACTGGCGACAAACAACCTCAACTCGAAGCGGCAATTATTGTGGGGTTCAGAGGCAGTCTCGTGCCAAACCCTATTAGGATTCATTACTAAAGTCTCAAAGCCATCTTTGTCGTTTCCTCTAGGCGACTGAGATTGATGGGGTCTCCAATCACTGCATGTAATCCTCCTGTATCACACATGTTGTGATTAGGATAACATTTAATTGACTTTAAACTAAATAAATTTGAAACTCAGAATTAATTGAAACTCACATAATGGGCTGCAAATCGTTCATCAGTGAATCTCTCCTTGTTGGCCTTCAAGGTATGGATATACTTGAAGGTCTCCACTAGTGTCACCTCATGATCTAATAACTTAGACTAACATATTCAAATCAACAAATAAAATAAATTAACAAACAACTAATTCAAGTAACCACTAATAAACATTACTAAACTACTTACGAGTCTGCTCTTCATCTCGATAAAAGTCGTCGACCCACCCATATACTTTGATGACTCGGCGAAGCCCTGTTAGCAATGTTTGTCAAAAAACGACACTTGAACCCCTCATCATTTCTAAGATGGGCCTCCACATCCTTCTTGATAGATGGACAGATCCAGGTCGATAGGTGGTCATGCTGCTGATGAACGTCGTTCATCATTTGATGAAGTCATTTAGCTGCCCAGTGGTTGTAGATCTTCCTAATCATAAGATTATGTTCTGCATCCCATATGAATTTCAACTGTACAAGGTGAATCAACAACATTAGTTAGTCGAAATAAAATACTCAAATACAGTTAATTAATTCAACATTATTTGGTTCTTACTGCCTATTTCTAAAACCATCCCTCTCTGGTCTCAGGAGGGATCTTTGTGTAACTTGGCCACGGGTGGTCACACATTGACTTAATGACCTCGAAGATCTCCTGTGTGCAAGTATTGTTGTTTGGTGCAAACCTATCAAAGAAAAAAATCGGGTAAAGTATATTTTTTGTCCGTGAAGTTTGACAAAAATTTTAAAAATACCCCTAAGTCTTATTTTGTTTTAATTTTGTCCCACAAGTTTTCGATTTGCATCAAATATACTCCTGACGGCTAATTTTTCAAAAAAATTAAGATCAATTCAATAACAATTTCATAAGAACAACCCTCAACACAAGCAAATCAAGCATAATTTTTATGTATTATTGTTAGATTGGTATTAAATTTTTTGAAAATTTAGCCATTAAGGGTATATTTGATGCAAATCAAAAACTTCTGGGACAAAATTGAAACAAAATAAAACTTAGGGGTATTTTTGAAACTTTTGCCAAACTTTAGGGACAAAAATATACTTTACCCAAAAAATCTAAGATTAACAAACACATAGAAACACATAAACTTAAGATTAACAAACTTATGTTTAAAAAATATTATGTACTCACGCCTGTATACCATCGGGCCAAATTCTTAGCCGGATGATGGGCGATGGTGGAGGGGCATCTTGCAAGGGGCACTAGGAAATCACCTCCCGTGGGCTCTGTCGCTAGATCTCTAGGGGGCCTAGCAAAAGTAGACGTAGTTCGGGTTTGGGGCCATGATGATCTGCTAGCCTGTTGGACCTGCCTATGACGTTATAGGGGTCGACGGGATGGTCAGGGTAGAGGGCGATGAGTGAACAATCCATGGGGATTCGATGGAAACCCTCCCTCTACCATGACCAGGAGACCCACTCGATCTACCTCTGCTACTTGTCGTCATGTCTACAAAGAAAATATATTATTAACACTAATCAGCATATATACTACACGAATCATTTAACAAAACTCCCCGAAAAAATTGGACATAACCTCCCCTAAAATTGGACATATATCCACCTTTATTGGTTCTCACAAATTCAGCCAATTTCAATCCATAGCATCAGTCAACACTCAATTAATTTCATAAGAATCAAATTCAACTAAACAAGGAGCCTTCACGATTCAAATCCAAAGCAATAAGATGTGACATGTTAACTAATTTATATCTCGAGTCTTATACTAATTTTTTCTTAATATAAAATAAATGATCTTTTTCTGTTGTCATTCAAATCTCTCTCATGTTAACTAAAAAATAACTAAAGAATAACAATTATTAACTTATATTTTACTGTTGTCATTCAATGGAACTAGAAATTCAAAAATTAGCAAATGCACACAAAATCTCTCTCATGTAGATATATTTTCATGATATTATTCAATCACTAATGGAACTAAAACTATTGGAAGATTAAAGATATGAAATTACATAAAGTAGAAATAAATAGCAAACACACAAAAACTAACAAATTTCCAATTCAAGAAATTCAAAATTAGCAAATGCACACAAAATCAACAGTCAGTAGCATAACTAAATCAATAATTAGCAATCTTTTCATTCACCAAATTTAAGTCTTCTATTTAACAAATTGACAAATTCAAACTTCATCATAAATTAATAACCTTGAAATTAATCAATCACATCACATACATAGCTCATAGGAGATCAGATCTCACAAACACACACATAATTAACTAACTATTTTTAGCTAAATCATTCTGAACACATTACAAACTAAATTAACCAAATCACTTTTTTTGTGTGAAAAACATGATAATAATGGAAAAAATTTAAGCAAGAAAAATTAACTAACCTGGACCTGGCAAATGACGATGAAGTTGGACCTAGCAGTGAATGATGAGGCATACTGGACCAAGGGAAGAAGCTAGCAACAGGAAGAATGGTGAGACATCAACGACGAGAAGAAGGTCGGTTACAATGGAGGCTAGGGTTTGCAATGTGTGGCTACAATAGAAATGTCGTTGATAAACACCAATTTGAGGTTTTATCTTGTGTAGAATTTAGTGAGGGGTTTTATCAACATTCTTTCACACTTATTCATATAAAATGCATGGTTTTGTGTCTCCTTCCTGATTTTACTTCATGGTTGAAAACATGCTTTTTAGGCCTTAAATATACTATATTTTAATCCTCTTCTATTATCATTCGATGCCGTGATGTGTTTGTTGAGTGATTTCAGAGTTTATAGGGCAGTAATGGACTAGAAGAGAGGAAGGAAGCATGCACAAGTGGAAGGGGCATGAAGAATGGAGCCTTGGAGATTTGGCATCGACGCGCACGCGTGGCTTGCGTGCACGCGTGGATGCATGTTGCTGGAATTGGCGAAAAATATTGGCGTATTTGCGTGGATGAGCAAAAATCCTATCGACGCGTACGCATTCCTGACGCGTACGTGTGGCTTGAAAATTTCATTGATGTGTGCGCGTGACCCATGCGTACGCATGACGTTCGGCACGTGACTTTATTAGTGAAATCGTGGCTGGCGATATCAACAGAGCTCCAGGCCCAAATTGAGCTGAATTCTGGAGGGAAAAGACCCAAGGAACCAAGGATTGAAGGGGGGATTCACACATTAGAGAATAATTAGCTAGTTTTTGAGTTTATATTTCTAGAGAGAGAAACTCTCACTTCTATCTAGGTTTTGCCTTGCTCAATTTCAATTTCACTTGGATCCTTTGGTTAGATATGAATTTAATTCAATTTTACATTGTTCTACCTTGTAGATCTCATTCGTCTACTCTCATTTTAGTGTTCTTGTTACTCTAATATTGTATATCTTGGATTTGGATCTTGTTTACTTTGAGTTCTATGGATGCATTAAGGAATTTCATGTTAATTGTTGTTAATTGTTTGATTGTGGTTAATTCTTTGTAGTCGGTAACTTTGATTTGAGTTTTCTTCTTACTTTCACAATGTCTTTCATTATTGCTTACCAAGTGTTTGAGAAATTGTCAACTATAGTTATAGGGTAGACTTTTCACTCTTGGCTTGGGGGTTGGGTAAATAGAGACACTTGAATTGTCAATGTCCTTTGTTGATTAATAATTGGAAATTGCTAGTTGATTTGTATGCCACTAAAGCTAGTCTTTCCTTAGGATTTGACTAGGACTTGTGGACTCAAATTGATTATCTCCACTTGACTTTCCTTCATAGTTAGAGGTTAACTAAGTGGAGCAATAACCAATTCTTGTCACAATTGATGGAGGCTATAATGATAGGACTTCCCATTCTCACCCCTAGCCAAGGATTCTTACATTGATTGATTATCATTCATCTCTAGTCGTTCAATTTTTGGTTCTTTTATTCCAATTGTTAATTGCTCATTGTCTCAATTCATGTTCATTTGCTCATCTTGTATTAAACTCCAAAAAACACCAAGAGAACTCCTAACCAATGATGTGCACCTTAGGGCAACTCCTAGGGAGAACGACTCGGGATTCTACTCCTGGTTATTGATTTTGAATTGTGGTGACACATTTTCTAAGTTTTTATGTGTGATTGCTTGTTGGTTTAGACTATACTTACAACGGAAGTTTATTGGTAAATTCTATGCCAACAAAATAGCGTGCATCAGTCACGGAGAAGGGTCAGTGCAAGGAAAGGCGGAAGGCGACGACAAGAAGGGCAAGCAGCGGTAGGGCTGACGGCACGGCGGGGAGAGGAGGCAGCTAGAAAGAGAAAGGGAGAAGAGATGTTAGAGAGAGAGAGAGTGTGGATTTTAGATTGAAGGGTGCGAGGGTTCGCACTTTGAATTTTAGGACTCATTACCGTCAGATTTACCGGCAGATAAATCCGATAGTAACTTGTTGCGAGTCACCAAAACACAGCGTTTCACTAAGATGGGTTTACTGGTAGATTGTTTCAACGGTAAATCCCACGCTAAATTTTGCACCTATTTACCCCATTTTTCCTCGAAGTATTACTGTTCATACCATGGGTCGAGCTGTCCGACCCGGGATGTTCTACTAACAAGTCGACCGACCTCTTCAGGTCAGGACAATCCGACATCTTCTCAAAGAGCTCGGCCAAATCACCAGGAAAGCCCAAAAAGGGCCCAAATGGAAGAACACGCCCCAAATCCTAAGGCAGCCCAAGCCTACAGAGAGAAGGGCGGTTCCCTTAAAGATAAGATTACCTCACTTGAAGATAAGATAAAGATAAGATAAGATAACTAACTTATCTTATCTAAGAAGGTCACTCTACGCCATTATAAATACACTAGAGCACCCAGGTATAACTCATACTCTAATTCTACTAAATACCTGCTTAATACCCTTGTTAACTTAAGCATCAGAGTCTCTTGCAGGTACCACCACCCTCTGGTGACGAAGGATCAGCATGACCCTCCAGTCCAACAAGCCGGACACAACAACTCCAACTAGTACAGAAGATCTCGTCCGAGATCGACCTACAGTTTCAGGTAACCCTCGGAACATTGGCGCCGTTACTGGGGATCCTGGAAGTCATCCCATCATCATGGCAGACGACCATGACAACGACCATGATTCGGGTCTAGAAGACAGAATGCTGCACAAAAACGTGGACACTACACCAAAAGATACCCCGCAACCTAACAAAGACAAAAATTCACCAAACTTGGGAGCCCTTGAAGCACTTCAAGATCGTTTAAAATAACTCGAGAAAGAAGCCCAACATCAGCGAGAAGCTGGGAAGGACTTACAAAGGGAGATAAGATGACGCCGGTAATTGGAGGACAAACTCCTAAAATTCGAAGCCGATCTCAAAGCTAAAGCGACTCGATCCACCCACGAGGACAGCTCCCGTAAGGACCAAGATCCATTTACCAAGGAGATCATGAAAACCAAAATCCCATAAGACTTTAAACTCCCGGATATGGCCTTATATAATGGCACAGCAGATCCTAGCCATCACCTCAGTAATTTCAGAAGTCGAATGTACCTCACTGGCGCCTCAGACACAATCCGCTGCAAAGCCTTCCCGACTACCTTAACAAAAATGATGATTAAGTGGTTCGACAATCTATCCCCCATGTCCATCTCAAGTTTTGATGACCTAGCCAATAAGTTTCTAGCCAGATTCTCTATCCAGAAAGAGGAAACCATGGATGCCCCCAGTCTATTAGGAATCAAACAAGGAGACCGGAAAAGTCTCCGCAGCTACATGGAAAGATTCAACAAGGCATGTCTAGACATACAAAGTCTGCCCACAGAAGCGGCCATCATGGGCCTCATCAACGGCCTACAAGAAGGGCCTTTTAGCCAATCCATATCGAAAAAGCATCTCACATCTCTAAATGAGGTACAAGAATGAGCAGAGAAATATATCAACATGGAGGAAAATGCTCAACTAGGAGAGACCTCAAAATCTGGATTCTCCTACTCCTCCCGAGATAAGGATAAAGAATCCAAGAAAAAAGAAGATCGACATGGGGAAAAGATAAAAAATACCACAATTATACTCCTTTTTGGGTATCCCATATGGATGTCTACAGAGAAGTATGCCATACTGAAAAGATACCTCCAGCTCAACCACTCAAAAGCAAAAAAGGAGGAGGAAACCGGGCAGAATATTGTGAATATCATCGAATCTATGGACATTCCACCAACGAATGCTTTGACTTAAAAATATCATAGAAAAACTGGTAAGAGAAGGAAGATTAGATTGGTATTTGGCGAGCCGAGCAGACGATCCCAGAAAAAGAAGAAGGGATGAAGATGTCGGACAGGCAGAACGACCACCCCATACACCCGAGAGACACGTCCACATGATACACGGAGGATTTGTGGGAGATGGAATCTCCAAATCATCTCGCAAAAGATATCTCAAAGAAGTATATCATGTTGAGGGAAGGAGGAAACACCCGACATCCCCACAATTACTTTTACCAAAGAGGACGCATCCGGCATCATCCCAGGATACGACGATCCTATGGTCATCACTATCGTATTGGCGAACACAAATCTCTACCGCACACTGATAGACCAAGGAAGCTCCGCCGACATATTATTCAAAACTGCCTTCGACAAACTCGGCCTAGAAGAAAAATAACTCAGAGCATATCCGAACAGCCTATTCGGACTGGGAGACACCCCAGTTCAACCACTTGGATACATCTCACTACACACGACCTTTGGAAAAGGAAACCAGTCAAGAACACTGAAAATAGACTATATTGTGGTCAACGTAAGTTTAGCCTACAATGCCTTAATAGGTCAGACAACATTAAATCAACTCGGCGCAGTAGTCTCGACTCCATATCTATGCATGAAGTTCCCAATTGCAGAAGGAATAGCTACAATAAAAGCAGACCAGAAGACAGCACGCCACTGCTACAACGAAAGTTTAAACCTCAGAGGCAGAGGAGAAGAATTCCACACAATCAAACTCGGTGGAGCTCAGAGGCGGGAAGAACTCCACCCACAACCCGAAGGTGAAGTAGAAAAAGTCCCGATCAGAGATATCCCAAACCAAACAACCAGTATCGGTACGATCCTAAAAGGAGACATAAAGAATCACTCGTACAGTTCTTGCGAGATAATGTCGACCTCTTTGCATGGAAGGCTGCAGACATGCCAAGCATAGACCTCAAGTTAATATGCCATAAGCTAGCAGTCTACCCAGGATCTCGGCCAGTACAACAGAAACATAGAAAGCTCCGGCCAGAACGATCCCAAGCTGTGGAAGAGCAGGTACAAGCTCTACTGGAGGCAGGATTCATAAGAGAAGTCACGTACCCACTATGGCTAGCTAACGTTGTCTTGGTGAAAAAATCAAATGGAAAGTGGCAGATGTGCACCAACTACACTAATCTCAATAAAGGCTGCCCAAAAGATCCTTATCCACTCCCAAGTATCGACGCTATGGTAGATGCCTCCTCCGGGTATAAATATCTCTAATTTTTGGACGCATATTCGGGATACAATCAAATCCCGATGTATCCACTCGACCAAAAAAAAAACCTCATTCTTAACCCAAAAGTAAACTACTGCTACATCGTCATGCCTTTTGGACTAAAAAATGCAGGAGCTACTTATCAGAGGTTAATGAATAAGGTCTTTTCGGATTACATCAAGAAAATCATGGAAGTATATGTGGACGACATGTTAATAAAGACACAAAGTAAAAAGACGTTGCTGTCCGACCTTACCCAAGTATTCGACACTATAAGAAGGTATGGCATGCGACTTAATCCTGCAAAATGCACGTTCGCAGTAGAAGCTGGCAAATTCTTGGGTTTTATGCTCACACAAAGAGGAATCGAGGCAAATTCGGATAAATGCCGGGCCATACTCAACATGAAAAGCCCGACTTGTGTCAAAGGAGTACAACAACTCAATGAAAGGTTGGCAGCCTTGTCCAGATTTCTAGCGGGATTAGCAATAAGGTCTCTCCCCTTCTATGCCACTCTAAGGAAAGGAAAGAGGTTTAAATGGACAACAGGGTGCGAGCAGGCCTTCCAAGATTTCAAAAGATTCCTGGGACAACCACCTATCCTAACTCGGCCTCGGGAAGGGGAACCACTTATATTATATCTCGCAGTAGGAAGTCGGACAGTAGCCTCAGCACTAATCTGAGAAGATGACAGTGGGCAACAACCTGTGTACTTCATCAACAAAGCATTACAAGAATCCGAGCTGAACTACTAAAAATAGAAAAATTCGCCTATGCTCTCATATTAACATCTCGACGACTTCGTCCATATTTTCAAACTCACGCCATTAGGGTTCGGACCAACCAACCCATGAAAGGAATTTTGCAGAAAAGAAACTTAGCAGGCAGAATCTTGCAATGGGCAGTCGAGTTGCCCAAATTCGACCTTCAATATGAAGCTCGGACAGCCATCAAATCGCAATATCTAGTCGACTTCATTGCAGAATTTACAGACACCCCAAAAATCCCTACAGAATGGAATCTCTACGTAGATGGTTCCTCAAATAAAATGGGAAGCGGCGTGCGTGTGATAATTGAAAGCAACCAGGGAACCCAAATCAAACTTTCCCTCAAATTCAGGTTCCCTGCCTCAAATAACCAAGCAGAATATGAGGTGCTACTAGCTGGTTTGAAGCTGGCCAAGGAGGTTGGAGCTCAAAAGCTTATCATCTTTAGCGACTCACAAGTTGTCACTTCACAAATAATAGGGAGCTACTAAGCCAAAGATCCCACCATGAAAAATTACTTGGACAAAACCAGGCAACATCTTGGACAACTCGGAGAATATGAGGTCCGCCACATACCCCGAGAACAGAACGCTCGAGCTGATGCACTCTCAAAACTAGCCAGCACCAAACCAGGGGACAACAATAGAAGCCTCATCCAAGAAATGCTACAGAACCCGTCAATCTCGGAAGAAGAAAAAGTCCTAGCCATAACAGGTCAGGATCAAGGATGGATGACTCCCATAATTAACTACCTCAAAGTAGAAACGCTCCCCACAGATGAAAAGGAGGCAAAGAGGTTAAAACGGGAGGCACAATACTACACTATCATAGAAAATACTCTATACAAAAGAGGGATCTCAATACTATTGTTAAAATGTGTGGCGACTTCCAACACAAAGGAAGTTTTAGAAGAAGTACACAGTGGCATCTGTTGCAATTACCTCGGGGCACAGGCACTCACCAAAACAGTACTCTGGGCAGGATTTTATTGGCCAACTCTACAAAAAGAAGCCACAGAATTCGTAAAGACATGTCCACCATGTCAGAAACATGCCAATTTCCACATCGCCCAGCCAGAGGAACTCATCAGCGTAATTTCACCTTGGCCATTCGCAAAATGAGGACTCGACCTTCTTGGACCTTTCCCTCAGGGAATGGGACAAGTCAAATTTCTCATAGTAGGGATAGACTATTTCACAAAGTAAATAGATGCAGAACCCCTAGCTCACGCCACCGCTCAAAGAAGTAAAAAATTTCTATATAGAAACATTGTCACAAGGTTTGGGGTTCCATACTCCATCACCACAAACAACGGTACTCAATTTACAGATACGGGCTTTAGAAAATTGGTGGCCGATTTGAACATAAAACACCTATTTACGTCCGTAGAACACCCTCAGGCCAATGGACAAGTAGAAGCTGCCAACAAAAGTCATATTGGCCGGGCTAAAATGAAGATTACAGGATGCAAAGGGAGCCTGAGCCGAAGAGCTTCCCCAAGTCCTATGGGCATATCGAACAACGCCACATTCCACCACAAAGGAATCCCCTTTTAGATTAGCTTACGGGATGGAGACAATGATCCCAGTAGAGGTCGAAGAAGGGTCACCCAGAGTGATCCATTATAGTGAAGAGGCCAATTCCCAACTTCAAAGGGAAAAACTCGATCTACTTCCAAAAATTCGAGAAAGCGCTCGGATCAGGGAAGAGGCATTAAAATGTCGAATGGCTTTAAGATACAATCAAAAGGTAGTACCGCGAGGTTTTGCCGAGAATGACCTCATCCTAATCCGAAATGATATCGGAATAACTCGACCTGAAGAAGGAAAGCTGGCAGCAGACTGGAAAGGACCCTACCGAGTCATAGAAGTACTTGGAAAAGGCTACTATAGACTGTCCGAACTCGAAGGGCGAGAGCTTCCCAGGTCATGGCCCGCCTACAACCTAAAAAGATACTACAGTTAAAGGTAATAAAGATCTTAGGATAAGGTACACTCTTTTTCCTGAAAAGGTTTTTTAATGAGGTGCCAGGCCAAGATCTACAAAATTGCTCGACCTAGAGGGATAAAACTCCCACATGTATGTATATGCATTTTCTTCTAAATAAAGTTTTTTAGATTTTCTACAAATTCTCAAGACGCATTAGTCTAAAATGCTAAAAAATTCATCGCCCGATTATAAAGCTACAAGATCGGTAGAAAGTGAAGATCAAATTCACTGTCTGACCACAATAAAGATCAAAAAAGATGAAAACCAAATTCATCAAAAGGTCAACCAAACAGGGATCAAACCTGGCTTCGACAAGTTATCAAAAGTGATCCATTGAAAGGACCTGACGAGGTCTTAATAAAATAGGTTGTTAAAAATAACTTAAAAGACAGGCCGACATAGAGAAGTCAGACCAGCCGATCACAATAACCAAAGTTATAAAAAGTCAATCCCTGGAAAGAGGCCTGGCCAGTAATAAAAAAGAGGATTACTAAAAATAACTTAGAATGGACCGACGTAAAGAAGTCGGCCCCAAAATCAAAAAAGTTATAAAAAGTGATCCCTGAAAGATACCTGCAAAGGTCCAAGAAAGAGGATTACTAGAAATAACTTAGAAGGGACCGGCGCAAAGAAGTCGGCCCTAAAATCAAATAAGTTATAAAAAGTAATCCTTGAAAGAGACCTGACAAAGGTCCAAGAAAGATGATTACTAGAAGTAACTTATAAGGGGCCGACACGATGAAGTCGGCCTCCCACAAACAAGTTATAAATCCCTAAAAGAGATCTGACAAAGCTCCAAAAAGAGGATTACTAGAAATAACTTCAGATCAAAGTGAGGAAGTCAACATACAAGTTGGACCCAAACATCCACAACCTCAAAAAGAATCAAGCCACAAGTATGAAAATACAAAGGCAATCCAAAAAGGTCGGACAATAAGGCTCCAACACTCCCAAAAAACCTAAAAAGGTACTAGACAGATGCAGACAAATGTGTCATAAAAAGCACAAGTTATAATAATAACAAACTCAAGAGGCCACCAAAATCAGCGCCAAGAGCTTGAAAACTACTTTATTTTTGAAAATAAAGTTGCTAAACAAGCAACTAAGCAAGTAGCAGAAAGTCAGAACCTCCATTTACAAAATATAAAAAGTTCAAAAGCCCACAAGCCGGGCTATCTACACAAACATCCAGAATAATCATTGAGGATCCAAAGACTTCTCAACAGCATCAACACGGGGTGAAGGAGGACGAGTCTGAAGAGGCACCGCATCCACTGTCCCATCATCCCGGTTCAAGATTTGACAATCAAGTTCCGACTAAAGATGACCAACCTCAGCTGAAGGAGTTAAAGAGGTCAGCACAACAGAGGTTTTGGTGGCAGGCATTGAAAGAGGGTCGACATCATCATCATCAGGGTTATCAGGAACAATTTTAACGTCTTTTACAATGTTGTCCAAGCTAAAGAGAGTAAGGTCGAGCTCAGGGGCAAGAACCCGAACCTGCTCCTTAAGGTTCTTATAAGCAGTATTTACGCTGCCTACAAGGTGACTCTGGAGCTCGGGGTAATCAGCTTGAGCAGACTCTAAATCATCCCTGAGACGCATCATCTCCCTATAGGTCGTGACATAGCTCTCATTGTGCTTCAATGCCGTGTCTTTAGCCAACCTCACAGAAGCTGCCAAGGCAATAGAACTAGCCTTCTCGCCCTCCAACTCCTTCTCCAGCTTGGTCACTTTCACTTCGAACTCCTCCTTTAAACCCTTCATTCGGTCGAACTCCAACTTATCCTCCTCCATAAAGGCTTTTGTAGCATGAATGGGAAGATCTTGGGCAGTCCGATATAAAGCCGCACCCATGTGTGCCATCTTGACGCTGCTTCGAGTAATAAAGTCCAAATGGCAAAGAAGAGAAACATCGTCAGTAGGCATGGTACCATAAGGACCAATTTGCTGGTCCACAAACTCGACAGCGTCAAAGTTAGGGGCATCAAGGTTAAAGGGCTCAACTATTTTTTGCTTTTTCGAAGGAGGAGCACCGGTAGGAGAAGAGGTAGCAGTAGAAGCCTGTGAAGGATCAGCCAAACGAAACCGAGGAGTAGGGATCATCCTCCTCAGTCCAGGAGAGATCGAAATAGATGGCTTTGACAAAACCTGAGAGGACCCCTCCCCAGCCACCTTGGCCGAGACGTTTTGAGCCGCCGTAGCCTTCCTCGCCTTCTTGAAGGCTTTCATGGAGTAATTATTCTTGGCCATCCCTGAAAAACAAAAGAAACCATAGAAGAAGATTACAAACCAGAAAACAAAGAAAGCAAAGTAAAGTGGAGCAAAATATAATACCCAGCACAGTTCGAATTAAGGACGGATCCCCCAAAAATTTCTTGGTATCAAGATGGGGAGGCTCCCCCCAAATATCCTCCAAGACAGTCACAAAAGCCTGCTCAACCTCGTCCAACATTTCCTAAGTATACCTAGACACCACTAAGTTCTTCTGCCATTCTAGAGGAAAGCGGGGCTCGCCATTCTCATCCAAAAAGAAAGGACGAGCTCCTTCAACAGCTCGGATCTTAAAAAAGTAATTTTTAAAATCCCGGAAAGACTCATCATACATGGAAAAAACTTTATGTCCTTGGGCTGACCTAAAAGAAATCCAAGAAGCTTTCTATTTGGTAGTCCCAGGCTTGGTCAACACAAAGAAATACAGAAAAAGAGTTTGAGAAGGCGTAACACCAAATTCCTGACAAACCAACTGAAAAATCTTAACGAAACCCCAAGAATTCGGATGAAGCTGAGATGGGGCTACATTACAAGACCATAACAGGTCGGTCTCAAAAGAAGTAAAGGGAAGGGTGATGTTCATCTGGCTAAAGAAGAAATCGTATGCATAAAAAAAGGGACGCCCCCTGGGTCAGAACAGGGAAGCAGACCCTTTCGTCAGAATCAGGTGCTACCAATTCATAGTTGTTTTCTTGATCCCCACTACTACATATTCGATGATGTTTCCTAAGCTCCACACAGAATTCCGAATTAGCTAGAGATACACACAGCAACACAAGGGAGTCCAACCAGTCAGACATCGCCTCAGGAACCTTAGAAGATGCCTCGACAATATTTTTTCGAGAAGACATGGCCAACTAATCCTACAAACAATAAAAGAAAATGGATTACTAACCAAAAAATAGCTCGGGCGATATTAAAACAACTCGGACAAATATGATCCAGAGCAATTCAAATAGTAAAAGGAAAGCCCCAAGACACACACCAAGGTCCAGGGGCATCCTTTGGAGGCAGTGACACAGAGCAAAAGACTCAGGGAAACCTACAGAAGCTAAAACAACCTAGAAAAAGACTCTAAGCAAAAAAGACGCAAGTCAGAGCAAGATCACCAAGAAAACCATCGTTCTCTACAAATCTATCACAACAGAAAAGAGACTTTCTTTCAATCAACACTCCGAAAGAGAAAAATGGATTGTCAAAGCCGCCTCTCAACTACAGTTTCAGTCTACAAAAACTACCAGGCAACAAAATATACCAAGAAAAATCATCAAAGATGCAACCTTTCCCAAAATCAAACAAGCCATTATCCCAACAACCTACAAAATCTACAGAAGCAGTAGACAAACATGCAAAGCCTTAAAACCCCATCCATCAGCAGAAACACCAAAATACACATAAAGATTGAAAGAAAGCCAGAAAAGTACATCACAATGAACGGACAGGCACAGAAACATGAAAGGGTCCAAGCTTTCCAACAAAGGGCTCAAACAAAATTTAAACTTTTCCAAAAGAGCAACGAGGAAAGTAAAGAAACGAGAAGCCAACCTGAAAGAAGAAAACTTTGGAGGAACGGAATTGCCCTTCAAACAAATCACCAAATAGTGTCACGAGGAAAAATGCAAATGCGCAAAGTCTCAGGCAAAGTAGAAAGATATAGAGAAAAAGGGTTCCAGAGAATAGAAAGAACCGTTTTTTCTGTGTGTAAAGTTCAAGATAAAAGAAGCAAGAGAAAGGGGCATTAAAAACCAATTAATGGGCGTATTAAACTCTCGCACATTTCCAAGACAAAAAAGGTTAAAAGCGCACGCTTCTAAAAGCGAAGGAGAAACTCTTCACGTTCAAAAGTTACAGCAAAGTTGACAAAATGCTCGAGTTTGGCTTCACCATAAAAGGATCGGAGTCTTGAAACCGCAAGACTCGACCTAAAAAATAGAAAACCGAGCTCGAGCAGGGGCACTGTTCATACCCTGGGTCGAGCTGTCTGACCTGGGATGTTCTACTAACAAGTTGACCAACCTCTTTAGGTCAGGACAATCCGACCTCTTCTCAAAGAGCTCGGCCAAATCACCAGGAAAGCCCAAAAAGGGCCCAAATGGAGGACCACGCCCCAAATCCTAAGGCAGCCTAAGCCTACAGAGAGAAGGGCGGTTCCCTTAAAGATAAGAGGACCTCACTTGAAGATAAGATAAAGATAAGATAAGATAACTAACTCATCTTATCTAAGAAGGTCACTCTACGCCATTATAAATACACTGGAGCACCCAGGTATAACTCATACTCTAATTCTACTAAATACCTGCTTAATAACCTTGCTAACTTAAGCATCGGAGTCCTTTGCAGGTACCACCACCCTCTGGTGACGAAGGATCATCACGACCCTCCAGTCCAACAAGCCGGACACAATAGCTCCGACCAGTACAGAAGATCTCGTCCAAGATCGACCTACAGTTTCAGGTAACCCTCAGAACAATTACCGACAAATTTACCGTCAAAAACAGAAATCCATCGATAACGATGTGACCAAACAAATTACACATCAAAATCGTCTGTAAAGCAGACGCTAATGTACAACGCTAAATCTGACGATAAATCTAATGATACTCAGCATTTTTCTTATAGTCCATCCTAATGCAGAACTCGATAGTTTGGTGAGGGCTGATGAGCAGAAAATCAATGTGCTCGGATATTGGCACATGCACCAAATCGTTCAAGTAATACCACGGTGAGCAGATATCATTTTCACGAGGATTAACGGATTGAGACAAGCAACGTCTGATTTAATCTCTAATTAGATCAATCAAATCTTGGCAAGAGAATTGTAGATCTGGAATTAAAAGTAAGAACAGTGAATAAGAAAATGAGAGAATGATTTATAAAGATGGAAGAAAATCAATGGATGAGTGATTCTCCCGAAAACTGTCTCTCAACAATTTTCTTGCCGGCAAGTGCACCAGATTATCGTTAAGTAAAAACTCACAATAGAGTAAGGTCGAATCCCACAGGGATTGGTTGGTTAAGCAATGTTAATTGAAGGATTGTTCTAGTTGAGTGAAATCATAGATTGAATTTGGGATTGCAGAATGTAAATTTGGCGGGAAGCTTAAATTGCAAGAAATTAAATGTGCAGAAAGTAAATTGCAAGAAATTAAAGGACAGAAGGTTAAATTACGAGAAATTAAATGGGAATGGGGGTTAAGCATGAAATTAAATAGCAGAATGTAAATAGAATGGGTAGACCAGAGATGGAAAATTCATTGGGTTTTAGGAGATATTGAATTCTTCGGATCAAATCATTTTCATCTCTTCCTCAATCAATGCATTCATTGACATTGGTTGGCAATCTTAGATGATCGGATCCCAATGTCTTGGCTCACCAATCTCTCTAAGCATGAACAATTGCCCAATGTCTTGATTTAATTGCTCATGGGAAGAGTTGAAGTTCAGTCACTGACTATACCACACAAATTCATAGATCAAAGTATTGGTAGGATTACATGTCACTATATCCATCCAACCCCCAACTTAATCCAATGTGAGAAAGCAATTCTAGCATGAATTCTTCATCCCTCTCTCAAGGATCTGAAGAATTCCAATTATGGATAGCTTCTTTCTCAAGACAACTATCCAATTGAATTAAGACCGAAAGCTTTCTAACAAAATTCAAGAGAAAAGAAAGAAGAAGAAGATGAAAACTACTATTTATCTATTGAATTACAATAGAGCTCCCTAACCCAATGAAATGGGGTTAGTTGGTCATAGCTCAATTCAATTTACAGAGAAGAAGAGTGCAGGAAAATTAAAGCCTAGCGAGAAAGTAAAAGAAAAAGAAAGTACATAAACAAAAGGGAAAAGTGCAGAAGAAAAATAAATAGAGTGCTAAACTCCCAGAGCCCCCTCAGGGCCTCCCAAAAGCTCCTTCAATCTTTAACAATTCTTCTATTTATAACCCTCTTCTCATCTTCAATCGGATCAAGTATTTGGATATGGGCCTTAGAAGCAGTTATTGGTAACTCACTTTCATATTGGGCATAGGTGCAATTTGGAATTGAATTGGACTTAACGTTGGTGATCACGTTTGAGGGAAAACATTGAATCAAACGCTATTTTGAAAATTTAGTTCTGCTTGCTGTTATTGGCATTTGACTAAACGTTGGAGGGCCAACGTTCTGCTACTCACGCGTACGCGTGACCTATGCGTACGCGTGCCATACGCGTGCGCGTGCCATACGCGTGCGCGTGGTTGGGCTGAAAAAGTATGTTCACGCGTACGCGTCAATGATGCGTACGTGTCGATGCAAAATTCCCAACTCCCATTTCTAAAATCTTATCGTGGACGTTGGAGGAAGAGTTTGAGGCAGCGTTGGACCTCCAACGTTCGCATGTCCACGTGTGCACGTCACCTACGCGTGCACGTGGATGCTAAATTCTCAAATTCCAAATCTGAATGTTGCACATCAAGCCTTGAGACGTCACTTTGTCCTCTTGTCAATGTTGCCAATTTAATGCCCATTATAGACTATTATATATGGTTGGAAAGTGCTTGTCAGCTTTCTAACCAAACTAGAATCAATTCATTTGTACATCTACAACTCAAAGATATGCTCCTTTGAAGGGGATAGGGTCGCTAGCATCGGTGTGCAACATTAGAGGCAACGTTGGCACACCAACGTGGTCGAAAATGCCAGATTCTAGAGCTCAAACGCATTGTCCACCCCATACGATTATATATTGTTGGAATGTCCTAAATGTCTAATTTTCAATGCCGTTGAGAGCGCATCATTTGGAGCTCCACATCTTGAGTTATACTCCATTGAAGGTGCAGAGGTCAGCTGGCCTTACTACAGGTTGGTACCATGTTCATTTATGCACTTTTCAGGGTAGTTTTCTCCCTCAATTTTAGTGTCCACCATATAGTGCCTATATGCTTAGAAAGCTCTCGATTCCTACTTTCCAATGTTTTTGGAATCACCTCAGTTGGAGCTCTGTAGCTCAAGTTATTCATGTTGGAAGTATACCCCTTCATGCTGTGGGGAGCAACATTTCCATCAACGTTGGAGCACCAACTTTGGCTCCAATGTTGCTTCTCTTTGCCTCCTTTCATGGTCTTCTTATTGCCTCTTTGCCTTCCCTTTTCCTAGCTTCCTTTCCACCTATCATCAACCAAACATTTCCATCTAAGTTTGCTATAATTCACATGATCTTTGCATCATTAAATCATCAAACACAAGTTGCATAAAATCTTATGAAAAGCACATAAATAACCAAGTTTGAATGAATCAAGGTGTGCATGAAATTCTCATCCAAATACTTACTTATTGCCTAAGAAATGCATGAAACTACTCTAAAACAAACTAAAAATGGCTTGTGAAACTAGCCAAGATGCCTTGGCATCACAACACCAAACTTAAATCTTGTTTGTCCTCAAGTAAGTGATAAAACATGAAAATACAAGAGATACAAGTCGTTATTCAGAGAATTCAAATCCTTGGCTCACGGAGTTTCATCCATGGCAACTTAGGTTCATGTTCATGCTGGTTTCTAGGCTCGCATATACTCTTGAACTCTCACTCTATTGCCTTCTATGAGACTCTTATTTTTTATCCTTAGCTTCTCTATTTTTTTTCTTTCCTTCTTTAGAGCTTATTGCTTTTTGTAGCTAAGTGTTTTGTGTTTAGACAACTCTTTAGGATATGTTTTTAGCCAACACTCCCAAACCAGTTGGTTCAAGGTGCTAAGTGTTGAAACACCCCTAAGGACTTAATCACCCAAGTCTCTCCTCAGAACATACACACCACAGGCACATGGTTTGTTATTCATTCCTTAGACCTTGGTGTCCAGTACCTCTTTGGGTTGCTAAATGCCTTGTGACAAGGTTGCTCTTGATAGTGGACTTTCAGTTGACAATCTTGGGTTAGTAAGCCCAAGTTGTCAAGTGATGAAGCACTCCTAAGAACTTACTCATCCAAGCAGATCCTTGCATAAAAACACCACAGACACATGCCTCAAGATCCAAACTATTGGTGCCTAGCTTTATTTGCTCTTTTCTTTCTTTTTCATTCTCTTTTTCTCTTTTTAGGATCTTTATTAATTCATTTAAGTCTCATAGAATGCACTTCAAGCTCATAATTCAAGAGATATCTTAGCCCTTTACTTTATTGATGAACCAACTTAGCTAACAAATACCACCACAACACTGGGACTTAATTCTGCACATTGGATTTCACTCTTGTCTTTCACAGCAAATTCTCATAAACTCTTTTATTAAGCTTAAGGACACAGCATACAATTCAAGCAAGGAAGCAGTAGCCTAGGTACTTAGACTAGCACATTTATGACAAAATAAAAAAAAACAAACACTAAATTCTAATGACTTAAATTAAAGAATAACTATCAACAGGGGCACATCCAGACTTCTAATTTCAACATTCCAAAGCAGATGGAATTAAGTAACAATACAACCTCTTGGTGGTGCCTTCTAGCTCTCCCTTTGTCATCATCATCCATAGCTTTTGCATCCTTCTTTGTCTCCTTGGATGATGGTGCATCATTTTTCCAAGAGATTGATTGAATTCCTGTAAAGTTATTGGAAGTTGTTTGCTCCCAAAGCACTTGAAAAACAGTTAGCATGCATGTATGCTAGTGAATTATTGAACTTAATTTGGTGTGTGAACACCAAACTTAGTTCCTTGCCTAATGCAGCAGATTGAATACATGTAGAAACCTCATGTGCTTTTATTAATAAAACGACTATAAACTAGAAAGCAAATAATTGTTAAGTAAGTTCCCTGATTGTTTGGAATTAATGACTATTAATACCAACGGTTGAAATGTGCTTTTATTAATAAATCGACTATAAACTAGAAAGCAAATAATTGTTAAGTAAGTTCCCTGATTGTTTGGAATTAGTGACTATTAATACCAAGGGTTGAAATGTGCTTTTAATGAAATTTTTGGTGGAACACCAAACGTAGAATCTTACATTCACCCTTTGAATTGTTTTGGTGTGCAACACCAAACTTATCTCCTTGCAATACAGAGAAATCTACTTAACTCTTTTATTGAAATAACTAGGAAAAGAAAACTACCTCTTGAATTGGTGACTCACTTGGTACAAGGATCACTTTCAGTTGCTATACCAATTCTTCAATTTCACCCTCATTAAGCACTTCTCCACTCCTTAGACTGATGGCATGATATTCTTCCCTGGCCAAGGGAAGACATTGGTTGATTTTTCAACAAAATATTATGCTAATTGTCTCATTTGCTCTTCCTGATTTCTCCTTGAGATCTCCACATCTTCAATCACCTCTCTTATATTTTCCTAAAACCTCACTGAGTTGGACAATGACGTGGTATCTCTTGGAGAGTTCTTCTATTGCAACTTCTAGGAGATTTTGTGGAGGTGCATTGGTTGGACAATTACAGGATGTTAGTCCTTGATACATGGGGTATGCAACATTAAAGTCCCTTCCCAAGTCAAAATTTCTGCGATTGTCATAATAATATGAACTATGTTGTGGCTCTGGGAATGATGCACGGAAACTTGTCTCTCAACAAATTTCGCTCGGCAAGTATACCGAATTGTCGTCAAGTAAAAACACAATAGAGTGAGGTCAAATCCCACAGGGATTGATTGGTAGAGCAATTTTAATTAGAGGAGTGTTCTAGTCAAGCTAAGCCAAATTGAGTTGAGAATTGTAGAAACTTAAATGCGGGAAAGATAAATGACATGGAATGTAAAGTTGCAGAATCTTAAATGGAGAGTTGGGGAGATGAGCATGAAAGTAAATAACAGAAAATAAAGAGAATGGGTAAGATCAGATATGGAAAATTCATTGGGCTTAGGAGATGTTGCATTCTTCAGATCAAGTTCATTTTCATCTCTTCCTCAATCAATACATTCATTGATCTCTTTGGCAATCTTAGGTGATTGGATCCAAATTCCTTGGCAACCCAATCTATCTAAGCTTGAACAATTGCCCAATTCCTTGATTTAATTGCTCATGGGAAGAAATGAAGTATGGTCACTGATTATACCACATGTATTTCCAAATGAAAGTGTTGGTAGGATTATATGTCACTATATCCATCCAAACCCCAATTCGGTCCAACATGAGAAAGCATTTCTAGCATGATCTCTTCATTCCTCTTCCAAGGCTCGAAGGAGTTCCAATTATGGAGAGTCTCTTTTCCAAGATAACTAACCAATTGGTTAAAGACCGAAAGCTTTCTAGTAAAATGAAGAGAAAAAAAAGAGGAAGAAGAATGAAAATTATAATTGATCCATCAAATTACAATAGAGCTCCCTAACCTAATGAAAAGGGGTTTAGTTGTTCATAGCTCTGGGAATGGAAAACAAGAAAGAAAAGTGCATTCTAAAATAAACTAGAAATTGCAGGCAAAATAAAATATACAGAGTATAGCTTTCAATAATGCCAACCTCCTTTCTAGTTCAAAACTACCCCTATATATACTACTCTTCTGATCTTCTAGTTAGCTCTTCAAATCTTAGATATGGGCCTTTGATCTTTAGTTGAAGCAGTTATAGTCTTCAGTGGGCTCAGCTTTGCTTGCAGAAAAAGAGTGAGTCAGGCATGGTATGCAGTTAGTCAGGACGTTAGTGGCGTTAACGTTAAGTGTAAATTCTGGTTCGAAGACGTTAGTGACATTAACTTTGTCACTAACGTCCTAACCCAATTAAGCCACGTTAACCCCAACGTTAGTGGCACTAACGTGACCACTAACATAGCCTTTCTATCCTTCGCTAGCATTATTGGCACTAACTTTGCCAATAATGCTACATTCTTGCCCTTTTTCCCACGTTAGTGGTCCACGTTAGTGTAACTAACGTGACCATTAACGTAGGCATGCTATGACACGAAGGCGTTAGTGACACTAACTTTGTCACTAATGCTACAAAATTCCTTCTCTTCCACGTTAGTACTCACGTTAATGGCGTTAACATGGCCACTAATGCAGGTAATCTTGGCTTGGTCCAACGTTAGTGACAAAGTTAGTGTCACTAACGTTGGCGATTTCCTCTTTGCTCCACGTTAGAGTTCACGTTAGTAGCACTAACGTGGCCTTTAACGTGGTTATGTGTGGCTTTTGCAACGTTAGTGGTGTTAACTTTACCACTAACATTGGAGCTTCCTCTTCCTTCCACGTTAGTTTCTACGTTGGTGTAGCTAACGTGGGTTGTGATGGCTTTCAAAGGCGTTAGTGGGTGATAACTTCACCACTAACGTTGCAAGCTTGCTCCCTTTCCACGTTAGTGGTCACGTTAGTGATACTAACGTGGCTACTAACATGGTTCTTCTATCCTTCCTTTGTCCTGAAATCAAACAAACATGGTTCATCAAAGCTTTGTTTCAGGTCATGAGATCTTGCATTATATAAATTGGCATTCAACTCATGCATTATTCTCATAAAATCATGTAAAGTTCACATTGTTTGCTTGAATCAAGGTGTAAGTGTACATTCACCCAAAATCTGCTTATTTCCTAAAAAAATGCATGAAACTACCTAAAAATAGTAAAGAAAAGGCTAGTGAAACTGGCCAAGATGCCCTGGCATCAGCGAAGTACCCCATTTCATGTTCTTGATTTTTCCATCCACCATGAGCATAATGATGTGAATCATTCTGTAATGGTGGAATGTTTCTCGTGAATTTTGATTGACCAAAAGATGATGGGTACTCCTTTCTTTCTTGCAAAAAGCTCTGTCTCAAACAGTAATCACCAAAAGAAATTGGAATATTTATTATCACAAATGAGGGATTCTTAGTGAGGCAATATCACAAATAGCTTATAGTGCAAAGAATAATTTTAACAAGCTGAAACAAAAACTATTTTCAAAAGAAAAGAAAAATTGCTCAATCTAGTTATCCTCCAATTTAATCATTGTCAATACAAAACCAATCCCTGGCAATGGCACCATAAACTTGATTCTCCCGAAAACTGTCTCTCAACAATTTTCTTTCCGGCAAGTGCACCGGATTATCGTCAAGTAAAAACTCACAATAAAGTGAGTTTAAATCCCACAGGGATTGGTTGGTTGAGCAATGTTAATTGAAGGATTGTTCTAGTTGAGCAAAATCATAGATTGAATTTGGGATTGCAGAATCTAAATTGGCGGGAAGCATAGATTGCAAGAAATTAAATGTGCAGAAAGTAAATTGCAAGAAATTAAATGACAGAAGCTTTAATTGCGAGAAATTAACTGGAAAAGGGGGTTAAGCATGAAATTAAAGAGCAGAATGTAAATAGAATGGGTAGACCAGAGACGGGAAATTCATTGGGATTTAGGAGATATTGAATTTTCCGGATCAAATCATTTTCATCTCTTCCTCAATCAATGCATTCATTGACATTGGTTGGCAATCTTAGATGATCGGATCCCAATGTCTTGGATCACCAATCTCTCTAAGCATGAACAATTGCCCAATGTCTTGATTTAATTGCTCATGGGAAGAGTTGAAGTTTGGTCACTGACTATACCACACAAATTCATAAATCAAAGTATTGGTAGGATTACATGTCACTATATCTATCCAACCCCCAACTTAATCCAATGTGAGAAAGCAATTCTAGCATGAATTCTTCATCCCTCTCTCAAGGATCTGAAGAATTCCAATTATGGATAGCTTCTTTCTCAAGACAACTATCTAATTGAATTAAGACCGAAAGCTTTCTAACAAAATTCAAGAGAAAAGAAAGAAGAAGAAGATGAAAACTACTATTTATCTATTGAATTACAATAGAGCTCCCTAACCCAATGAAATGGGGTTAGTTGGTCATTGCTAAATTCAATTTACAGAGAAAAAGAGTGTAAGAAAATTAAAGCCTAGCTAGAAAGTGAAAGAAAAAGAAAGTACATAAACAAAAGGGAAAAGTGCAGAAGTAAAATAAATAGAGTGCTGAACTCCCAGAGCCCCCTCAGGGCCTCCCGAAAGCTCCTTCAATCTTCAACAATTCTTCTATTTATAACCCTCTTCTCATCTTGTATTGGATCAAGTATTTGGATGTGGGCCTTGGTTGAAGCAGTTAGGAGCAATTCTCCAGGGATGGGCATTGGCAACTCACTTTCATATTGGGCATAGGTTTAATTTGGAATTGAATTTTCCTTAACGTTGGTGATCACGTTGGAAGGCAAACGTTGAATCAAACGCCATTTTGAAAATTCAGTTCTGCTTGCTGTTATTGGCATTTGACTCAACGTTAGAGGGCCAACGTTCTACTATTCACGCGTACGCGTGATCTACGTGTACGCGTGAATGGTCAAATTTGCCATTTCACGCGTGTGCGTGCCATACGCGTGTGCGTGGTTAGGCTGAAAAAGTATGTTTACACGTACGCGTCGATGCAAAATTCCCAACTAACATTTCTGAAATCTTATCACGGATGTTGGAGGCAGAGTTTGAGGTGACGTTGGACCTCCAACGTTCGCACATCCACGCGTGCGCGTCACCTACGCGTGCACGTGGATGCTAAATTCTCAAATTCCAAATCTGAATGTTGCACATCAAGCCTTGAGATGTCACTTTGTCCTCTTGTCAACGATGCCAATTTGATTTCCACTATAGTCTATTATATATGATTGGAAAGCGTTGAATGTCAGCTTTCTAACCCAACTGGAATCACCTCATTTGAACATCTACAACTCAAGTTATGCTCCTTTAAAAGGGACAGGGTCGCTGGCGTCGGTGTGCAAGGTTAGAGGCAACGTTGGCACACCAACATGGTCGAAAACACCAGATTCTGGAGCTCAAACGCATTGTCCACCCCATACTATTTTATATTTTTGGAAAGTCCTGAATGTCTACTTTCTGATGCCATTGGGATCGCATCATTTGAAGCTTCATAGCTCGAGTTATACTCCATCGAAGGTGCAGAGGTCAGCTGGCCTTACTAGAGGTTGGTACAATATTCGTTTATGCACTTTTCGGGGCAGTTTTCTCCCTCAATTTTATTGTCCACCATGTAGTGCCATATATGCTGGGAAAGCTCTCGATTCCTACTTTTTAATGCTTTTAGAATTACTTCATTTGGAGCTTTGTAGCTCAAGTTATTTTTGTTGGAAGTATACCCCCTTCAGGCTGTGGGGAGCAACGTTTCCAGCAACGTTGGAGCACCAACTTTGGCCCAACGTTGCTTCCCTTTGCCTCCTTTCATGGCTTTGTTGTTGGATCTTTGCCTTCCCTTTTCTTAGCTTCCTTTCCACCTATCATCAACCAACATTTGCATCAAAGTTTGCTATAATTCACAAGATCTTTGCATCATTAAATCATCAAACACAAGTTGCATAAAATCTTATGAAAAGCACATAAATAACCAAGTTTGAATGAATTAAGGTGTGCATGAAATTCTCATCCAAATACTTACTTATTGCTTAAGAAATGCATGAAACTACTCTAAAACAAATAAAAAATGGCTTGTGAAACTAGCCAAGATACCCTGGCATCAGTGAGGATATTGAAGGCCTCATAGATGTTTGATTCTTGAAAGAACAATGCTTATGCTTTCTTATATTAACTCATGTAAAAATCTTTTCACAGCAAATCATTTATAATCAAATTCTAATTCCTTGGTAATTTAATTTCTCTTAACCCAACTAATTGCCAATCCCTTGGTCAACTAATTAAAAGAATAGGTGAAGAATGGTTCGATTTTAAGCAACACAATATTCAAAAACTATCCATAATTGAATTATATGTCACGTATTCAAAACTAGTTCTAAATAATTGAAGATTATGAGATGAGTTTCAAGCTAATTTCGAAATTAATTTTTCCAAAGTAATAATAGAATCCAAGATAACATTAAAATATTTTCCAAGACTTTTAACTATTAATGATGAAGAAGGAAACTCAATCTTGAAAAAATAAAGAAGCATGAATTAAAATAAAAAAATATTCACATTATAAATCTATTGATGACAAGTCATCTTAGGCTAGTTTTACTACCTTACCCGCGGGTTGAGAATCTCTCAACCCTAACCCTAATTCAATTGAATGCTTGTGTGAGCCTCGGAAGGGGAATCCCTTGCATTAGAATTGGAGCTCTATCCTTCACTACTCTCTTGATCAACAATATTCGGGAGGAATTAAGACCCTGAGAGTTAGTGTGGCTTATGGATGAGAGATATGCACTTAACCTCTTCTCATGACAATTAGATCAATGAATTGGCAAGATTGATTGTGATTAAAGAGATTGGATTGCTAAGGAATTGGGATCCAATCAATTTCAATCTGCCATAGATCTACTCATATGGTTGAGAAAGGAGTTGAGACCCACTTGATTCATGATAGATTATGATAACTCCAATCCTTGATGAATCACTTTCTTTGAATTTCTCTATTTTAGATCTCTTTGATTCCATTTTAATTTACAATTGTTCATTGCTGTTCTGAGTCCCAGTACCCAATTCCCTTTATTATTCATGCAATTTAAGTTCCCATGTAATTTAGATTCTGCACTTTTACTTTCCTGCACTTTAAGATTCAGTTATTTACATTCCTTGCAATTTAAGATTCAGTCCTTTTAATTTATTGCACTTTAAGTTTCAGCTATTTAAGCTGCTTGCCATTTACTTTTCAAGCTCTTTACATTCTGCATTTTAGATTTCTTGCAATTTACTTTATGTTAATCAAATTTCACTCAAATCACCACTGTCAGCTTAACTAGACTAATCACCATACTAAAATTGCTTGATCCATTAATCCCTATGGGATCGACCTCACTTTCGTGAGTTTTACTACTTGATGCGACCCGGTACACTTGCCGGTTAGTTTGTGTGGAATCGAATCTCCATCATCATCTATAAACCAAACAAAGCTCCTAACCTTCAATCTTAATAATAATAATAATTCAAATCCAATCTAGAATTAAATCCTAACAACCAAATCTTTATCTTTCTAGAAGGAATTAGTGCTAACTAATCTCTTGAATCTTGAATCTTCAGATGAGATTAAGGATTTCCATGATTGTATTATTGGAGTCGGGCATTGGAAATTGTTGTATCCATGGAGTTTTTAAGCTTGGAGTGCCAGGCATTGCTTTTGGAATTTGGGCATTGGCCCGATTGAGCAAGAGGACCGTCGGGCTTACTGAAGGGCCACCGGGCATTAGTCCAATTGAGCAAGGGGCTACCGAGAGTTGGTGTTGGGAGCCGGGAACGGTGACAGGCTGTCGGGCATTGGCAAAGGATGATGGGCGCCCGTTGTGTTGTTTTGGGCATCCAGTTTTGAGATTTTAGATCCTGGTTGGGCCTCTTTTGGACTGTATTTATGTTTTCTTGTTAAAAAATATTTAATTCTTGATTACTTTAAGAACAAAAGCTCCTAAAACCACAATAATACTAAAACATCTCCAAATTCTTGATTAATTTTGAAATTCCACTAGAAAACATAAGGAATTTGATTAAAATCGAAGAAAACTAATGAAAAAAACCTAAAAAACTACTAAAGATGCCTAGGCATTAAGGGCTAATAAGGACCGAAAAAGGTGTGCTGAAAATGAAAAGGACCGTCGAGAAGAAGAGAGAGAGATGAGAGAAAGGGAAAGGGATGATAGAATTATGATGTTGATTGTAATAGAGATAATTTATCCCACAAGGGAAAATCTGGCAGTAGGACCAATGATTGTGGTGCTAAACCATTCCATGATGAAGATGAAAACTTTGGCCTGCGCCCTATGTCATCTACTTGCATATTGAAGTCTCAAAAGTACAGTTAAATATGTTATTGTATGTTGTGTGTCTTTTATCGAGTGTGTTTTGTGGTTTGATTATTTTATTCATTGCATTGTTTTCTCCTTACTTTGATATTTTGATTGCAATTTGGTACTGTTTGTCTGGCCACTTATCTCTTATCTCTTATGACTTGTGAGTTTTTGAAAGTTTCAAAAAAAAAGTGTAGCAAGATTTAAAATTATATATAGTTTTTTTACATTATTTAAATTAGTTATTCAATCTATGATTGAAAATTTTATATGAATTTGCAAGGTTTTATTAGGAAGATTAATGAAAAAAAATAGAATAGGTTTTCTGAGCTATGTTATAGCCACGCTTTTTATTGTACAATAGTGTTCAATTGGCACGCTCCAAAAGCGTAGCCATATCTTCTACTATATGCACACTTTTAAAAGCAAGCCTATATATCCACCAGAGAATACGCTTCAAAAGTGTCTATATAGGGTTATACATTCGGCCATGCTTTTAAGCGTGGGAATAGATAAAAGCGTGGCAAAAAATAAAGCGTGCCAATAGATCGACAAAAGCGTCACGATAGAGCAACAGGCATGCTCGCGGATATGACCCTTTCAAAAGTGTGCCGATAGCTCAAAAGGCGTGGTGAAAAGTTGTCACTATGCTTTTTCCCACTTTTTGGCACACTTTAAAAGTGTGACAAAAGCCAATTTTTCTTGTAGTGTCATTTAAGAAATAAAATGATAAGTTTTAACTAACACGTGCCTGTCATGTGTTACTTTTTTCAAATTCAGAATTTGGAAAGACAATTACACAATTTCTAAAATGGCACATTTTTTTGGAAATACACGTCTCCTAGCCTCTTAAGGATCTTACTTCATATTAAACATTTTCAGAGAAGTTGCTACTTCTTTAATACTTTTTCTCTTTTATCACTCTTTTGAAAAAAATTCCTCTTTCTCCAAAACTCCTCTCTCTATCTCTATGAATTCCCAGTCAGCTTAATAACAAAATGCCTCTCCGTCCATTACTGCTGCTTTGTCAACTTCACGGTTGTCGCCACTGCCAATATTACTTCCACCACTATTCTGGCGACCACGCCTTCTTTTATTCCTCCATTTATTTCCACCACTATTGTTGCTAATGCCACTATTTCTGCCCTTGGTGCAGTGGCTTCAACTCAAAACTTACTTCACCCGGATGAGCGGATATTTTATACGTTTTTTGGTATCATGTTCATATAGTTTTCAGCACGTTTTGTTTATTTTTAATTAAGTTTTTATAGGTTTTAGTGTTAAATTCATATTTTTGTATTCTACTATGAGTTTGTGTGTTTTTGTGCAATTTCAGGTATTTTTTGGCTGAAATTGAGGAGCTATTTTTGTGCAAAAGTCTATTTCAGAGACAGAGAAAGCACTGCAGATGTTGTCCGGATCTGCCCTCCTTTCACTCGGAAGATCTTTTCTGGAGCTACCAAAGTCTAAATGGAGCGTTCTCAACGGATATGGAAAGATGACTTACAGAGCTTTCCAAAAATGTATAATAGTTTATACTTTGCTTTAGAATTGAAGGCCCAAAACTGGCGTCCAACGCCAGCCTCCTGTCCCCTTCCAAGCTTCTAACGCCCAAGGAAAAGAGACTAGTGTCCAAACGTCCAGAGATGACCCCCGAGCTAGTGTTCAATGCCCTAGAGACCTCATAGCATGTGGATCTCATTAAAGCTCAGCCAAAACACTCACCAAGTGGGTCCTAGAAGTGGATTTTAGCACTAAAAGACCGTTTTACCCTATCTTATGTAATCCTTAGTCATTGGCTTAGTATTTAAAGAACTTTTACACTTTTCATTAGGGAAGATCTGCCATATTTTATTTTTATCATTGTATTTCCTTATCAGTATGAGCTTCTAAACCTCCTAGGTTGAGGCGAGGAGCACTGCTGAGTTCTATGAATTAATAAAAGAATTACTATTTTTCTTCAATCCGTGTTTGATGAATTCTAAGATGTATATTCGTTCTTCAACATGCTGAATGGGATGATCCATAACAATCAGTTCAGTTCATCATACTAAGATCGCATGCCTGACAACCACCCGTGTCTATTTGGGTTCATGTGAATAGTGACTGGAAGGCACGAAACGCCAGAGGGCTAATCTTCGACCTCATTGGGGACTTCTCGAGACACCAGTTCAGCTGAGGCATGGGGAGATTAGGGTCTCTGTGGTAGAGGCTAGAATCCAAAGGTGCAGCATTCTCTGATCCGATATATCTGACCTTGTCTATGGCATTTTGAGTAGGATTATAAAGGAGAATGGACTGCAGGAGCTTCACCCTCAATCAGACTGGATGCGCACTAACCCTGATGTTCAGATCTGGAGGAGCATTGGCGACCTCTCAAGAAAGGCGTTGATCACATACAGCCTGCCATTGAAGAAATCATTTGCAATTGAAGAAGACAGTAAGCCCAGAGTAATCCAGAATGACAAAGCAACTCCAAGCTTTAACCGTCTAAATTTTAAGATTATCATTGTAAACATATCAGCCCAATTCAAATCTCGCAAATCCAACAACTCTACTATCCACCTGACTAAGATCTGCAAGATAACCATAGCTTGCTTCAAACCACAATCCTCATGGGATCAACCCTGACCTGCTCAGGTATTACTTGGACGACCCAGTGCACTTGTTAGTACAATTGTATGAAGTATAGGGATTCGTGCACCAAGTTTTTGGTGTCGTTGCCGCGGATTGTTCGATTTTGGACAACTGACGGATTATCTTGTTCCCTAGATCAAGTATTATCTTTAACTTTGTTAGCTTTTTGATGAGCGGATAATTTATACGCTTTTTGGCAGTATTTTTATATAGTTTTTAGTATGATTTAGTTAGTTTTTAGTATATTTTTATTAGTTTTTTAAGCAAAATTCACATTTCTAGACTTTACTAGGAGTTTGTATATTTTTTGTGATTTCAGGTATTTTCATGTTGAAATTGAGGTACCTGAGCAAAAATCTTATTCAGAGGCTGAGAAAGGACTGCAGATGCTGTTGGATTCTGACCTCCCTGCACTCTAAGTAGAATTTTTTGGAGCGACAGAACTCCAATTGGCAAACTCTCAATTGCGTTGGAAAGTAGAAATCCATGGCTTTCCAGCAATATATAATAATTCATACTTTGTGCGAGTTTTGATGACGTAAAAAGGCGTCAAAACTCCAGCTCTCTGCCCTTTTCTGGCATCAAAACGCTAGAACTGGCATAAAAGTTGGAGTTAAACGCCCAAACTGGCACCAAAGCTGGTGTTTAACTCCAAGAAAGACCTCTACACGTGAAAGCTTCAATGCTCAGCCCAAGCACACACCAAGTGGGCCTAGAAGTGGATTTCTGCATCACTTACTTATTTTTGTAAACCCTAGTAACTAGTTTAGTATAAATAGAACTTTTTACTATTGTATTTACATCTTGGAATCTATCTTTGATCAGTTTATGCGATCTTAGACATTGGGAGTTGGCCTCTCGGCCATGCCTGGACCTTTATCACTTATATATTTTCAACGGTGGAGTTTCTACACACCACAGATTAAGGTGTGGAGCTCTGCTGTTCCTCGAGTATTAATGCAATTACTATTGTTCTTCTATTCAATTCATGCTTATTCTTATTCTACGATATCCATTCGCACATAAGAACATGATGAATGTGATGATTATGTGATGCTCATCACCATTCTCACTTATGAACGCGTGCCTGACAAACACTCGCGTTCTACATGCAAACAAGCTTGAATGCATATCTCTTAGCCTTCTGGTTCACGATTAGAGTCTTCGTGGTATAAGCTAGAATCAATTGGCAGCATTCTTGAGATCCGGAAATTCTAAACCTTGTCTGTGGTATTCCGAGTAGGATCTTGGATGGGATGACTGTGACGAGCTTCAAACTCGCAAGTGTTGGGCGTAGTGATAGATGCAAAAGGATCAATGGATCCTATTCCAACATGAGTGAGAACCGACAGATGATTAGCCGTGCGGTGACAGTGCATTTGGACCACTTTCACTGAGAGGATGGATGGTAGTCATTGACAACGGTGATTCCCCAACATACAGCTTGCCATAGAAAGGAGTATGAAGGAATGGATGAAGGCAGTAGGAAAGCAGAGATTCAAGAGGGATGAAGCATCTCCATACGCTTATTTGAAATTCCCACGAATGAATTACATAAGTATCTCTATCTTTGTTTTATGTTTTATTTATCTTTTAATTATTTAAAACTCCATAACCATTTGAATCCGCCTGTCTGAGATTTACAAGGTGACCATAGCTTGCTTCAAGCCGACAATCTCCGTGGGATCTACCCTTACTCACGTAAGGTTTATTACTTGGACGACCTAGCGCACTTGCTGGTTAGTTGTGCGAAGTTGTGAAAAAGAGTTGAGATTACAATTGTGCGTACAAGTTGTTGGCGCCATTGTGTATCACAATTTTGTGCACCAAGTTTTTGCCGCCGTTGCCGGGGATTGTTCGAGTTTGGACAACTGACGGTTCATCTTGTTGCTCAGATTAGGTAATTTTCTTCTTATTTCAACCTTTATTTTGTTTTCAAAAAGTTTTGAAAAATCTTTCAAAAATTTTTCTTCTTTTTCGTTTTTCAAAAAAAAAAATAATTTTCGAAAAAAACCCAAAAAACCTCATAAAATCATAAAAACTCAAAAATATTTCGTGGTTCTTGTTTGAATCTAGGGCCAAATTTTAAGTTTGGTGTCAATTGCATGATTTTAATTGTCTTGCAATTTTCGAAACACGTGCATTGTGTTCTTGATGATCTTCAAGTCGTTCTGGATGAATTGCCTTGTTTGATCTTCATGAATTATTGATTTGCACTGGATGATGTTCTACATATGCATTCTTGCATTCATATGGCCCAAACATGAGAAAGTTCTAAGTTTGGTATCCTCCATGTTTTCTTTCATTAAGAAAACTGAGTTCTTGATGTTCATCTTAATTTTCAAGATTGTTCTTGGTGTTCATCTTGACGTTCATAATGTTCTTGCATATATCTTGTGTTTTGATCCAAGAATTATATGTTTTGACTCATTTTGTTGTTTTTCAAAACTGAAAACATATCTTCTTGAATAAAGGATTTAGCAAAATGAAGATCCAAGAACATAAAGCAGAGGAATTACAGAGAAAAAGCTGGGCGTTCAAAACACCCAGTGAAGAAGGAAAACTGGCGTTTAAACGCCAACCAGGGTTCCTGGCGCTTAACGCCAAGATGACACAAGGAGAGGAATTTTGTTTTCAAATCAAATCTTTTTCAAATCTTCATATTTTTTTTCAAAATCAAATCTTTTTCAAAGTCATATCTTTTCAAACATATCTCTTTCATAAATCAAACCTTTTCCTCATATTTTCAAAAATCTTGATTCAAAAATTTTAAGTTTGTTACTTTCTTGTTAAGAGAGATTCAATATTTGAAATTTAGAATCATATCTTTTAGTTTCTTGTTAATCAAGTCATTAACTTTTCAAAAGTCAAATCTTGTTAATTTTATCTTTTCAACCATATCTTTTTAAATCATATCTTTTTCAAATCACATTTTTTTAAAATTCGAATTTCAAAATCCTTTTATAACTTCTTATCTTTTTTAACTTTATTTCTTATCTTTTTCAGAACCACAACCAATTTTTCAAAAATTTATTTTAAATTTTATTCTTTTTATTTTCGAAAATTCTCCCCCCTCTCTTATCTTTTTCTATTTAAACACTAACATTCCTCCTCCATTGTCAATTCGAACTCCATCTCTCTTTGTGTGTTCGGATTCTTCCTTACCTACCTCATCCTTCCATTCTTGTTTTCCTCTGACACCTCAAGGAATCTCTATACTGTGACATAGAGGATTCCATATTTTCGTTGTTTTCTTCTCTTTTATATGAGCAGGAACAAAGATAAAGGCATACTCGTTGAAGCTGATCCTAAACATGAAAAGACTATAAAGAGCAGCTAAGGCACAAACTCTGAAGAGGATCTCACTGAAATTTTCAAAAAGGAAGCAGCAAAAGAAATAATTATGGCCGAACCAAACAATGCAAGGAAGATGCTTGGTGATTTTACTACACCAACTTCCAACTTCTATGGAAGAAGCATCTCAATCCCTGCCATAGGAGCAAACAATTTTGAGCTAAAGTCTCAATTAGTTTCTCTACTGCAACAGAAATGCAAGTTTCATGGACTTCTATCAGAAGACCCTTATCAGTTTTTAACTGAGTTCTTGCAGATCTGTGATACTGTTAAGACCAATGGAGTTGATCTTGAGGTCTACAAGCTTATGCTTTTTCCTTTTGCTGTAAGGGACAGAGCTAGAACATGGTTGGATTCACAACCTAGAGATAGCCTGGACTCTTGGGATAAGCTGGTCACGGCTTTCTTAGCCAAGTTCTTTCCTCCTCAAAAGCTGAGCAAGCTTAGAGTGGATGTTCAGACCTTCAGACAAAAAGATGGTGAGTCCCTCTATGAAGCTTGAGAAAGATACAAGCAGCTGACCAAAAAGTGTTCTTCTGACATGCTTTCAGAATGGACCACATTATATATATTCTATGATGGTCTGTCTGAATTTTCTAAGATGTCACTGGACCACTCTGCAGGTGGATCCATTCACCTAAATAAAATGCCTGCAGAAGCTCAGAAACTTATTGAAATAGTTGCAAATAACCAGTTTATGTATACCTCTGAGAGGAATCCTGTGAGTAATGGGACGCCTCAAAAGAGAGGAGTTCTTGAAATTGATGCTCTGAATGCCATACTGGCTCAGAAAAAAATATTGACCCAACAAATCAATATGATCTCTCAGAGTCTGAATGGATTGCAAAATGCATCCAACAGTACTAAAGAAGCATCTTTTGAAGAAGAAGCTTATGATCCTGAGAGCCTTGCAATGGCATAGGTGAATTACATGGGTGAAGCCTTTGGCAACACCTATAATCCTTCATGGAAAATTCATCCAAATTTTTCATGGAAGGATCAACAGAAGCAAGGCTTCAATAATAACAATGGTGAAAGAAACAGGTTTAGCAATAGCAAATCTTCCCCATCATCATCTCAGCAACAGACAGAGCATTCTGAACAGAATCCTTCTAGCTTAGCAAACATAGTCTCTGATCTTTCTAAGGCCACTCTTAGTTTCATGATTGAAACAAGATCCTCCATTAGAAATTTGGAGGCACAAATGGGCCAGCTAAGTAAAAGGATTACTGAAACTCCTCCTAGCACTCTCCCAAGCAATACAGAAGAAAATCCCAAAGGAGAGTACAAGGCCATTGATATAATCAACATGGCCGAAACATTAGAGGAGGAGGAGGACGTGAATCCCAATGAAGAAGACCTCAGGGGACGTCCAATGGTTAGTATAGAATCTCCTAATAAGGAACCAAAGGAATCTGAGGCTTATACAGAGACCATAGAGATTCCCTTGGACCTCCTTTTACCATTCATAAGCTCTGATGACTATTCATCTTCTGAAGAGGATGAAGACATTGTTGAAGAGCAAGTTGCCCAATATTTAGGAGCAATCATGAAGCTGAACGCCAAGCTGTTTCGTAATGAGACTTGGGAGGAAGAGCCTCCCTTGCTCACCAATGAACTGAATACATTGGTTCAGCAAAATTTACCTCAAAAGAAACAAGATCCTGGTAAATTCTTAATACCCTGTACCATAGGTACCATGACTTTTGAAAAAGCTCTGTGTGACTTGGGGTCAGGGATAAACATGATGCCACTCTTTGTAATGGAGAAACTGAGAATCTATGAGGTACAGGCTGCCAAATTCTCATTGGAGATGGCAGATAAATCTATGAAAAAGGCTTATGAACTAGTAGAGGATGTTCTAGTGAAGGTTGAAGGCCTTTACTTCCCTGCTGATTTCATAATCCTAGACACTAGGAGGGACGAAGATGAATCCATCATCCTTTGAAGACCCTTCCTAGCCATAGCAAGAGCTGTGATTGATGTTGACAGAGGAGAGTTGATCCTTCATGTGAATGAAGAATGCCTTGTAGTAAAGACTCAAGGTTCTCCATCTGTAACCATGGAGAGTAAGCATGAAGAGCTTCTCCCAATACAGAGTCAAACAGAGCCCCCACATTCAAACTCTAAGTTTGGTGTTGGGAGGCCACAGCCAAACTCTAAGTTTGGTGTTGAGAGATCTCAACCATACTCTGATCATCTGTGATGCTCCATGAGAGCTCACTGTCAAGCTATTGACATTAAAGAAGCGCTTATTGAGAGGCAACCCAATTTTATTTTAATTTTATCTATATTATTTTGTTTTCTTTTAGGTTGATGATCATGTGAAGTCACAAAGACAATTACAAAAATAAAGAGAAAAAAATAAAAAAAACAGCATTGAAAACAACACACCCTGGAGGAAGGACTTACTAGCGTTTAAACGCCAGTAAAGGTAGTAAAATGGGTGTTTAAACGCCCATTCTGGCACTTTTCTGGGCATTTAAACGCCAGAATAGGGCACCAGACTGGGGTTTAAATGCCAAATAGGACAACAAACTGGCATTTAAACACCAGAACAGGGCAGCAGACTGGCATTTCAACGCCAGAATTGCACTCTAAGGCATTTTGAATGCCCAATTGGAGCAGGAATGAGAATTTTTTGACCCCTCAGGATCTGTGGACCCCACAAGATCCCCACCAACCTCAACTCACTCTCTCTTCCCTTCACAACACCTTTCTACAACACTCTTCCCCAATATCCTTCACCAATCTCCTCCATTTCTCTTCCCCAAATATCCTTCACCAATCACCTCCATATCTCTTCCCCAAATACCCTTCACCAATCACTCCCTTAACTCTTCCCCGAAAACCCCCCACCACCTTCAAAATTCAAAACCATTTTCCTCCCAAACCCACCCATACCTTTCAGCCACTCTCCTTCCCTTTTCCTATAACTACCCTCTTCACTCCTTCATTTTCACACATCATACACACCTTCCCCTCTCCTTGGCCGAAACACATACACCTTCCATCTCCTCCATTTTCTTCTTCTTCCTTTCATTTTTTGCTCGAGGATGAGCAAATATGTTAAGTTTGGTGTGGTAAAAGCATTGCTATTTGTTTTTCCATAATCATTTATAGCACCTAAGGCCAGAGAAACCTCTAAAAAGTGGAAAGAGAAGGCAACTGCCTCCACCTCTGAGTCATGGGAGATGGAGAGATTCATCTCGAATGTCCATCAAGACCACTTCTATGAAGTTGTGGCCAAGAAGAAGGTGATCCCTAAGGTCCCTTTTAGGCACAAAAAGGGTGAATATCTGGAGATCCGACAAGAGATCCGAAGAAGAAGTTGGGAAGTTCTTGCTAACCCCATTCAACAAGTCGGAATCTTAATGGTTCAAGAGTTCTATGCAAATGCATGGATCACAAGGAACCATGATCAAGGTATGAACCCAAACCCAAAGAATTGGCTTACAATGGTTCGGGGAAAATACTTAGATTTTAGTCTGGAAAATGTGAGGCTAGCGTTCAACTCGCCAATGATGGAAGAAAATGCATTCCCCTACACAAGAAGGGTCAACTTTGATCAAAGGTTGGACCAAGTCCTCATGGACATATATGTAGAAGGCGCTCAATGAAAAAGAGACTCAAGAGGCAACCCGGTTCAATTGAGAAGACCGGATCTTAAGCCTGTGGCTAGAGGATGGTTGGAGTTCATCCAACACTCTATCATTCCCACTAGCAATCGATCTGAGGTAACTGTGGATCGGGCCATCATGATCCATAGTATCATGATTGGAGAGGAAGTAGAAGTTCATGAAATCATACCTCTAGAACTCTACAAGGTGGCTGACAAGCCCTCACCTTTGGCAAGATTAGCTTTTCCTCATCTCATATGTCACCTTTGCTATTCAGTTGGAATTGTCATAGAGGGAGACATCCTTATTGAAGAAGACAAGCCCATCACTAAGAAGAGGATGGAGCGAACTAGAGAGCCCATTCATGGCACTCAACGAGAGCAGGAAGAACTCCCTCATCAAGAAATCCCTGAGATGCCTCAAGGGATGCAATTTTCTCCACACAATTATTGGGAGCAACTCAACACTTCTTTGGAAAGTTTGAGTTACAACATGGACCAATTAAGGGTGGAACACCAAGAGCATTCCATCATTCTCCATGAGATTAGAGAAGATCAAAGAGCTGTGAGGGAGGAGCAACAAAGGCAAGGAAGAGAGATAGAGGAGCTCAAGAGCACCATTGGTTCTTTAAGAGGAGGAAGACACCACCCTCACTAAGGTGGACTCATTCCTTAATCTCCTTGTCTATTTATTTTTCTATTTTTCGGCTTTATGCTGTAGGTTCTATCTATGTTTGTGTCTTCACTACATGATCATTAGTGTCTAGTGTCTATGTCTTAGAGCTATAAATAACTCCATGAATCCTTCACCCCTCTTAAATGAAAAATGTGCTTAATTACAAAAGAGCAAGAAGTACTTGGATTTCAAATTTTATCTTGAAACTAGTTTAATTATTTTGTTGTGGTGGCAATACTTTTTGTTCTCTGAGTGAATGCTTGAATAGTGCATATTTTTTATCTTGTTTTTTATGAATGTTAAAGTTGTTGGCTCTTGAAAGAATGATGAACAAAGAGAAATGTTATTGATAATCTGAAAAATCATGAAATTGATTCTTGAAGCAAGAAAAAGCAGTGAAAAAAATGGCAAAAAAAAGAGAAAAGAAAAAGAAAAAGCAAGCAAAAAAAGCAAGCAGAAAAAGCCAATAGCCCTTTAAACCAAAAGGCAAGGGTAAAAAGGATCCAAGGCTTTGAGCATTAATGGATAGGAGGGCCCAAGGAAATAAAATCCAGGCCTAAGTGGCTAAATTAAGCTGTCCCTAACCATGTGCTTGTGGCATGCAGGTCCAAGTGAAAAGCTTGAGACTGAGTGGTTAAAGTCATGATCCAAAGCAAAAGAGTGTGCCTAAGAACTCTGGACACCTCTAACTGAGGACTTTAGCAAAGCTGAGTCACAATCTGAAAAGGTTCACCCAGTTATGTGTCTGTGGCATTTATGTATCCGGTGGTAATACTGGAAAACAAAGTGCTTAGTGTCACGATCAAGACTCATAAAGTAGCTGTCTTCAAGAATCAACATACTGAACTAGGAGAATCAATAACACTATCTAAAATTCTAAGTTCCTATAGAGGCCAATCATTCTGAATTTCAAAGGAAAAAGTGAGATGCCAAAATTGTTCAGAAGCAAAAAGCTACAAGCACCACTCATCTAATTAGAACTAGGTTTCATTGAATATTCTCTTCTTTTTATCCTATTTTGTTTTCAGTTGCTTGGGGACAAGCAACAATTTAACTTTGGTGTTGTGATGAGCGGATAATTTATACGATTTTTGACATTATTTTTATATAGTTTTTAGTATGATTTAGTTAGTTTTTAGTATATTTTTATTAGTTTTTAAGCAAAATTCACATTTCTGGACTTTACTATGAGTTTGTTTGTTTTTCTGTGATTTCAGGTATTTTCTGGCTGAAACTGAGGGACCTGAGCAAAAATCTAATTCAGAGGCTGACAAAGGACTGCAGATGCTGTTGGATTCTGACCTTTCTGCAATCGAAGTAGATTTTCTGGAGTGACAGAACTCCAATTGGTACGCTCTCAATTGCGTTGGAAAGTAGACATCCATGGCTTTCTAGCAATATATAATAGTTCATACTTTGCACGAGTTTTGATGACGTAAAATGGCGTCAAAACGCCAGCTCTCTGCCCTTTTTTGGCGTCAAAACGCCAGAACTGGCATAAAAGTTGGAGTTAAATGCCCAAACTGGCACCAAAGCTGGTGTTTAACTCCAAGGAAGACCTCTATATGTGAAAGCTTCAATGCTCAGCCCAAGTACACACCAAGTGGGCCCGGAAGTGGATTTCTGCATCACTTACTTATTTCTATAAATCCTAGAATAGAACTTTTTACTATTGTATTTACATCTTGGCATCTATCTTTGATCAGTTTATGTGATCTTAGACATTGGGGGCTGGCTTCTCGGCCATGCTTGGACCTTTATCACTTATGTATTTTCAACGGTGGAGTTTTTACACTCCATAGATTAAGGTGTGGAGCTCTGCTGTTCCTCGAGTATTAATGTAATTACTATTGTTCTTCTATTCAATTCATGCTTATTCTTATTCTAAGATATCCATTCGCACACAAGAACATGATGAATGTGATAATTATGTGACGATTATCACCATTCTCACTTATGAACGCGTGCCTGACAAACACTTCCGTTCTACATGCAAACAAGCTTGAATGCATATCTCTTAGCCTTCTGGTTCACGATTAGAGTCTTCGTGGTATAAGCTAGAATCAATTGGCAGCATTCTTGAGATCCGGAAAGTCTAAACCTTGTCTGTGGTATTCTGAGTAGGATCTGGGATGGGATGACTGTGACGAGCTTCAAACTCGCAAGTGTTGGGCGTAGTGACAGACGCAAAAGGATCAATGGATCCTATTCCAACATGAGTGAGAACCGACAGATGATTAACCGTGCGGTGACAGTGTATTTGGACCATTTTCACTGAGAGGACGGACGGTAGCCATTGACAACAGTGATCCCCCAACATATAACTTGCCATAGAAAGGAGTATGAAGGATTGGATGAAGGCAGTAGGAAAGCAGAGATTCAAGAGGGATGAAGCATCTCCATACGCTTATCTGAAATTCCCACCAATGAATTACATAAGTATCTCTATCTTTGTTTTATGTTTTATTTATCTTTTAATTATTTAAAACTCCATAACCATTTGAATCCGCCTGACTGAGATTTACAAGGTGACCATAGCTTGCTTCAAGCCGACAATCTCCGTGGGATCGACCCTTACTCACGTAAGGTTTATTACTTGGACGACCCATTGCACTTGCTGGTTAGTTGTGCAAAGTTGTGAAAAAAGTTGAGATTACAATTGTGCGTACAAGTTGTTGGCGCCATTGTGTATCACAATTTTGTGCACCACTTTTCTTTTCTTTTTCTTTTCTTTTCTTCTCCTTATTTTTGAAAAAATCAAAAATATTTTTCAAAAATTTTGATTTTCTTTGTTTAACCTTTGTTCTTGGTTTGAGTTTTTTTGTTTTTGTTCTTGTTGAGTTTTTCGAATTCTTTGAGTCTTTTTTCTAAAAATTTTCAAAATTTGTGTCCTTTGTTTAAATATTGTGTCAATCTTTAAGTTTGGTGTCTTCTTGTGTTTTTCTTTTAAAATTTTCGAAAATTTTGTTCTTGGTTTTCAAAAATTTTAAATTTAGTGTCTTTTGCATGTTCTTGTGTTCTTTGAATTTTTTTAGTTTTGTTCTTGGTGTTTTTTTTAATCTTCAAAGTGTTCTTGTGTTTTCTTTTTGTTTTGATCTTAAAATTTTTAAGTTTGGTGTCCCTTGGTATTTTGTTTTAAATTTTTGCACACTAGGTTCATTTAGATTTAAAAATTTTAAGTTTGGTGTCTTTTGTGTGTTTTTTTCTTTCCTCATTAAATTTAAAAATCGAAAAAATAAAATATCTTTTCTTATCTTCTCATTAATTTTGAAAATTCACATAAAATAATTCAGATTTTAATTTCAAATTTTTTATCTTATCTTATCTTAGTTTTAAATTTCAAAAATCAAACCTTTTCAAAATCATATCTTTTTCAAGAATCATATCTTTTCTTATTTCAAATTCAAATTTCAAAATTCAATTTCAAATATTTAAAATCCGAATTTCAAAATTCAAATTTTAAAATCAAATCTTTTTTAAAAAAAATCGAAATTCAAATCTTATCTTCTTCAAATCTTTTCCAAATCTTGTTTGTTTCTTATCTTATCTTTTCTAATTTCAAATTTTAAAATCAAATTTTTTCTAAATCTTTCTAGTTTCTTATCTTTTCTAATTTCAAATTTTTAAATTCAAATCTTTTCTTATCTTCTATCTTATATTGTTTTTAATTCTTTCTTAGTTAGTTACTTATTTCTCTCTTCTTTTTCAAAACTTCCTAACTAATTCTTCTGTCTCCTAATTTTCGAAAATTCATTAACTAATTTTCAATTCTTTTAATTAATTAATCTTAATTTTCGAATTTAATAATTAAATTAAATAAAAACAAAAATATTTTAATTCTTATTTATCTTTTCTATTTCTAATTCTTCTCCCTTCTACTTCTATTTATTCGAACTCTTCTCCTCTCTCATCTTCCATCTTCACTTTTCTATCTTCCTCTTCTTTCTTCACATCTCACTGGGAGCTTTCTATACCCAAATCAGACATAGAAGCTTCCTTCCTTTCTTTCTTTTCTTCTTTTCTTATTTAAGACTCGGAACAGGGATAAAGAACCTCTCTTTAATCTTAATTCTGAACCTGAAAGGACTTTAAGGAGGAGCTTACAACAAATTAAAGCACAACACTCTGGAAAAAACCTTTCAGAATTATTTGAACAAGAAATAGAAGACATGGCCGAACCTAAAGGAGAGGCAAGAAAGGTCCTTGGTGACTTCACCATGCCTACCTCTGACTTTTATGGCAGAAGCATCTCTGTACCTACCATTAGAGCTAACAATTTTGAGCTTAAGCCTCAGTTAGTCTCTCTTCTGCAACAGAACTGCAAGTTCCATGGACTTCCACTGGAAGATCCACATCAGTTCTTAGCTAAATTCTTGCTGATCTGTGATACTATTAAGACCAATGGAGTGAATCCTGAAGTCTACAAGCTTATGCTCTTTTAATTCTTTCCTAGCTAAATTCTTTCCTCCTCAAAGGATGAGCAAAATTAGAGTGGAAGTTCAAACCTTCAGACAAAGAAAAGGTGAATCCCTCTATGAAGCTTGGGAAAGATACAAGCAACTGATTAGGAGATGTCTTCCTGACATGCTCTCAGAATGGTCTATCATAGGTGTGTTCTATGATGGTCTGTCTAAAATGTCCAAAATCTCGTTGGACAGCTCTTCAGGTGGATCACTCCACTTGAAGAAAACACCTATATAAGTAAGAGAACTCATTGAAATGGTTGTAAACAACCAATTCATGTATACTTCTGAAAGAAACCCTGTAAGTAATGGGGTACTCCAAAAGAAAGGAGTTCTTGAAGTTGATACTCTGAATGCCATATTGGCTCAAAATAAGATCTTGACCCAGCAGGTCAATATGATCTCTCAATATTTGACTAGAATGCAAGTTGTAGCTGGCAGTACCCAAGAAGTATCTCCTAATGAAGATGCTTATGATCCTGACCAACCTACCACGTAGGAGGTGAATTACCTAGGAGAACCCTATGGAAACACCTACAATCCTTCATGGAGGAATCATCCTAACCTTTCATAGAAAGATCAATAGAAGCCTCAGCAAGGCTTCAATAACAATCAAGGTGGAAGGAACCAGAATAGGTTCAACAACAGGCCACCATTCCCATCTTCTCAAGGGAATATGGAGACCCCTAAGCAGAACCTTTTTGACTTAGTCACTCTGGTCTCCAACCTCTCTAAGACCACTCATAGTTTTATGAATGAAACAAGATCCTCCATTAGAAATTTAGAGGTACAAGTTGGTCAACTGAGCAAGAGAATCCATGAGACTCCTCCTGACACTCTTCCAAGTAACACTGAAGTGAACCCAAGAGAAGAGTGCAAAGCCATCACTACTGAGGCTGAGGCTGAAGTTGGAGAGACTGGGAAGGCATTGAATGCCAGTGAGGAAGATCTCTAATAAATCACTACTTTATGGTTTATTTTGTATTGAATTGAGTGGATTTTATCCATTATTCTCACACTTATTCATATAATTCGCATGTTTTACATTTTCCTTCCTAATTTTGTGGTATGATTGAAAATATGCATCTTTGGCCTTAAATTTACTAATTTTAATTCTCTCTTATTACCATTCGATGTCATGATATGTTTGTTAAGTGTTTTCAGGGTTTATAGGGCAGGAATGGCTTAGAGGATGGAAAAGAAGCATGCAAAAGTGAAAGAAACACAAGAAATCAAGTAATTCAGAATGAGGAAGCGACGCGTACGCATGATTGGTGCAGAAGACAAGCGACGCATACGTGTGGATGACGCGTACACGTGGATGACGCGTATGTGTGACCAGGAATTTGTTCAGTGACGCGTACGCTTGGGGCAATTTCTGGGTTGCTTTTGACCCAGTTTTAGGCTCAAAAATACAGATTAGAGGCTGCAAAGTAGAGCTGGAAGGGATCCATCATTGAATCATTCACTTTTCATTCATTCACACATTAGGTTTTAGATGTAGTCTTCTAGAGAGATATGCTCTCTCCTCTCTCTAGGTTTATGATTTCTTCTTTCAATTTCTCCTTAGGTTCAGGTTCAATCTTCCTTTAATTTAGTTTTCTCTTTTATTTTTTTAAGAACTTTAGTTCATCTTCTTCTCTTGTTAATTTCCCTTTTTCGCCATTTTTATGTTTACGGGCTTTTGTTACGTTAGATGTCTTTTAATGCAATTTATGTTTTCCATGTTTATTGTTACTCTCTTTAATTGTTAGTCATTGATGCTTGCAATTGGTTGTTTAGATTTAATATTCCTTGTTAATTTTCTATGTTCTTATTTTGTGCCTTCAAAGTGTTTGATAAAATGCTTGGTTGGATTTTAAATTTGATTTTCGTATTCTTAGCTTGGATTAAGTATTTAGAGACTCTTGAGTTATCAAAAGTCTTTTATTGAATGGTAATTGGAGATTTCCAGTTTGCTTGAACTTCACCAAAGCTAGTCTCTCACTATGAGTTGACTAGGACTTGTGAACTCAAGTTGATTGTATGCACTTGACCTTCCTCCATTGGTTGGAGGTTAATTAAGTGAAGGCAATTTATATTTACCATCACAATTGACAAAAATAATGAGGATAGGAATTCTAAGTCTCTTCCCTTGATAAGAACTTACTTAGTTATTAGTTTATTTTCTTGCCATTTTACTTTCTTGTCTCTTAATTCAAAAACCAAAAAAACACTTTTCCATAACCAATAGTAAGTACACTTCCCTACAATTCCTTGAGAGACAACCCGAGATTTAAATACTTCAGTTAATTTTATTAGGTTTGTATTTGTGACAAACAATTTAAATATTGATTGAGGTTTAATTGTCGGTTTAGAACTATACTTGCAACGCGATATTTTTCTTATGAAAATTTTTACCGACAATTTTCCTACATCAATCTCACTGGGCGTTCAACACCCAAAATGGCTGAGAGCCTGGCACTGAATGCTAGTGAGGAAGCCCTCACTGCGCATTCAATGCCCATCCTGGCAGTAGAGCTAGGGTTGAACGCCAGCCAAGATATATTGGCTGGGCGTTCAACACCCAAACATGCAGGAACTCTGGCGCTGAACGCCAGTGAAGAATCCCTCACTAGGATTTCAACGCCCTTCTAGACAGGGAAGCTGGAGTTGAATGCCAGCCAAGATACCTCTGCTGGGCATTCAACGCCCAAAATAATAAGGGAACTGGCGTTTTACGCCAATAAGGGTGCACAGCATGGGCGTTTAACGCCCAAAGAGCTATCAGAGCTGGCGTTAAACGCCAGTGAAGGCACACCCTCTGAGTGCTCAATACCCACTCAAGAAATCCCTATCCAAGAACTAAAGGAAGCCAAGGCTCATGTAGAGACCATTAAGGCTCCTTTGCATGCACTTCTGCAATGTATGAGTTTTGATGAACACTCATCCTCTGATGAGGATGAAGACACTAGGGAAGAGCAAGTTTCTCGATATTTAAGAGTTCTAATGAAGCTGAATGCCAAGTTATTTGGTACAAAACCTTTGGAGGAAGAACCTCTATTGCTTTCTAAAGAAATCAATACTTTGGTTCAACAGAAGCTACCTCAGAAGCTTCCAGATCCTGGACGCTTCTTGATTCCTTGTACCATAGGAAACATGACCTTTGAGAAGGCTCTGTGTGACTTAGGATCAAGCATCAATCTCATGCCACTCTCTGTAATGGAGAAACTGGAAATCCTTGAGGTACAAGCTGCAAACATCTCATTAGAGATAGTAGACAAGATAATGAAGAAGCCATATGGCTTAGTAGAGGATATCTTGGTAAAGGTTGAAGACCACTACATCCTTAAAAACTTCGTAGTCTTGGATATTGGAGAGGAAGAGGATGACTCTGTCCTCCTTGGAGACTTTTCCTAGCCACTGCCAATGCTATTATTGATGTAGGTAAGGGAGAACTAACTCTACAACTAGGAGAGGATCACATCTTGTTCAAGATGCCTCATCCCAATTCTCTCTCTGATAAAAGAGAGATAACTGTGCAGCACTTAGTGTTCCAACCCTCTCTTTTTGTGCAAAGCTTTGCAGAGCCCCCAAACATCAATTCTAAGTTTGGTGTTGTGTAGCCATCAACAAGTTCTAAGCACAAAGGTACTAGGAAGAAAGTACCTAAAGGCTGGAGGGACAATAAAATCCCAAATGAAGGCCTCTCACCTAGCATGAGAGTTGTCTTCACCAAGAAACCAGTCATACCACATACAGTGAGTCATATCCTGTCTCTAGAACATGTAGAGCTCATTCATGAAAAGACAGGAAGAAAGTTCACTGTGAGGGGTAAAAATTTGATCCCATATTCACCTCCATGAGGAGCTACCCGTCAAGTTAGTGACGTTAAAGAAGCGCTTGTTAGGAGGCAACCCAACCTTAAATTAATTATTTTTATTTTCTTTTATTTTGTTTTGTTTTTTTAAGTTATTTTTTAGGGTCACGATCATGTGCAGCAGTCAGAACAGAGACAGAATTATTTAGCAGAGAAAATAGAACACTCTGGATGGAGTGTTACCTGCGTTGAACGCCAGCCAAGGAGCTCTGGCCGGGCATCCAATGCCCCGAATGGGCAACATTGGCGGCGTTGAATGCCAGCCAAGGAGCAGACCCTGGCATTCAAATGCTAGTACAGAGGGCAGAAATTCTTAAATTTCTAACCTCTCAGGACTAGTGGGTCCCACAGCATCTTCACCTATCCCACTTACTTTCACACTTCTCCATACACACTTCCCTAACCCACCCATGACTGAACTTAACCCTACTCCTTCTATAAATATCCCTCATTCTAACCCTTCATACATACACCTCTCATACACTCATAAGCCACCTTTGGCCGAGCCCTCTCTCTCCCTCTTTCTCCTTCTATTTTCTTCTTCTTCTACTCCATTCTTCTCTTTTCTTTATTTTTGCTCGAGGATGAGCAAATTTTTAAGTTTTGTGTTGGAAAAGCCTAGCTTTTTTTCCTTCCATTCCCATTCACGGCACCCAAGGTTGGAGAATCCTCTAGAAAGAGGAAAGGAAAGTCAGTAGCCGCCACCTCTGAATCTTGGGAGATAGAGAGATTCATCACCAAAGCCCACCAAGACTATTTCTATGAAGTAGTGGCAGAGAAGAAAGTGATCCCTGAGGTCCCTTTCAAGCTCAAGAAGAATGAGTATCCGAAAATCCGAAGAGAGATCCGGAGAAGATGTTGGGAAGTCCTAACCAATCCCATTCAAGATGTTGGGATTCTAATGGTGCAAGAGTTCTATGCTAATTCATGGGTTACTGAAAACTATGACACTAGTGTGAACCCAAATCGAAAGAATTGGAGCACCATGGTTCGAGGCAGAATCTTATATTTCAGCCCAGAAAGTGTGAGGTTGGCGTTCAACTTGCCTTTGATACAAGGAGACCCACATCATTACACTAGAAGAGTCAACTTTTATTAGAGATTGGATCAAGTACTCTCAGACATCTGTGTGGAAGGAGCACAGTTGAAAAGGGATTCCCAAGGCAAGCCCATTCAACTAAAAAGGCTTAACCTAAAGCCCATAGCTAAAGGATGGTTGGAATTCAACTAACGCTCTATCATCCCCACTAGCAATCGGTCAGAAGTGACCATTGACAGAGCTATCATGATCCATTGCTTCATGATTGGAAGTGGGGTGGAAGTACATAAGGTAATTCCTCAAGAACTGTACAAGATAGCTGAGAAGCCTTCCACTACTGCAAGGTTGGTATTCCCACACCTCATCTGTCATCTATGCAATTCATCTGGAATTGTCATAGAGGGAGATATCTCCATTGGGGAGGACAAGCCCATCACTAAGAAGAGGATGGAGCAAACTAGAGAGCATGCACAAGAGCCTGTGCAGGCGCCTCAACATGAGATCCCTGAGATGTCTCAAGGGATGTATTTTTCTCCTCAAAGATATTGGGATTAATGGCATACTTTCATGGGAGAATTGAGCTCTAATATAGAGCAATTGAGGGTGAAGCATCAAGAGCATTCCACTATCCTCAATAAAATAAAGGAAGACTAAAGATCCATTAGAGAAGATCAAAAGGCTCTGAGGGAGGAACAACAAAGGCAAAGGAGTGACATTGAAGAGACTAAGCATTACATTGGATCCTCAAGGAGGAGTACTAGCCGCCACCATTAAAGGTGGATTCGTTCTCTTTATCTCCTTTTCTTGTTATTTTTCTATTTTTTGTTATGTTGTACTATCTGTTCTCTTGTTCTTGTTGCATGATCATTTGCATTGTTGTCTTAAAGTTATAAAATGTTCCATATATCTCTCACCTTTCTTAAAAGAAAATTTCATTTGAAAAGAATTGAGAGATACATGAATTTCAAGTTTATAATAAGAATAGTTCAATTATTTTGATGTGGTTGCATTGCTTTTATTTTCTGAATGTATGAATAAATAATGCATATTTGAAGTTAGAATTTTAGAATGTTGGTTCTTGAAAGAATGATGAAAAAGGAAAAGTATTATTGGTAATATGAAAAATCTAAATAAACTGATTCTTGAAGCAAGAAAAAGCAGCAAAAAGAAAAAGAAAAAGCATGTTGCAAAAGAAAAAAATTAATGGATGCGAAAAAAATGAATAAAAAAAGAAGAAAAATCCATTACTGTCCAAAAATGCAAGAAAAGGGAGGCAGATTGAAAAATCTAGTAACCCTTTAAACCAAAAGTCAAAGGTAAAAGGATCCAAGGCTTTTAGCATTATTGGATAGGAGGGCTAAAGGAATAAAATCCTAGCCTAAGCGGCTCAACCAAGCTGTCCCTATCCATGTGCCAGTGGCGTGAAGGTGTCAAGTGAAAAGCTTGAGACTGAGCGGTTAAAGTTGTGATCCAAAGCAAAAAGAGTGTGCTTAAGAACTTTGGACACCTCTATCTGGGAATTCTAGCAAAGCTGAATCACAATCCAAAAGGGTTTACCTAGTTAAATGTCTGTGGCATTTATGTATCTGGTGGTAATACTGAAAAACAAAGTGCTTAGGGTCACAGCCAAGACTCTAAAAGCTATGTTCAAGAAAAAAAAGAACTAAACTAGGAGTGTTAATAATATCATATGGATTCTGAGTTCCTTAAGATACCAATACTTCTGAGTTTCAACGGATAGTGAGATGCCAAAACTATTCAGAAGCAAAAAGCTACTAAGTCCCGCTCATCTAATTGAAACTGAGCTTCATTGAAAACTTTGAAATTTATTGTATCTTACTCTTTTTTTTATCCTACTATGTTTTTAGTTGCTTGGGGACAAGCAACAGTTTAAGTTTGGTATCTTACTCTTCTTTTTATACACTTTTTGGCATCGTTTTCATATAGTTTTCAGCATGTTTTGTTTAGTTTTTATTAAATTTTTATAGGTTTTAGTGTTAAATTCACATTTTTGGATTCCACCATGAGTTTGAGTGTTTTTGTGAAATTTCAGATATTTTCTGGCTGAAATTGAGGGGCTAGAGCAAAAGTCTGATTAAGAGACAGAGAAAGCACAGCAGATGTTGTCCAGATCTGACCTCCTTGCACTCGGAAGAGAGTTTCTGGAGCTACAGAAATCCAAATAGAGCATTCTTAATGGCTATCGAAATCTGACTTTGTATAATAGTTCGTACTTTGCTTTAGAATAGAAGGCCCAAAACTGGCATCCAATGCCAGCCTCCTGCCCTTGTCCAGCGCCCTAGGAGAAGAGACCAGCGTCCAAACGGCCAGAGATGACCCCCTAGCTAGCATTCAATGCCCTAGAGGCCTCATAGCACGTGGATCTCATCAAAACTCAGCCCAAACACGCACCAAGTGGGCCCCATAAGTGGATTTTAGCACTAAAAGATTGTTTTATCCTTTCTTATGTAATCCTTAGTCATTAGCTTAGTATTTAAAATACTTTTACACCTCTTATTAGGGGAGATCTGCCATATTTCGCTTTTATCATTGTATTTCCTTATCAGTTTGAGTTTCTAAACCTCCTAGGTTAAGGGGAGGAGCCCTGCTAAGTTCTATGAATTAATAAAAGTATTACTGTTTCTCTTCAATTCGTATTTGATCAATTCTAAGATGTATATTCGTTCTTCAACATGGTGAATAGGATGATTTGTGACAATCAGCCTCGTTCATCATACTAAGACCGCGTGCCTGACAACCACCCGTGTCTACTTGGGTTCGTGTGAATAACTGACAGGAAAGCAAGAACCACCAGCTTGATTATACATCTCTCAGACGGCTAATCCACAACCTCGTTGGGGACTTCTCGAGACACCAGTTCAGCCGAGGTATGGGGAGATTAGGGTCTCTGTGGTAGAGGCTAGAATCCAAAGGCACAGCATTCTCTGATCCAGAAGATCCGACATTGTCTGTGGTGTTTTGAGTAGGATCATTAAGGAGAATGGACTGTAGGAGTTTCACCCTCAATCAGACTGGATGCGCACTAATCCTGGTATTCAGATCTGGAGGAGCATTAGCGACCTCTCAAGAAAGGCGTTGATCACATACAGCCTGCCATTGAGGAAATCATTCGTAATTGAAGATGACAGTAAGCCCAGAGTTAATCCAGAAGGACAAAGCAACTCCAAGCTTTAACCATCTAAGTTTTAAGATTATCATTGTAAACATATCAGCCCAGTTCAGATCTCACAAATCCAACAACTCTTTTATCCGCTTGACTAAGACCTGCAAGATAATCATATCTTGCTTCAAACCACAATCGTCGTGGGGTCGACCCTGACTCACTCAAGTGTTATTTAGACGACCTAATGCATTTGCTAGTACAGTTGTACAAAGTGTGGAAATTTATGCACCACTCTCATGAGGAAGCAGATGGTGATATACAGGTCATAGGCTCTCATCTTCTGGTAGTTGATATAACAATTTTATAATAATAATGGCACGTTGAAGGTCCCAAACCCATATGTCGAGACTACGAAACTTTGGTGCAACCAGGTATTCTTTCCGTTTAGAGTTAATGGCATCTTATATAAATTTTTAAGGCCACTATCTACTCAAGAGCTTTAAAGCATAGTTAGCAAAACCGGACCGGACCGGCCGGTTCGACCGGAAAACCGGTAAACCGGGTCCTATACCGGTCCGGTCCGAGATTAGGACCGTTCAAGGTAAAGAACCGGAACGAACCGGTTGAACTCGGAACGAACTGGCTAAAACCGGTGAAAACCGGACCGAACCGAACTGCTCGGTCCCAACTGAAGGCAAAACTACGACGCATCTGGGTTCTGCAAGTCCACCAAGCTACATTGCTTCTTGCCACTATATATTCAAATTATAATACATATAGTAATTTCTTATTTTATTTATATTCAATTAATTTTAATTTTAAAGTCACTCATTTTTAAATCAATTATATTTTATTTAACTATAAATTTTGTTAATATATATATATATTAAAAAGATAA
>NC_029772.3:46485384-46485889 GCF_000817695.3 Arachis duranensis | reverse complement strand
ATTAACCGGTTCGACCAAAGACTTACCGGTTGAACCAGTAACCCAGTGACCCAGTAACCTCACCGGTTTGATCACCGGTTCGGTTCTGACAACTATGCTTTAAAGTATTATTACTAAGCAATAATGTAAATACTAACAAACACTTAGGTCAATTGACTGAGAGTTGTGAAAGTTAACCAGAAATCCTAAAAGCAATAATAAACGTTTGAATTAATAAGACTTTTAAGTTAGTTATTAGGTTTTTTCTTTTAATCGTTTCTAAAGTGCTCAATTTGCTTCTAAAATAACAGAAAAGAGAATAAAATTCACAAAAATGAAGTTCAGGAGCGGATCTAGAATAAAATTTGAAGAGAGAATAAAGTTTAATTTTTTAATATAAATAGATTAAAATAAAATTTCAAATAAAGGATAACAAAATTTATAAGAAAATGTTAAAGTTTAGGGGCCATTATCTCCTTTAATATATGAGAAGCTCCATCCCTCATGAGGTTGAAATAATGACAGC
>NC_029772.3:46475540-46485354 GCF_000817695.3 Arachis duranensis | reverse complement strand
AATTCTAAAAAAAAAAAAAAATCTACTAAAATATGAAAGAATAATGTTCAAAAGTTAATAATATAGTAGCTAATTTTAACCAATATTATTGTAAGTTACCAAATAAGTCCAAAAAAAATTCCATTAAGAATGAGCTTTTATTGAGTTTGAATTTTAAGAATTTTAAATATTTTTTCTTATATTAAATATTGACTATAATTTTAAATTGTAATGTCCTAAAAATTTTTTAATATAAAAAAATCAAAAACTGAAAATCCGAAAGCAAAATAGAACAAAACCTCTTCGTAGCTAGTTATTAGTTAATTCAAATAATTTTATTAATTTAACATCACAAATATTAGATAATTAATATTTTATTATATTTATTTTATATTTAAATAAATATTAGTTAATTCTCTATTTTTTTCACTAAAATAAAAACGTTGTACTAGATTTCGATGTTTATATTTAGTGAAAGAGTTTAACTACTGAATCAATTTTAAATTAATATCAATTAATTTTTTATATTAAATTTTAAATTTATATACTAAAAATTTGAATTTTAAATTTTGAATTCTCAAAAATTAAAAATTTAAAATTAAAAAAAATAATTTTATTATAAAAAATAGATTAATATTAACTATTTGAAAAATAATTTTTTATACTTTTATAGTTTTAGAGTAAAACACTCAAAAGGCAAAGCCCCTTGCCATTTTGCTTATAATTGATCACATGCTTCTTTTATTTGACAGTGAAATAAATCCGTATTATATATATATAAATTAATTCCGTGGTTTACAGATCTGATACTTCATTATTTTCTACAGCATTGTATCTGACCAAATGAAGGAAGCGACCAACCTGTCAGCTGGTGACAACTACTTGTCTGCTGTTGTAGAGTCCCAATTCAAACAAAAGTTGGGTGGTCACTCAAATGAAAATTTTATGATTGTTATTATGTAAAATATTTTATTTTAATTATTAAATAATAAATTATAAAATTTAATTTTTATTTAAAATAAAAATATTATTTTTATTTAAAATATTACTAAATAAATAAATTATATTTTTTAAATAAAAAATATTATAAAAAAATATTTTTAATATTTTTATTAAAATAATTATCAAAACATAAACTATCAACCTAACTCATTGCAAAAGAAATAACCAAATTATATTTTCCCCAATATAGTTGTCATAATCGAATTCATGATTGAACTAATTATATTATAAATTTATTAATTTATTAGTTTAATTCATAAATAAATAATTAAATTAGTTAATTTATTTTTTATTAAATAATTATATAAAATTTTAATATTTTTTAATAAATATTTTTTTATTTTATTTTTATATTAAAATAATTATTATTTTTTAAATTTTCATAACTAATTGATTATTAGAATAAAACACCTAAATAAACCAAGAAGCTACCAATATTACCCAATAATCTTAAAATGAAAAACGTTACATAAATATTTCCATACATATATCTATATAAATCGAATTGATTTAATTCGAATAATATATTCTGGTACTAAATCAAATCAATTTGAGTCAAATTAGTAGAATTATTGGTAAATCGAAGTTAGTTGATTCGAATTATCAAGGATTGATATTCGAAATATAGCCTATGAGTAGTAAATCGAATCAACTAGATTCGATAAATATAAATCGAATCTAGTTGATTCGATTTACTATTGAACAACTTATATATAGTAAATTAAATCAGCTTAATTCGATTTACTACTGATACAGATTATTGACATTTACTACCTTTAATATTAACTTTAAAACATAAATGTAAATAAGGAAATACTCCCATTTGGATTGAAATAAAATATCAAAAAAATCGAAATGAATAAGAATAGAAATTCAATTTTTGTGTTTTAGTTCAAATTCTAGAAAATCTATATTTTTATAAACTAATGAATTTAAAACGGAATAATAAATGATTTCTAAAGATTCACTAAAAATCATTCTTTGATTCATTAGCATCTAAAGAATCATTAACAGGACTTTTGATGTTGAAAAAGTTAATATAAAGTATAACCCTCCAAGGTGATTGATAAACACCAATTTTGTGGTTTATCTTGTGTTGAATTTACAGAATTTTATCAACTTTTCTCATATTTATTCAACAAAATATCATGATTTTGTAAATTTCTCCTACTTTGTGTTTAAGAGTAAAAACATGCTTTTTAGACCCTAAAATTGCTAATTTTAATTCACTTTAATTCCATTCGATGCCTTGATGTGTTTGTTAAATTATTTCAGGTTCATAAGGCAAGTATTGGATGGAAGAAGTGAAGAAAAAAACATGCAAAATGGAGAATTCATGAAGAAATGAGGAGTTGCAGAAATCTGGCAAGTGACGCGTATACGTGGCCCATGCGTGTGCGTGAAAAGGAATTGTCAAGCGATGCATATGCGTGACCGACGCGTACGCGAGAAGAGGAATTTTGCCAGTGACGCGTACGCGTGACAAGCAGCACGTGACTGACTTAAGAGCAATATGCTGGGGGGCGATTTCTTAGCTCAAGGAGGCCCAAATCCAACTCATTTCTAAAATTTTTGAACCCAAGAATTGCAAGAGAATTGGAAGGGGGGAAGGAGAGCCATAGGGTAGTTTTCACCATGTTGTAGGTTAGAATTATAGAGAGAGAAGCTCTTCCTTCTCTCTAGAATTTAGGGTAGTTTAGGTTTAATTTTCTTAGATCCAACTTTAAATTCCTGTTTTGATTTAGTTTTCCCTTTTAATTTCTTGTTATTACATCTTTGCTCTTTTAGTTTTACTTGTCATTTTCTTTATTTTGTTGCTTTTATGTTCATGCACTCTTGTTGATTTTTTTTAATGCAATTTTTATGTTTTCATGTGTCTTTTATATTTATCTTTGTTGTTATTGTTGATTTATTGGCTATATTAGTTATGGGTTTCATTAATTCTTGCATTTTGTGATGTTTACTTTTATTGCACTCTAGGTGTTTGATAAAATATTTTCACTAGTTTTTGAATAGTTTTCTTTACTCTTGGCCTAGGCTAAGGGGATTGAGTTACCTTGAGTCATTGGGTCTCATTGAATTGGTAATTTGAGAATCCCTAGTGGTCAATTTGATAACCATTGACACTAGCCTACTACTAAGTCAATTGGTAGTTAGGTTAGGACTTATAGATTGATGTTAATTAAGCCTATTTGACGTACTTAATGCGTTGAAGTAGACATTATACTTACTTCAAGTAAAGGAGTAGACTTAATGGGTTGGTCCCTCATAATTGTCAACACATAATTTGTAGACAAGGATGGTGATCTCAATTCCTATGTCTTAGCCAAGAGTTCTTTTCCTTTATTTTATTAGTTCTTATCATTTACTTTCTTGTTATTTACTTTTCTTGCCAATTACAAATCAAACCCCCTTGTTTTTCATAGCTAATAATTGATCACTTCATTGTAATTCTATATGAGACAACCCGAGGTTTAAATATTTCGGTTAATTTTCATTGGGGTTTGTACTTGTGACAACTAATTCTTTTAAAATTTGATTTGAGGATTGACTATCGGTTTGGACTATGCTCACAACGAAGTTATTTGGTTAAATTCTTAATCGGTATAAATCTTCATCATCAGTGATATATGGATTAAAACTTAATTTTTTTTCAAAGTTAAAAATAACACATAATTATACAATATAAAAATACTAACTATATTTGTACAATATGTAATTTGAAACTTTAAATATATTATTTCTCAAAGTTTAAATATATTTATACAATATGTAAATTTAAAAATTTAAATTTAAAGTTTCTCAAAGTTTCTTAAAGTTAATTTAAAGTTTCAAATTTACATATTGTATAAATATATTTAAAATTTGAGAAAAAAATATATTTAAAGTTTTAAATTATATATTGTATAAATATAGTTAGTCTTTTTATATTGTATAACTAAGTGTTATTTTTAACTCTGAAAAAGAAATTCAAGTTTTAATCCCTATGCCACCTTAGAGGCCTATACTTTATTTTAACTTTTTCAACATCAAAAATTCCGATAATGATTCTTTAAATGCTAATGAGTCAAATAATGATTTTTAGTGAATTTCTACAAATCATTTTTTGTTCCGTTTTAAATTCATAAGTTTATAAAAATATAGATTTCCTCGAATTTGAATTAAAACACAAAAATTTGATTTCTATTTTTTTATTTATTTTGATTTTTTTGATATTTTATTTGAACTCAAATGGGATATTTTTATTGACATTTATGTTTTAAAATTAATTAACTTAAAGGTAGTAAATGTCAATAATCTGTATCAGTGCTAAATCGAATTAAGCTGATTCGATTTACTATATATGGTTTGTTCAATAGTAAATCAAATCAACTAGATCTGATTTACATATATACCCTGTATTAGTAGTAAATCGAATATATTCGATTTACTACTCATGGACTATATTTTGAATATCAATCCTTGGCAATTCGAATCAAATAACTTTGATTTAACAATAACCCTACTTATTTGACTCAAACTGATTCGATTTAATACTAGAATGTGTAATTCGAATTAAATCAATTCGATTTATATAAATATATGCATAGAAATATCTACGTAACGTTTTTTATTTTGGGACTATTGGGTAATATTAGTGGTTCCTTGGTTTATTTAAGTGTTTTACCCTGATTATTCTATATTATGGTATTATATATTATATGTAATTATTAAAAAATATTAATAAATAAATATAGACCAATTGAATAGCATATTTATTATTAAGAAGCATCATTGTTTAGTGACAAATTGAATATTATGTAATTTGGAGACTAAGTTCAAACCATACATTTTGAAATTTTGGAATTTTTTTTATTGATCAGTTTTTGACTGATTTTCAATAGCATATTTATTATTAAAAAGCATCGCAGCAAGGTGGCAAACTGAATACTGTGTAATTTGGAGACCCTGAATTTGAACCATTCTTTCTGAAATTTTAAATTTTTTTTGTTGATCGATTTTGATCGGTTCACACATGTTTTCAACTTTAAACACTTTAGAACTGAACCGGGCCGGTTTGAATTTTATAACTATGTTCCAAAGAAAAAATTAAAGCTTTTTAACCAGCCTAGACCCAAATAAGAGACATACATAAATAGAAGATTAATTAGAAAGAAGTATTATAACTGATTCTAGATTGGAATGTGTAATGTGACGATATGATAATTGAGAGATTTTTTTTTTTTGCGTTTTTCACTTTCTTCTCGAGTCTGGGCACTATTTTGTTTTTTTGAGTTAGAATTCTAAATTTGAGTTTAAAGCTAGTTTATACTATACAATGCACAAAAAATTATAAAATATTAATTCTTAAGTCTTCTACACAAAATTAGATATTAGGTATAGGTTTACATATGTAGTATGTAAAAATTCAGTTTTACAGTAAAACAATTTTTTGACATTCTACGATAGAAATTTGTAAAATTCGAGAATTACGATTCACTTCTTTTTAACAAGATGAGACGGATAAAAAAAACAAATTGAATAATTAATAAACAATAGTAGTAATAAATGCAAGAATAGTAATAAATGGTGGTAATTAATAACTATTGATTACTGGAACAAAATTTAACCGATAATATATTTTTAGGAGTATTTCTTGAATCATTTATCCTCACCAAAATATTTTAAAAATATTTTGGCAGCTTTAATATACGATACTGAAATTGTTCATTCTTGTATAAACACTACAACAAATTCTTAAGATAGCGGCGGTTATTTTGCGGCGGTTTTGTAAATGTGCTGCGAAAAGATAAATTGCGGCACATATAGCGGCGGTTAAAGGTTGGGGCTGCAATCAGGACGACATTTAGCGGTATCTGAATTAGAGACTAAGTTATCAGAAAGTGAGAATGAGTTGAAGATGATGAAGGAAAATTATGCAAAAGAAGTTGAGGATCTAAAGAGAAAAGAAGCCGACCATTCTTTAATGAGTGCTTAGGTAATTGAAGTTATGGCAAAAATGAAAGGTGTGGAGAAACAAAAGGAAACTGAGATCCTTGATTCGTTTGTGGAAATGTTTGAGCAGGCTTCTCAGCAGGCCAAGTTTCTTGCTCTTGGGGTTGATTTTTCTCTGATGGATCCGGCGAAGATTATCCAAGATGGAGCTATGATGGAGGACGATGGCGCTGCTGATGAGGAAGACGAAAATGTGGAATAGTTTTCTTTTATTTGAAATGTTTTGTTTGTATTTATTTGACAGTTTAATTAGCCTTTGTGCTATCTTTTTTAGACTCAGCTTTTTATTGGCTATAAACACAATGTGATAGTTTAATGTATCATGTAAGGGGGTATCTGCTTGTTTGATATTTATTTTTGTTCTCTGTATGCCTGTTTTGACCTTAGTCTTTTAGGTTTGTGATAGTTATATCGAATGAAGATATAATTGAATTGCTAGGAATGCCTGATATGGTTTGGGGATTTGTTACATTCTAGGTTGTAACTGATTTGGTTGGTTTGATTGTTGAGTACTGACAGATAAATGAGTAGTATGTTGTTTTGATTGGTGAATATCGATTTGTTTATCATTAGTTGGCGAATAGTTTATCCGATGGATCTGGGAAAAGATCGGCAATTGATTTGTCCAATTTGTTTGATTATGGAAAATGGAGAGATTGAACAGGATGTAAATCATAGGATCCAAGCAGGTTGGTCAAAATGACGGAGTGCATCTGTTTTTATATGCGACAAAAAAGTGCCTCTAAAACTTAAAGGTAAATTCTATCGTACCGCTATAAGACTGGCTATGCTGTATGGTACGGAGTGTTGGGCGGTTAAAGGAGAGCACGAACATAAGCTGAGTGTGGCAGAGATGAAGATGTTGAGATGGATGAGTGGTTATACGTGATTAGATAAAATAAGGAATGAAGATATAAGGGAGAGAGTTGGAGTAGTACCCATTGTGGAAAAGATGGTTGAATTGCGTCTCAGGTGGTTTGGACATGTGAGAAAATTACCGATAGAACATCCAGTCAGGAGGGTGGATGAGATGGAAGATGGACAAAGGGCGAAAGGCAGAGGAAGACCTAAAAAGACCATCCATGAGGTGGTCAAACGAGATCTACATATAAACGGTCTCTCTGTAGACATGATACATGACAGAGCACAATGTCATCATTTGATTTATGTAGCCAACCCCACTTAGTGGGACAAGACTTTGTTGTTGTTGTTTGTTGTTGTTGTTGTTTGATTATGGAAAAAGATCGGCCATTGTTTAATCCATTTTGATTTGTTCTGGATGAAGATCGGCAATTTATTTGACTGATTAATTTTGGATAGTCGGATTCGGGAGTAAGATCGGCTATTTATTTTGATTGAGAGATTCCGAATGATCGGTTTCGGAGTAAGTTCGGCTTGTTTGACTGATAGAGTCTGATTGATCGAATTCCGAGTTAGATCGGTTAATTGTTTGAATGATAGAATCTGAATGATCGGATTCAGAATATAGATCAGTAGTTCGTTTGATTGATAGTATCCGAATGGTCAGAGTTAGATTATAGTTTCGCTGTTTGGACTGATTGTTACCGAATGGTCGGTTCGGAGTATAGATCGGTGGTATAAATATCAAATAAATGAGAAGTATAAAATGCAAAGAGTATTGACTGGATAATAAATTTATTTATTGTAAAACCTTTGATTTCAAAGGCCCAGGTAGGCTAGCCTCGTTAAAACCTCTCCAAGCAAAACCCTTTTTAGGAAAAAATCTTGGTAGTAGGAAAAAGAGTACTTGCCTATCCCTGGTTTAAACTGTAATTTAGCTTTAAAGAAGATACATTCCAAGTATTAGGCAGATCTTTACCATCTAAGGTTTGTAGTCGGTAAACTCCATTGCCGATGACTTTTGTGACTTAGTAAGGGCCTTCCCAATTGGCTGCTAGTTTGCCATGGGTTGATGGTCGTCTAGCTTGTTCTGTTTTCCTGAGAACAAGGTCATTTACTTGGAAAGATCTTGGGTGAAGTCTTTGGTTGTATTTTTGGGCTATGTGCTGTTGCATGGCCAGGTGTTTGACTACTGTGGACGATCTGAGTTCTTCTACGAGGTCAAGTTCAGATTGCTGAGCAATGTCTTTTGTAGTTTGGTCGGCCATTTCAGTTCATAGTGAGGATTGGGAGATCTCCACTGGTATCATTGCATCTGAACCGTAGACTAACCAGAAGGGTGTTTCCTTTGTGGTTGAGTGAATGGTGGTGTTGTATCCCCATATGATATCTGGGATAAGCTCGGCCCAGAGGCCCTTTGTGTCATCCAGTTTCTTTCTTAGTGCATGTAGTATTACTTTATTTATGGCTTCTGCTAAGCCGTTTGTTTGTGGGTGCTCTACTGATGAGAAATGTTGTTTGATTTTTAGTTCATGCAAAAAGGATGTAAATTTTTGATCGGCAAACTAGCGACCATTATCTGTGATAATGTGCCGAAGGAAGCCGAATCGACAAATAATATATTCCAGACAAAAAAAGCATTTGTTGTGATGTGATCTTGGCTAGGGGCTGTGCCTCTATCCATTTGGAAAAATAATCAATTGCTACAACCAGAAATTTTACCTGTCCTGCTGCTGTGGGGAAAGGGTCGAGGATATCTATGCCCCATTGGTTGAACGGCCAACTTACCTCGGAACAAGTAGGAGTTCGGCTGGGAGATGTGTGATCGGACTGTGTTTCTGGCAGTTGTTACAGCTTTTAACTTTTTCTTGGCATCCTGTCGTATTGTCGACCAATATTATCCAGCTCTGAGGATTTTTGAAGACAGACTTCGGGCTCCAAGGTGTGTACCACAGATCCCTTCATGTGCCTCGACAAGTGCAAGCTCGGCTTCTGTTCTGCAAAGACATTTTAGTAACGGACGAGAGAATCCTCGTCTATATAGGAAGTTGTTAAAAATTGTAAAAAAGGATGCTTGTCGGAAAAAGTGTCGAACATTTTTGACATCGTCTGGCAAGATCTCTGTCCTAAGATAGTCTATATATGGAGATATCCAATCTGTTTCCTGTGTTACACTTAAGATTTCTGTGAGTTCAATGCTTGGCTTAAGCAATGTTGACTGATAAAGGGATGACCCATTTGGTTGAGTACTGGCGAGTTTAGACAGAATGTCAGCTCGGTCATTACTCTCCCTGGGTATGTGCTGTATTTTCATATTTAGAAAGCAAAGGGTCCTTTACTTGGTATAAGTTGTTTACCTGCTGGATGATGAGTAAAGAGTCGCAGTATACCTTAAGTTCAGTGATGTTTAGGTGGTGGACAAAATTGTGATCACTACAACTTCGCACAACTAACCAGCAAGTGTACTGGGTCGTCCAAGTAATAAACCTTACGCGAGTAAGGGTCGATCCCACAGAGATTGTTGGTATGAAGCAAGCTATGGTCACCTTGTAAATCTTAGTCAGGCAGACTCAAATGGATATGAATGGTGATATACGAATGAAACATAAAGATAAAGATAGAGATACTTATGTAATTCATTGGTAGGAATTTCAGATAAGCGTATGAAGATGCTTGTCCCTTCCGTCTCTCTGCTTTCCTACTGTCTTCATCCAATCCTTCTTACTCCTTTCCATGGCAAGCTTATGCAAGGGTTTCACCGTTGTCAGTGGCTACCTCCCATCCTCTCAGTGGAAATGTTCAACGCACCCTGTCACGGCACGGCTATCCATCTGTCAGTTCTCAATCAAGCCGGAATAGAATCCAGTGATTCTTTGGCGTCTGTCACTAACGCCCCGCCCTCAGGAGTTTGAAGCACGTCACAGTCATTCAATCATTGAATCCTACTCAGAATACCACAGACAAGGTTAGACCTTCC
>NC_029772.3:46474125-46474451 GCF_000817695.3 Arachis duranensis | reverse complement strand
GTCTTGGCTGTGGCCCAAAGCACTCTGTCTTCCAGTATTACCACCGGATACATACATGCCACAGATACATAATTGGGTGAACCTTTTCAGATTGTGACTCAGCTTTGCTAGAGTCCCCAATTAGAGGTGTCCAGGGTTCTTAAGCACACTCTTTTTGCCTTGGATCACAACTTTATTTTTTTTTATATTCACTGCTTTTTCCTTGCTTCAAGAATCATTTTTATGATTTTTCAGATCCTCAGTAACATGTCTACTTTTTCATCATTCTTTCAAGAGCCAACATTCATGAACCACAAATTCAAGATACATATGCACTGTTTAAGCAT
>NC_029772.3:46468500-46471226 GCF_000817695.3 Arachis duranensis | reverse complement strand
AGAGTACTAGGAGGGAGTTCAATAATTTTCTTGCTCAGCTGACCCACTTGTCCTTCCAAGTTTCTAATGGAGGACCTTGTTTCAGTCATGAAACTTTGAGTGGTTTTGATTAGATCAGAGACCATGGTTGCTAAGTCAGAGGTGTTTTGCTTTGAGCTCTCTGTCTATTGCTGAGAAGATGATGGAAAAGGCTTGCTATTGCTAAACCTGTTTCTTCCACCATTAATGTTGTTGAAACCTTGTTGAGGTCTTTGTTGATCCTTCCATGAGAGATTTGGATGATTTCTCCATGAGGGATTATAGGTGTTTCCATAGGGTTCTCCCATGTAATTCACCTCTTCTATTGAAGGGTTCTCAGGATCATAAGCTTCTTCTTCAGATGAAGCTTCCTTAGTACTGCTTGGTGCATTTTGCAATCCAAATAGACTTTGAGAAATCATATTGACTTGTTGGGTCAATATTTTATTCTGAGCCAGTATGGCATTCAGAGTGTCAATCTCAAGAACTCCTTTCTTCTGATTGGTTCCATTGTTCACAGGATTCCTTTCAGAAGTGTACATGAATTGGTTATTTGCAACCATTTCAATCAGCTCTTGAGCTTCTGTAGGTGTCTTCTTCAGATGAAGAGATCCTCCAGCATAGCTATCCAAAGACATCTTGGATAGTTCAGAGAGACCATCATAGAAAATTCCAATGATGCTCCATTCAGAAAGCATATCAGTGGGACACTTTCTGATTAATTGTTTGTATCTTTCCCAAGCTTCATAGAGGGACTCTTCTTCCTTCTGCCTGAAGGTTTGGACTTCCACTCTAAGCTTACTCAATTTTTGAGGTGGAAAGAACTTTGCCAAGAAGGCATTGACTAGCTTTTCCCAAGCACCTTCCTTGCATTGTTGGCATTGTTGTTGTTTTCGGCTGCCATGGGTTCTTCTTCTTTGAAGATTTCTGTTAGGTCCTCTACAGAGAGTTGTGCCTTGGCTTCTCTTAGCTTTCGCTTCAAGGTTCTTTCGGGTTCAGGATCGGCCTCAACAAGAATGCTTTTGTCCTTGCTCCTGCTCATAAGAAAGAGAAGAGAACAAGAAAATGTGGAATCCTCTATGTCACAGTATAGAGATTCCTTGAGGTGTCAGAGGAAAAGAAAAATAGAAGGCAGAAGTAGAAAATTCGAACTTATGAAAGAAGATGGAGTTCAAATTTTGCATTAAGGAATAGTGTTAGTCCATAAATAGAAGGATGTGAGAAGAGGGGAAGTAATTGTGAGAAGAAGGGAAGCAATTTTCGAAAATTAAGTAAAAGGTTTTGAAAACATTTTGAAAAACATTAATTGATTTTCGAAAACCATGATTGAGAAAGAAGTGAAGTGATTTTTGAAAAAGATTTTGAAATTAGAAATCAAAAAAGATTTGATTGAAAGCTATTTTGGAAAAGATGTGGTTAAGAAGATATGATTGGTTTTAAAAAGATGTGATTGAGAAGATATGATTTGAAAAACTTTTTTAAAAAATTTGATTTTGAAAATTAATGATTTGGCTATCAAGAAAAGATATGATTCAAACATTAAACCTTTCTCAACAGAAAAGGCAACATACTTGAAATGTTGAATCAAATCATTAATTGATAGCAAGTGTCTTTGAAAATGGAAAGAAATTGAATTTGAAAAAGATTTGATTGAAAAGATATGATTTGAAAAAGATTTGATTTTGAAAGGATTTTGAAAACTTGAAAAAAAAATTTGCATTGAAAACAAAATCTTCCCTCTTGTTCCATCCTGGCGTTAAACGCCCAGAATGGTGCACATTCTGGCGTTTAACGCCCAAATCTCTACCCTTTTGGGCGTTAAACGCCCAACCAGGCACCCTGGTTGGCGTTTAAACGCCAGTCTGTCCTTCTTCACTGGGCGTTTTGAACGCCCAGCTTTTTCAGTGTAATTCCTCTGCAGTATGTTTTGAATCTTCAATTCCCTGTATTATTGACTTGAAAAGACACAAATTAAAAATATTTTTGGATTTTTAATAATCAAAATGCAACTAAAATAAAATAACAATGCATGCAAGACACCAAACTTAGCAATTTGTATACTACTGACACTAATGAGAATGCATATGAGACACATAAACACTCAAGTCAAGAGAATTCAAAGATCAGAGTAAGAAATCATCAAGAACAACTTGAAGATTAATGAAGACACATGCATGAGTGCAAGAAGAACAGAAACATGCAATTGACACCAAACTTAACATGAAACACTAGACTCAAACAAAAAATTTTTTTTGGATTTTATGATTTTCTAAATTTTTTTGTGCTTTTTCGAAAATTAAGTGGAAAAAGAAAATAAAGGTATCAAAATTCTTAATGAGAATTCCAGGAATCATGCAATGTTTAGTCTAAGACTCCGGTCCAGGAATTAGACATGGCTTTACAGTCAGCCAAGCTTTCAAAGAAAGCTTCGGTCCAAAACACTAGACATGGCCAAAGGCCAGCCAAGCCTTAGCAGATCACTGCTCCAACAGCAAGATTGATAGAAATCAATAAGCTCTTGTGATGATAAGTTGAAACCTCGGTCCAATGAAATTAGACATGGCTTCACAGCCAGCCAGACTTCAACAAATCATCATGAAACTCTAGAATTCATCTTTAAGAACTCCGAAAAAAAATACCTAATCTAAGCAACAAGATGAACCTTCAGTTGTCCATACTCGAACAATCCCCGGCAACGGCGCCAAAAA
>NC_029772.3:46463619-46467432 GCF_000817695.3 Arachis duranensis | reverse complement strand
GTTTGGGCCATCAAATCTTGGGCAAAGTATGAACTATCATATATTGCTGGAAAGCCCAGGATGTCTACTTTCCAACGCTGTTGAGAGCGCCCCAATTGGGCTTCGGTAGCTCCAGAAAATCCGCTTCGAGTGCAGGGAGGTTAGAATCCAACAGCATCTGCAGTCCTTTTTGGTCTCTGAATCAGATTTTTGCTCAAGTCCCTCAATTTCAGCCAGAAAATACCTGAAATCACAGAAAAACACACAAACTCATAGTAAAGTCCATAAAAGTGAATTTTAACTAAAAACTAATAAAAATATACTAAAAACTAACTAGATCATACTAAAAACATACTAAAAACAATGCCAAAAAGCGTACAAATTATCCGCTCATCATTAGGTCGGTAGTGAGTCTAAGGCAGGCAATTAGGGCTTTATACTCACTTTGATTGTTGCTTGCTTGAAATGAAAAATTGAGGGAATGTTCGATGATGTTGTTGTGGCTATCATCAAGTATGATACCTGCTCCACATCCTTGTGGGTTGGAGGACCCATCGACGTATAAAGACCATTCGATGTAGTCTTCGATTGTGTCTGGTACTGAGAACTCGGCGATGAAGTAGGCCGAGAATTGGGACTTGATAGATGTTCGGCCTTCGTACTTGATATCGAATTCCAATAGCTCCACCGACCATTTTACTAGTCGGCCAGCCAGCTCAGGTTTCTGAAGGACTTGTCACAAAGGATGATCTGTCCGAACATGGATTTCATGGCTCTGAAAATATGGTCGGAGTCTTCTGGCTGAGAAGACAAGGGCTAAGGCCAGCTTCCCAATGCTCAAATATCGAAGTTCAGCATTCTATAATGTTTTGCTGGTAAAATAGACTGGGAACTACTTCTTTTCCCTTTCTGCAACAAGAGCGGAGCTTATAGCCCAGTTAGTAACAGATAAATATAAGAATAGTGGTTCTCCCAAAAGGGGGTTTGTAAGATTGGCGGTTTTGAAAGATTTTCTTTAATAATTTTGAATGCTTGTTCGCAGTCATCAGTCTATTAGAAAGCTTTTTTCTTTTTTAATGATTGGAAAAAACATAGAGATTTAGAAGCCAGACAAGGTAAAAATCTAGAAATTGCAGCAAGTCTCTCTATTAACCGCTGGACTTCTTTGATGGTTTGTAGGCTTGTCATGTCTAAAACAGCTCGGCATTTTTCTGGATTCACCTTGGAACCTCGGCTAGTGAGCATAGCCGAGGAATTTGCCGCTCTGGACCCCAAATGCACACTTTTCAGGATTTAACCGCATGTTGTATTTTCTTAGTTGTCCGAAGATTTCTGCAAGGTCATTAAGGTGATTGTTGCCGATCTTTTTCTTGGCGACCATATCGTCAACGTAGACCTCAATGTTTTTGCCGATCTGTTTAGCGAAGACTTTGTTTATTAGACGTTGATATATTGCACCTGCAATCTTAAGGACAAATGGCATGACTTTATAACAATAGTTTCCATATTCAGTAATAAAGCCTGTCTTATTTTGATTGGATGGATGCATTTGGATCTGATTATAGCCAGAATATGCATCCATAAAGCTGAGTTTTTCATAACTAGAGGCATTATCAACTAAGCAATCAATAGAGGGTAAAGGATAGGAATCTTTGGGGCATGCTTTGTTGAGATCAGTGAAATCAACACACAAGCTCCATTTACCATTATGTTTTTTCACCATGACGACATTCGCCAGCCATGTTGTGAATCTGATTTCTTGGATTAAGCCCACATTGATGAGCTTCTTGGTTTCTTCCAAGGAAGCTTATTTTCGGTCATGGCTGAGGTTTCTCTTTTCCTATGCTACTGGTCAAACAGATAGATCTAATACCAACTTGTGGGATATAATGGATGAATCGATGCCTGGTATATCAGCTAGGGTCCAAGCAAACAGGTCGGCATTTTGCTGTAAGAATGCTCGGAATGACGATTTCTCTTCTGAGGATAATGTTGAGTCGACGTATGTGAATTTTTCCGTGCTTTCTGTGAAATAGATTTTATGCAGGTCTTTTGTTGGGGTTGGTCTTTCAAGGGTTCTCGCTCTGGGATCAAGATCGGCCAGAGCTGGTAGGTCGTCCATGCTACAGATGTTGTGAACATGGGCTTTTGTGTTTGAGTTAGGTCTTTTGAGACTGTTGTTGTAGCATTCCCTGGCTTCTCGGGCATCACTTTGAATGGTTGCAACTGTGTTATCCTGTAAAGGGAACTTAATATAGAGATGAATTGTAGATACTATAGCACCGAACCTATTTAAGAAAGGTCGGCCAAGTATTAAATTGTAAGGACTAAAACAATCAACCACTAAGTATTGAATATCTGAAGTTTTTGACAAGGGAAACTCACCAAGTTTGGTTTGTAACCACACAGAGCCCATAACCGGGACTCTCTTACTTAAGAAACCTACCAAGTCACCAGTGAAAAGTTGGACGATGTTATTGCTCAGTTTCATTTTCTGGAATGTGGAGTAAAAGAGAACATCGGCACTGTTCCCTGGGTCCAGCAACACCTTTTTTACTAGGAGATCTCCGAGCTGTAGGGAGATTACGACCGGGTAATCTAGATTTGCTATACTATTGTTATGATCGGCTGTCTAGAATGTTATCTGTGGAGAGTGTGGTAGTGTCTGCTGTTGAGTTTGATTGGCGTCGATGCAAAGCATAGCTCGGTAAGATCGCTTTCTTGCCGAGCTTGTGGCTCCTCCACCTGCAAAACCTTCAGAAATAAAGTTAATTATACGTATTGGTTGTTCGGGATGGTTGTTTGGTCGGTCTTGATCTCGCCCATACTGTGTGGCCGAGCTTTGGTCACCAAAAGGGGGTACTCGCCGCTGTATGTGGCCGTCGATGCACTTGTCCAGGTGACCTTGCCGAGCTCATCACTCCAGAAGGTCTTTGGCGATGACACAGTCATCAATAGTGTGTCCGTGCTTTTGGTGGAAAGAGCAGTATTTTGATCTGTCCGCGCTTTTTGAATCTGGGTAACTGCCAATTTTTCTTGGTGGTTTGATCAATTTTGAATTCAAGATCTCCTTGATAATGTCGTCACTCTTGGTGTTGAATTTGGAGTAGGACTCATATCGTGGAGTTGGTTTGAAATTCTTCATGTTGTCTCGCATTTTGTCATCATCTCTGTAGTGAGGCTTTTCTATTTTCCGAGCTTGTCGGAGTTCCTTGATGTCGATCTGACCTTTAGCATTTTCACGGAACTCGACCATAGTCTTAGGTTTGGCTACAGCAATAGTTTCCTGGAATTTTCCTGGTCGGAGTCTGCTTTTTATTGAATGCAATTCTACCTCGGGGTGGAGGTCGGGTATACTCATGGCTATCTTTGTGAAGCGCGTCATGTAGTCCCTAAGGCTTTTGTGCTGGCCTTGCTTGATTGTATTGGTAGCGCGAAATTGTGATCAATACTTTTCACAAATCAAATAATCCCCGGTAATGAATCCAAAAACTTGGTGTTCAATACCATGGCATAAACACAACTTCGCACAACTAACCAGCAAGTGTACTGGGTCGTCCAAGTAATAAACCTTACGCGAGTAAGGGTCGATCCCACAGAGATTGTTGGTATGAAGCAAGCTATGGTCACCTTGTAAATCTTAGTCAGGCAGACTCAAATGGGTATGATGATAAACGCATAAAACATAAAGATAAAGATAGAGATACTTATGTAATTCATTGGTAGGAACTTCAGATAAGCGTATGAAGATGCCTTCCCTTCCGTCTCTCTGCTTTCCTACTGTCTTCATCCAATCCTTCTTACTCCTTTCCATGGCAAGCTTAAGCAAGGGTT
>NC_029772.3:46461944-46462148 GCF_000817695.3 Arachis duranensis | reverse complement strand
CTTTGCTAGAGTCCCCAATTAGAGGTGTCCAGGGTTCTTAAGCACACTCTTTTTGCCTTGGATCACAACTTTATTTCTTTCTTTTTCTTTCTTCCTTTTTTTTTCGTTTTTCTTTTCTCTTTTTTTTTCTTTTTTTCATTGCTTTTTCTTGCTTCAAGAATCATTTTTATGATTTTTCAGATCCTCAGTAACATGTCTCCTTTT
>NC_029772.3:46459797-46461691 GCF_000817695.3 Arachis duranensis | reverse complement strand
CTTTAAGGCATAGACACTAAGACACTAATGATCACAAGACACAAACATAGATAAACATAAGCACTAAAATTCGAAAAACAGGAAAATAAAGAACAAGGAAATTAAGGAACGGGTCCACCTTAGTGATGGCAGCTCTTTCTTCCTCTTGAAGATCCTATGGAGTGCTTGAGCTCCTCGATGTCTCTTCCTTGTCTTTGTTGCTCCTCTCTCATGATTCTTTGATCTTCTCTAATTTCATGGAGAAGAATGGAATGTTCTTGGTGCTCCACCCTTAGTTGTCCCATGTTGGAACTCAATTCTCCTAGGGAGGTGTTCAGTTGCTCCCAATAGTTTTGTGGAGGAAAGTGCATCCCTTGAGGCATCTCAGGGATTTGATGATGAGAGGGGTTTCTTGTTTGCTCCATCCTCTTCTTAGTGATGGGCTTGTCCTCATCAATGGGGATGTCTCCCTCTATGTCAACTCCAACTGAATAACAGAGGTGACAAATGAGATGAGGAAAGGCTAACCTTGCCAAGGTAGAGGACTTGTCCGCCACGTGAGGACTTGGTCCAACCTTTGATCAAAGTTGACCCTTCTAGTGTATGGATGTTCATCTCCTTGCATCATGGGCAAATTGAATGCCATCCTTACACTTTCCGGACTAAAATCCAAGTATTTCCCCCGAACCATAGTAAAATAGTGCTTTGGATCCGGGTTCACACTTTGATCATGGTTCTTGGTGATCCATGCATTGGCATAGAACTCTTGAACCATTAAGATTTTCTTAGTGATGGGCTTGAGGTCATGCCTTCTCAGTTGAACCAGCTTCCCTCTTGAATCTCTCTTCCATTAGGCGCCCTCTTCACAAATGTCTGTGAGGACTTGGTCCAACCTTTGATCAAAGTTGACCCTTCTTCATGGCCACAACTTCATAGAAGTGGTCTTGATGCACCCTTGAGATGAATCTTTCCATCTCCCATGACTCGGAGGTGGAAGCTTTTGCCTTCCCTTTCCTCTTTCTAGAGGTTTCTCTGGCCTTGGATACCATAAATGGTTATGGAAGAACAAAAAGCAATGCTTTTACCACACCAAACTTAAAAGGTTTGCTCGTCCTCGAGCAAAAGAAGAAAGAAGAGAGTAGAAGAAGAAGAAATGAGGAAGAAGGGAATGGCTTTGTGTTCGGCCAAAAGGGGGAGGAGTGGTGTTTAGGTTGTGTGAAAATGAAGGAGTGAAGATGGGTTTATATAGGAGTGGGGGGTGGTGATGGTTCGGCTATGTGAGGGTGGGTTTGGGTGGGAAAGTGGTTTGAATTTGAATGGTGAGGTAGGTGGGGTTTTATGAAGGATGGATGTGAGTGGTGAAGAGAAAGATGGGATTTGATAGGTGAAGGGTTTTTGGGGAAAGAGGTGTTGAGGTGATTGGTGAATGGGTGAAGAAGAGAGAGAGTGGTGGGGTAGGTGGGGATCCTGTGGGGTCCACAGATCCTGAGGTGTCAAGGAAAAGTCATCCCTGCACCAAATGGCAAGCAAAATTGCGTTTTTAGCCATTTCTGGCGTTAAACGCCGGGCTGGTGCCCATTTCTGGCGTTTAACGCCAAGAGTTTGCCCTTTTCTGGCGTTTAACGCTAGTCTGGTGCCCCTTTCTGGCGTTAGACGCCCAGAATGGTGCCAGACTGGGCGTTAAACGCCCAACAGCTAGCCTTACTGGCGTTTAAACGCCAGCATGCTCTCCTCCAGGGTGTGCTGTTTTTCTTTCTGTTTTTCTTTCTGTTTTTGCTTTTTCCATTGATTTTGTGACTTCTCATGATCATCAACCTACATAAAACATAAAATAACAAAGGAAAATAGATAAAATATAACATTGGGTTGCCTCCCAACAAGCGCTTCTTTAATGTCAGTAGCTTGACAGAGGGCT
>NC_029772.3:46455707-46458303 GCF_000817695.3 Arachis duranensis | reverse complement strand
CAACCATTTCAATTAGTTCTTGAGCTTCTGCAGGCGTCTTCTTCAGATGAAGAGAACCTCCAACAGAACTATCCAATGACATCTTGGACAGTTCAGAGAGACCATCATAGAAAATACCTATGATGCTCCATTCAGAAAGCATATCAGTGGGACACTCTCTGATCAATTGTTTGTATCTTTCCCAGGCTTCATAAAGGGATTCTCCTTCCTTCTGTCTGAAGGTTTGGACTTCCACTCTAAGCTTACTCAATTTTTGAGGTGGAAAGAACTTTGCCAGGAAGGCATTGACTAGCTTTTCCCAAGAGTTCAGGCTTTCTTTAGGTTGTGAGTCCAACCATATCCTAGCTCTATCTCTTACAGCAATAGGGAATAGCATAAGTCTGTAGACCTCAGGGTCAACCCCATTAGTCTTGACTGTGTCACAGATTTGCAAGAATTCAGCTAAAAACTGATGAGGATCTTCCAATGGAAGTCCATGAAACTTGCAATTCTGTAGCATTAGAGAAACTAATTGAGGCTTAAGCTCAAAGTTGTTTGCTCCAATGGCAGGGATAGAGATGCTTCTCCCATAGAAGTCGGGAGTAGGTGCAGTAAAGTCACCCAGCACCTTCCTTGCATTGTTGGCATTGTTGTTGTTTTCGGCTGCCATCAGTTCTTCTTCTTTGAAGAATTCGGTTAGGTCCTCTACAGAGAGTTGTGCCTTAGCTTCTCTTAGCTTTCGCTTCAAGGTCCTTTCAGGTTCAGGATCAGCCTCAACAAGAATGCTTTTGTCTTTGCTCTTGCTCATAAGAAAGAGAAGGGAACAAGAAAATGTGGAATCCTCTATATCACAGTATAGAGATTCCTTTAGGTGTCAGAGGAAAAGAAAAGTAGAAGACAGAAGTAGAAAATTCGAACTTATCAAAGGAGATGGAGTTCGAATTTTGCATTAAGGAATAGTGTTAGCCCATAAATAGAAGGATGTGAGAAGAAGGGAAGTAATTTTCAAAAATTAAGTAAAAGAGTTTGAAAACATTTTTGAAAAACACTAATTGATTTTCGAAAATGAAAGTGGAGAAGAAATCAAGTAATTTTTGAAAAAGATTTTGAAATTAGAAATCAAAAAGATTTGATTGAAAACTATTTTGAAAAAGATGTGGTTAAGAAGATATGATTGGTTTTAAAAAAAGATGTGATTGAGAAGATATGATTTGAAAAACATTTTTAAAAGATTTGATTTTGAAAATTAAAAACTTGGCTAACAAGAAAAGATATGATTCAAGCATTAAACCTTTCTCAACAGAAAAGGCAGCATACTTGAAATGTTAAATCAAATCATTAATTGATAGCAAGTATTTTTAAAAATAGAAAGAAATTGATTTTGAAAATCAAATCATTAATTGATAGTAAGTATCTTTAAAAATTGAAAGAAATTGATTTTGAAAAAGATTTGATTGAAAAGATTTGATATGAAAAAGATTTGATTTTGAAAAGATTTTGAAAACTAAAAAAAAATTGATTTGAAAACAAAATCTTCCCTCTTGTGCCATCCTGGCGTTAAACGCCCAGAATGGTGCACTTTTGGGCGTTAAACGCCCAACCAGGTGCCCTGGCTGGCGTTTAAACGCCAGTCTGTCCTTCTTCACTGGGCGTTTTGAACGCCCAGCTTTTTCTGTGCAATTCCTCTGCTGTATGTTCTGAATCTTCAATTCTCTGTATTATTGACTTGACAAGACACAAATTAAAAATATTTTTGGATTTTTAATAGTGCGGAATAATCAAAATGCACTAAAATCAAATAACAATGCATGCAAGACACCAAACTTAACAGTTTGTATACTACTGACACTAACAAAATGAGAATGCATATGAGACACATAAAACACTCAAGTCAAGAGAATTCAAAGATCAGAGCAAGAAATCATCAAGAATTATTTGAAGATCCTTAAGACACATGAATGAATGCATGCAATTGACACCAAACTTAACATGAGACTAGTGTCTCAACAAGAAATATTTTTGGATTTTATGACTTTGTAAAATTTTTTTGTGCTTTTTTGAAAATTAAGTGGAAAAAGATATCAAAGTTCTTAATGAGAATTCCAGGAGTCAGTGCAATGCTAGTCTAAGACTCCGGTCCAGGAATTAGACATGGCTTCACAGCCAGCCAAGCTTTCAAGGAAAGCTTCGGTCCAAAACACTAGACATGGCCAATGGCCAACCAAGCCTTAGCAGATCACTGCTCCAAAAGCAAGATTGATAGAAATCAACAAGCTCTTGTGATGATAAGTTGAAACCTTGGTCCAATGGAATTAGACATGGCTTCACAGCCAGCCAGATTTCAACAAATCATCATGAAACTCTAGAATTCATTCTTAAGAATTTAAAAAAAAAATACCTAATCTAAGCAACAAGATGAACCGTCAGTTGTCCAAACTCAACAATCCCCGGCAACGGCACCAAAAACTTGGTAGCGCGAAATTGTGATCAATACTTTTCACAAATCAAATAATCTCCGGTAATGAATCCAAAAACTTGGTGTTCAATACCATGGCATAAACACAACTTCGCACAACTAACCAGCAAGTGCACTGGGTCGTCCAAGTAATAAACCTTA
>NC_029772.3:46455196-46455553 GCF_000817695.3 Arachis duranensis | reverse complement strand
AAGATAGAGATACTTATGTAATTCATTGGTAGGAACTTCAGATAAGCGTATGTAGATGCCTTCCCTTCCGTCTCTCTACTTTCCTACTGTCTTCATCCAATCCTTCTTACTCCTTTCCATGGCAAGCTTAAGCAAGGGTTTCACCATTGTCAGTGGCTACCTCCCATCCTCTCAGTGGAAATGTTCAACGCACCCTGTCACGGCACGGCTATCCATCTGTCGGTTCTCAATCAGGCCGGAATAGAATCCAGTGATTCTTTTGCGTCTGTCACTAAAGCCCCGCCCTCAGGAGTTTGAAGCACGTCACAGTCATTCAATCATTGAATCCTACTCAGAATACCACAGACAAGGTTAGAC
>NC_029772.3:46433383-46454575 GCF_000817695.3 Arachis duranensis | reverse complement strand
TGGCAAAGTATGGACTATCATATATTGCTGGAAAGCCCAGGATGTCTACTTTCCAACGCCGTTGAGAGCGCGCCAATTGGGTATCTGTAGCTCCAGAAAAAATCCACTTCGAGTGCAGGGAGGTCAGAATCCAACAGCATCTGCAGTCCTTTTTGGTCTCTGAATCAGATTTTTGCTCGGGTCCCTCAATTTCAGCCAGAAAATACCTGAAATCACAGAAAAACACACAAACTCATGGAGGTCGGGTATATTCATGGCGATCTTTGTGAAGCGCGTCATGTAATCCCTGAGGCTTTCTTGCTGGCCTTGCCTGATTGTATTCAGGTAATCGGAGTCATGTAGGTAAATGGCTGATCCAGCAAAGTGCTCCTCAAAGGGCTTTGATAGGTCTCGAAAGCGAGAAATAGAACCTGCAGGCAAAGAACAAAACTAATCAAGTGCAAAACCGTCTAAGTAAGATGGAAAGCAACGACATAAAACTTTATCAGATGCACTGTTTACTATCATTATGGAGGTGAACTTTTTGATATATTTTTCGGATCACCTAACCCATCATAGGGAGTTAGAGTGGTCGGCAGAGTGAACTTCCTGGGTAATATGAAATTCATCACCTCGGCCGTGAATGGCCCAGGTGAGTTTTCTTGGTTGTTGTCTTCGTCGTCTGGTCGAGCTTCCTCATTATGCTCGGGTTGCTCCTCTTCATGCTGAGCAGTTTCAGAGACGTGTGCCGGCCCAGACGGATGCTCGGTTTCTTCTGTCCGTTCTTGCCGATCATTGTTGTTTTCGATTTGGGTGTTATTCAAGCTGGCAATTTGATTTGCCATTCTTTGGTTCTCTTCGGCCATGCGCTAGTTGGCTTGCCGCAACTTGGTCACCATCTGAAGGAGTTCGAATAGTGTGGGTGGAAGTTGTTCAGCCATGACTTCAAGCGAGAACCTCGAGGTTGATGATATATGGAAGGGATTATATTCTCGGCCCCACGGTGGGTGCCAATTGTTCTTGTATGGATACTTGAAGGGAGAGCTCAGTCTCTAGGAGTCAACCCCGAGTTGTTATCTTCGGTGACGACCTTTAAGCTTTTGTGTAAGTCTGAGCTTTTCTCCAAGAGGACGTCCAATTGAGCTAGGCGTGAGCAAGGAACAAAGGGGAAGTGTACCTATAAAGGCACTCCGAAACTTAAGTCAATATTGAGAATTCAATGTTTACCTTTTATGGGTGAAGATAGGTCGATTACGTTTGTGTTTTACCGTTTGAATTGAAGAGTAATAATTGGGTGATAAAATCCCATAGGACGTTTCTATTTTAAGGCGTCCGTTTATATTATTTCGAACTGCCGAGTTATAACGTTGGCTTGCTGAATAATAACATGTATAATACTGAGTTATGATAGTTAATGCCGAGTTATAATGCTGGATTTGTAACGGCCGTATCAATTTTAAAATACGATAAAATAACTAAATATTAAATATATATTCTAAAAATTAGGTACGATTGTTTTGATAATAGAGTACTGTATTTTAATTTCTATGGTTACCATTTACGGTGTTGAACTTTTATGTCTATCTATGGTTCATTTCCGAAGCAAGGTATGATTGTTTGATTTATACAAGGGAGATTCTATGCTACTGATGGTGGTTGTCAGCATTGCATACTTTCATGTGGTGTCACAGGCGTATGGTGGCTCGTGGAAGCTAAGAGTAAATGGGAACATGTAATTTATAATGTGTTTCGTTGGTTCCCATTGTGATTATTTCGGTGAGAATAACTAATTAGGAGCTAATTAGTAACTTATCAATGATTGGATAACAGGTCAGTGCAGTTCGTGGGCCTTGTGTAACTGACTAAGGTGAATGAAATAAAAAATTGTCCAAAAAATTTGAAAGTAAAACACTGAAAATCCCACCCTAAGGTAGCGTTTGTTTTGAGGTACTGGGACAGAAACTGAGAGACTGAGATACGGTATTACGTTTGTTGGTTCAAAGACTGGTACTAAAATTTCTGTCTTTGTCTCTGAAATTTCAGTATTTCAGTACCTCCAAAAAGTAGGAACATAGGGGACTGAGATTTTTAGAGAAGGAGACTGAAATTTTAATAATATTTTATACCTAAAATATTCTCATTTCAATTAATTAATTCTAATTTTATCCTTTGTGCAAATTAAATTAGAGTTTTATTCTTGTTTCAATTTCTGTCTCTCACTTTGCACCAAACAGAATACTGAAATTTATTTCGATCTTTGTCTCTTAGTCTCTGTCTCTCAGTCTCAGTCTTTCAGTCTCTGTCTCTCTACCAAACGCTACCTAAAAGTCTCCTTCCTCTCGAGTCTCGACACTCTCTCACTGAACCATTGAAGCTTCTAGATATCTTTTCTCTATGACAGGTGCTTTTTGCCGAGTGAACTCAAGCTGTTTGGTATCCAGTTTCTCTTGTAACAACTTATATTTTTGATAAATCACAATTTAATGGTTTATTTTGTATTAAAATGAGTAAATTTTATCAACTTATCCTACATTTATTCATTGAAATAACATGGTTTTGTGAATTGCCCCTAAATTGTGCTTAAGATTAAAAACATACTTTTTAGGCCCTTAATTTGCTACTTTAATCCCATTCGATGCCTTGATGTGTTTGTTGAAGTGATTTCAAACTTAGAAGGAAAAGAAGGATTGAAGAAGTGAAGAAAAAGTACGCAAAGTGGAGAATTAATGAAGAAATGAAGTTTGGAATATTTCAGGGTCATGCATACGCACGCCTCATGCATACGCATGTTTTGGAAATTCATGAATTCATGCGTACGCATGATTATCAGAACGTGAGTTCACTTAAGTGAACACGTGGGTTGCGATTTCAAGGCTTTCTTGGGCCCAATCCAACTCAATTCTGAGGTATTTCATGCCAAACTCAAAAAGGGTTAAGAGAGAGGGCAATTAGGATAGGTTTTTGGATGTTTTAGGTTAGATTTTTAGAGAGAGAAGCTCTCTCCTCTCTAGAATTTAAAGTTTTAGGTTTAGTTCTCTCCATAGAATTTGGTTTTGATCTTGTTTTAATTTAGTTTTTCTTACTTTTTATTATTTTAGCATCTTAATTCTCTTAGTTTATTATAAAGAAATTAAAGATAAACAAGAAGACAAGGATTCAAACTAAATAAAAAAAAAGATACACTGAAATTGAAATAGAAAAGATAAATTGTAATTGAAATAAAAATAAAAAGGATAGGTTGAAATTGAATACAAAGAGAATCACTCTACTTTCTACCCAATTTCTGGACGCAACAAGAAAGGGATTCCTTAACCTAACTTGTCAATGCCATAGTTTTGGAATTGAATCGAAGGGACTCCTCAACCTTCTACTCAATTCTTCGATGCGACAAGAGAGACTCCTTAACCTCAATTATCCACATCATGGTTTCCTCACAAAACCAAAAAGGGGTTTTCAAACCTCTAAATCATTCTATATTACGACTACCCTAGTTTATGAGGTATTTATAACCTCCTATTAGGTTAAAATATAGAAAACCCTAAGCCCACAAACATATGGCCCAATCTCATAATTAAATAAACAAAATAAAAATACATCAAATTAAAACATTCTAAAAATCTAAACTAATATCTTCAAAATAACACTTGAACTTTTTATATCACGAATATTTGAAGCACGTATCATTCTCTTCCTCTTCAAAAAAAGATTTGCCCTCGAATCTTGTAGGTGAAAAAACAGTATATAAAAAGGACAATAATTACAAGGAAGATAATTTTGTTTTTTATTTTTTTCTTTTTTTTGCACTGTATGCTTTTTTATTTTTTTTAAACAATAAAATCAACAATAATGATAAAACAATAATGAAAGGAAAACTGAAATAAGAACACAAGAACGTAAAAAAAGACGCGATAGACAGTGGACTCTTTTTTATGATAAAAGAAGACCAAATATAGATTAATAAGAATTAATCTAATACCTAAGCTCTGATACCAAATGATAAAGAAATTAAAGATAAACAAGAAGATAAGGATTCAAACTTAATAAAACAAAGATACACTGAAATTGAAATAGAAAAGTTAAATTGTAATTGAAATAAAACAAAAAGGATAGGTTGAAATTGAATACAAAGAGAATCACTCTACTTTCTACCCAATTTCTTGATGCAACAAGAAAGGGACTCCTCAACCTTACTTGTCAATGTTGTAGTTTGGGAATTGAATCGAAGGGACTCCTCAACCTTCTATTCCATTCCCCGATGCAACCAGAGAGGAACTCCTCGACCTCAATTATCCACATCATGGTTTCATCACAAAATCAAAAAGGGGTTTTTAAACCTTTAAATCATTCTATATTACGACTACCCTAGTTTATGAGGTATTTATAACCTCTTATTAGGTTAAAATATAGAAAAACCTAAGTCCACAAACATAAGGCCCAATCTAGTAATTAAATAAACAAAATAAAATACATCAAATTAAAACTTTTTAAAAATATAAACTAATATCTTCTAAATAACACTTGAACTCTTCATATCACGAATATTTAAAGCACGTATCAGTTTACTTGTTAATTTTCTCTATTTGTTACCTTTTTGTTCATGAACTCTTGTTAATTTTGATTTCATTTAATGTAATTTGATGTTTTTATGTTTATTTTTGCTTAATTGTGTTGTTATTATTATTTTCTTGCAATCGGTAGTCATAAATTTTACTATTCATGCAATTTACCATGATTTTCCTTTTATTCATGCCAATTATTTGATAAAATGCTTCTTTTAGTTTTAGTGTAGTTTTCCACACTCTTGGCTTGGGATTGAGGACCTAGGTGACCTTGAGTTATTGATGTCCAATATTGATTGGTAATTTAGGGTTGTGAATATTCAGTTAATAGGAATAGGATGAGTAGAATCCATAAAAAATACTTATCGAAAAAAGTGATCCATTGAGTCATACTAAGTATATTTGAATTCTATTGATTATAGACTATCTTTATAACAATATAAGAAAAACTAACCGCGTGCCTGTTGAAGAATGAGCCGGCGACTCATAGGCAGTGGCTTGGTTAAGGAAAACCACCGGAGCCGTAGCGAAAGCGAGTCTTCATAGGGCAATTGTCACTGCTTATGGACCCGAACCTGGGTGATCTATCTATGACCAGGATGAAGCTTGGGTGAAACTAAGTGGAGGTCCTAACCACCGATTGATTTAGTTTTCACTAACGCTAGTCTTTCACTAAGCTAATTAGTGAGTTGGCTAGAATTTGTGGATTGAGATCAATTATGCCAATTTGACTTATCCTCGATATTAGGGATGACTAAGTGGGAGTAACTCTTCATAATTGCCATGTTTGTGGTTAATGACAAGGATAGTAAACCTTCACTCTCAATCCTTGCCAAGACCTTTTTAGTATTTGAATTTTCTTTTCTTTACTAGTTAATTGTCATTTACTTTCTTGATATTTAATTTTATGTCAATTGCTATCCCTGATTTCTCATCATAGCTAATGATACGCACACATCACTGTAATTCCTTTGAGAGACGACCCGAGGTTTAATACTCTCGTGTTTTTATTGGTTTTCATTATGACAAACAAAATTAAATTTTGATTGAGAGTTAATTATTGGTTTAGACTATAATTGCAACGAAATTCTATTGAGAAATTTTAGACTGACATTAATCCTTACATCAAGATTTTGGCGCCGTTGTCAGGGAGTTACAATATGTGCTTGTTATTGGCTATTGTGAACATGTTAATATGTAAATAGCTTGCTTTTTGGTTGTTTGCTTGTTTTTGTTAGTAGTTAGGATTGTGTTTTTCTTGTTTCTTGATTTCTTTTTGTTTTTATTTTCTATTTTTTTATGAATTCTCACCCTTTTAGCTTAGAGTTTGGTTGTTACTATGTTGTAGGGAATGATAACTTCAATGTCGGGTCACATTATCTGAAGGAAAATCAATTGAGAGAGGAGCTAAGTTCTTATAGATAACCTTCTTGGCAACACTCTCCTCCGGTGCACTATAATCACAATCCTCGTTATGGTGCACACCAATTCAATGGATATGGTGGATCTTCTTATAGTTATCAACCACCACCATATGCCTATGAACCGTACCCTTGACATAGCCCACAACCACAAAATTCTCAAGTTCCCTTCTACCATAAAACACCTCCATATGAGTCTAACCCATATCCACCATGCCACCAATCCTTTGAGCCACACTTAGAACCACCAACCTTTCAACACAAATACCCTAAAATCCCTTTTGAACATTTACCTCCATACACACTACCTCAACATTCTTACCAATACTAACCATCTTCTATATATGACGACCTTCTACCAATTGATGAGCCCTCTTTTTGTTCACAACCCTCAAGGAAGGAAGCACTCCAAGTGTTCCTTCAAGAGCAAGAAGAATACCAAAAGAGGCAAGAAAATATCATGGCTACCTTAGCCAGAGCTCTAACTTACTTAGCCTTAATACACTCTTCCAACAATTTAAGCACTTCTACAGATAAAAGTGAAGAACCAACTTCAAGTGAAGCATGCGGAATGGAAGAAAGCTTGGAACTTCAAGGGAAAGAAGAGGAGTTGAAGCATGAGTTGCAACAATAGGAGGAGGTTGAAACCAAGGAATTAGGAGTGATTGAAGAGTTTGGAGAAGTTGAACAAGGAAACAAGCTTCAGAAAGCTTGTCAAGAGGTGGAGATCATACAAGAGAAGAAAAAGAGAGTGAAACTCACATTGCCAAGGCCATTAGAAGTCTCCCATCCTAAGTCACCATCCATTACTTCATTTAAGTGGGTAAAACTCTTAACCTTAAGTTTTATTATCCCGCTTGAATATGGTTTGCTTAAAACGGATAGTCAACTTAGGACTATTTGTGGATTGGAGAATAAGAGGAAGGTAGGTAGTGGTTGGAAACATAATTCTAGGTTCATTGAGATTGAATCTTTGAAGCTTGGTTTCAATGGTTGGTGTAATGCTCAATTGAGTGGATATCAGAGGATGTTTAGGTGCTTAAGTGAGAATTCTGAGTGGTTGCCCCCCGGATGAAATCATGATAATCAATTTGTAGATGGGTATAAAAACAAGGTTTGGAAGTCTGGATTACAAGATGAGGATCAATTTTGGGAGCTTGGAACTTGTTTCAACTTTCATCAAAGCTTGGTGCATTTACTTGGAAATCTTGAAGATAATTGGAAGTCCAAGCATTGGTGGAGGCTCAAGGATGAGTTTAAGCACAAGCCTCCTTAATAAGAGCTCACCAAAATGTCCAACTTAAAGACTTTAAATAAAAGTGCTAGGTGGGAGACACCCCACCAAGGTAAAACCTTTCAAACTTTACTTCTGTTTATCATTGTTATAAATATTTCTCTTAGTTGTTAGCTTGAGTTGATAGATTTTTGCTTTGAATTGCATATTTGAATAGCTAAAATGATTTTTAGAAGTTAATAATCTTGTTAATTTTGGAGTTTAGTTTGTTTTAGAATGTGAATAGTTAGGTTGAGAAGTTTTGCTTATGTTGAAGTTGTTTTTGAAAAAAAAAAACATTTTGTGCGTATGCATTGCCCTATGCATACGCACGCCTTCTACAAATCCTTTGGTCTGTGGGTACGCACCCAAATAATAAATCGCTTTGGTGCGTGCGTGCGCACCCAATTCTGTGTTCGCACCCTTATGCTTAAAAAAAATCATCCCACTTCTTCCTTCCCTTTTCCCCCATTTCTTCTTCTTCTTCTTCTTCTTCTTCTTTCTCTTTTTCCTTTTCTCTTCTTCTTCTTTCTCTTTTTCCTCTCTTACCCCACTTCACAGTAAGCCCCTCTCTCCTTCCATTATCCGCCACTACCACCCCTGTTCTTCCTCCAGTGAGTTCACTGCCACTAGCATTGTAAGAACCGGAGTTTTTCACGTAAAACCGTTTTGAAAAAATAATAATTTTAGTGCCCAGAATAGATTCAAAATTTAAAAGTTTTAATTTGAAAATTTAAAGTTGAAAATTGTTTTCAGTGAATTTTTCTGAGTTGGAAAATGTACCTTTTTTGAAAGATTTTTGTGAAAATGCGTACTGGAGCTTAAGCTGGCAGTACTGGCTCTAGTCTGTCCAGTATCACGTAATTTGGGAAAATAAGATTTTGAAGATTGATTTATTGTTTTGCAAGGGGTAAAAATAATTTAGAAATAAAAACCGGACACTAATCTTAAAGATTTTGGCCCAAAGTGGACCAAATGGACCAAAAATGCTAACGGGTTGGACCGGGAGAAAACCAGGCCCAAGGTCCAACATATATATGTGTGACTAATGAGTTTTAAACTCATTTTGAAGGGAAGAGAGAGAGAGAACTCGGATAGGTGGTGATGGGGGGTGAAACCCCATTGTTACTATTCACCTCCACCTTCCGGGAGCCATATCTTGAGCTACGGAACTCTAATTGACGAGCCGTTTATAGCCACGCAAAGCTCTCAGTGAGCTCTTCCTTTCTATCTAAAGAAATTATGTAAGAAACCGAATCTTATGCTCCAGTTTTGCAGCCCTAGTTCTGCGCATTTTTATGTATGGTTTTTTAGTAGATTTTGTGGTTTTAGTTGTTTAGGTGATCTCTAGTATCGGAAAATTGTTGGGTTTTACCCCTAATCTCGTTGGGCGAGGTAAGGTTTTACTAAACCTGTTGTGTTTGGTTGTTTTGTGTATCTTAGGTTTTGATTTTGGTATATATATGTGATGTTAGATTGAGTTTTGGTGTTTGTTGGAATTGGTTGAGGCTTTGGATCGAGCTTGGTGGCTTCATTTTGGTGTTTGGTGCATTTGGGAATCGGCCAAGGTATGGTTTCAGTTTCCTTTATGTAATATGTAATGTTTATGGACACTTAGGCTAGTTGACCCTAAGATAGGATTGAATGATATTGGTTTGTGAATTGATGTAATTGTTGGTTATATTAGATTATTATGGTTTATGATGATTATTGGGGATTGTTGGTGTTAATGAGTATTGATGATTGATGTTGTTGGTAATTGAATGTGAATTGTGATTTAGTGATTGGTATAATAGTGTATGGAGTGGATATGGTTGAGGAGTAACATTATATGTTGATGGTTGTTGGTGTTGAGAAAGTGGATGATAAATATTGTGGATTATTATTGTTGATAAGGGTTGTTGATATGGTTGATGATTAGTGATGAATAATTGATTCTTGTGGGTGATGGTGACTGTTGAGAAGTATTGGTGTTAATGATGTATTATGATGTTGATTGATGTGGGTGAGTGTGTATGTTGATATTGGAAATATGAGTGTTAATTTTGATGACTATTATTTAAAGATGTGAGCTTTATGAGATTAATATGAGAAATTGTAGTAGTTGATGTTGTTGTTGATTGATGATGATTATGAATGATTATGATGGTTTAGATGTTGATGACTAAGGGTTTTGATGGTGTTGAATGAGGTAATTGGGATATTATTGATGGTTGAATTGAAAGGGAAATGGTATGGACTTTGATGTTGTTTTGGTATTGTTTAGGTTATGACTAGTTTGGTTTTGAATTGTGAGATTTGGTGAATTTGAGGTTATGAGATTTTTGGGTAAAAATGAATTTTTGGTGAACTTTGACGGATCATAACTTGAACCTCAAAGCTTGAAATTGCATGAAACATATTTTAAATTAAAGATAGCTTTAAGAGCTTTGAATTGATATAAATTTTGTAAAATTTGGATTTTTGCAGAGGAAGCTATGATCATTCAAAGTTTGGTGTTAAAATATGAAATCCTGCAAAGTTCCAGAATTGTGATTTCTGATATGTGTGCACGCACAGCCTTGTGCGCACGGACAACCCTGCAAAATTTTAATTATGTGCATACGCACAGACCTATGCATACACACACGCAGGGGAAGGCTTCCTGTTTTGAGCGCTAGCACAGCTGGTGCGCGCACATATCCAATGAGGATTTACAACCTGTGCATACGCACAGCCCTATGCACACGCACACGTTGGGAAGGTCAGTCTATTGGGGGAGCTCGCACGCCTTGTGCGAGCAAACAACATTGCAAAATTTGGTACCTATGCGTACGCACGCCCCTATGCGTACGCACACGTTTTAAAACTCTCTTGGGCGTGCGCATGCACACCTCTGTGCGTACGCACATGCCCTGTTTCTCAAATTTAAATCTTGTTTTCAACTATTTCACCTTTCCAACAAGCTTGTAAGCTTATGTGACATCATTTTAAGACTCTTGGGCTTATCTTCGGGTATTGGAACATGGGAAATGTGCTAGGAAAGTGTGATTTGGTAATTCTTTGAAAAGTTAGCAAATAGAGGTTTAGGTTTCTGGTGTATTGAGGATGAGTATGGTTGAGAGAGAAGGAAGAGTAGTGAACTTGGTGATTGTTGGCAAAGAAATGAGAAACTGATGAACCAATGAGTTCGGAATAGAATATTTATGATATTGGAGATGGTTGTGATGAGTTGAGAACTCGGAAAGGGACGATTTTGGTTAATGGAATGAGTATGAGTGAAAGGGTGCTGTGAGCACTGGCCTCTGACATTGAATAAGTGATTATGATATGCATTATTATCTGTCGTAGGGGCTGTGGCAGTTTCCTGCCTACGTTCGGATGTGAGGCGTGAAGCTGGGCTTCTCACTCATATGTGTTGCTCAAGAGGAAGGTGGTAGGGCACTCTCCCTCGGAATGTTTTCCTTTGAAAGGAGAAGGTGGTAGGGCACTAACCCACGGAATCATGCGGCAACCAGAGGAAAGTGGTAGGGCACACTCCCTCGGAATGTTTCCCTCTGAAAGGAGAAGGTGGTAGGGCACTCATCCCTCGGAATTATTCCTCCTTATGCGCAATAAAGAGACTAATCCAGGAGTTGTCGACCAGATTTTCTGTCGAGTTTGGCATAATAATCGACATGTGATATCACAGCCAATAGGATAGACATTCATCATATGCATCATCTATATGCTTGCTAGCTTTGTTTACTTGAGCTTGCCTAATTGTATAACATGCCTACTTGCTTCTTGAATTACTTGCTGTAAATGAATATTATCTGTGTTTTACTTGCTTGCATTTATCTTGTGGTTGTCTGGTGCTGAGGAAGTTAGGTAGGCGGTGGCGATGGAATCACACGGAGGTTAGGTTGGTGAAGGCTGTGGGATACAGCGGTGTGATTAGTATTAGTTAGAATCTTTTAAGTTTAGAAAACCCTGTTTATTGTTTAAGGTTTACGTTAATTATATTTTGTTCTAATCTTGAATATCGGTTTGATGTGAAGTTCTAGGATTGCCTTTGGCGTCCCGAGGCCTTACATCTTACATTATTGGGCACTGTTACCATACTGAGAACCTCCGGTTCTCATTCCATACTCTGTTGTTGTTTTCCAGATGCAGGTCGTATTTCACCTTAGTGAAATTGCGGATATAGTGGCAGAGTGGAGTATGGTTCCTTCCTTATTCATTTCTATTTTACTTTGTTGTAGTTACTCTGACATCTCTTTGTATATTTATCTTCATGGCTTTAGAGGCATATTTTGAGAGAATAGTTGTATAAGCTGTTTTAACTCTAAAACTCTGTATTTTTCTGTTTGTAACTAGTCGGCTTAAACTCCGCAAGCTGCGGCTAGTTCCCTATGAATAATATATTCTTATATCTATATATGTTCTATTCTTTTGCATCTGTATCTTGTATCTTATGCGTTAGCTTCGTGTGAACGTTTCGCGCTTTTGGATAAAGTATGAACTATTATATATTTCTGGAAAACCCTGGATGTCTACTTTTCAACTCAATTAAGAGCGCGCCATTTGGAGTTCTGTAGCTCCAGAAAATTTATTTCGAGTGTAAGGAGGTCAGAATCCAACAGCATCTGTAGTCTTTTTTCAGCCTCCTCTCAGATTTTTGCTCAGGTCCCTCAATTTCAGCCAGAAAATACCTGAAATCACAGAAAAACACACAAACTCATAGTAAAGTCCAGAAATATAAATTTTGCATAAAAAATAATAAAAACATCCCTAAAAGTAGCTAGATCCTAATAAAAACTACCTAAAAATAATGCCAAAAAGCGTATAAATTATTCGCTCATCAATCACCAAACATCTTCCTTGCATTGTTGTTTGGTTCGGCCATAATTGTTTCTTTTGCTGCTTCCTTTTCAAAAATTTTAGTGAGGTCCTCTTCAGAGTTTTGTGCTTTAGCTGCTCTTAGCTTCCTCTTCAGAGTCCTTTTAGGTTCAGGATCATCTTCAACAAGTATGCCTTTATCTTTGTTCCTGCTCATATGAAAAAGAAGAAAAGAAAGAAAATATGGAATCCTCTATGTCACAGTATAGAGATTCCTTGAGGTGTCAGAGGAAAACAAGAATAGAAGGATGGAGTTCGAATTGACAATAGAGGGGGAATGTTAGTGTTCAAATAGAAAAAGATGAGAGGGGGGGAGAATTTTCGAAAATAAAAAGAATAAGATTTAAAATAAATTTTTGAAAAATTGGTTGTGGTTTTGAAAAAGATAAGAAATAATAAAACAAACAAAAAGTCAATTATTCAGTTGAAAAAGATTTGAAAATCAATTTTGAAAAGATAAGAAGTTAGAAAAGATTTTGAAATTGATTTTGAATATGATTGAAATTTATTTTGAAAAAGAAATTAAAAAGATTTTATTTTTTTAAAAAAAAGATATGATTGAAAATATTTGATTTGAAAAAGATTTGATTTTGAAAAAAATATGAAGATTTGAAAAAGATTTGATTTGAAAACAAAATTCCTCTCCTTGTGTAATTCTGGCGTTAAACGCCCAGGAGCTGCATGTTTTGGGCGTTTAACACCCAGCCAGGTACCTTGGCTGGCGTTTAAATGCTAGTTTTCCTTCCTTACTGGGCGTTTAAACTCCCAACCAGGTATCCTGGCTGGCTTTTAAATGCCAGTTTTCGTTCTTCCCTGGGCATTTTGAACACCCAGCTTTTTCTCTGTAAATCCTCTGCTTTATGTTCTTGGATCTTCATTTTGCTATATCCTTTATTCAAGAAGATATGTTTTCAATTTTGAAAAACAGCAAAATGAGTCAAAACATATAATTCTTGGACCAAAACACAAGATATATGCAAGAACATTATGAACATCAAGATGAACACCAAGAACAACATGAAGATCAAGATGAACATCAAGAACTTAGTTTTCCATAAAAGAAAACTTGCAAGACACCAAACTTAGAACTTTCTCATGTTTGGGCCATATGCTTTTCAAGAATGCACATGTAAAACATCATGCAGTGCAAAACAAGAAATCATGAAGATCAAACAAGGCAATTCATCAAGAACAGCTTGAAGATCATCAAGAACATTATGCATGTTTTTTGAAATTTGCAAGACAATTAAAATCATGCAATTGACACCAAACTTAAAATTTGGCACTGGATTCAAACAAGAATCATCAAATATTTTTGGGTTTTTATGATTTTATGATTTTTTTTGGGTTTTTCGAAAATTATTTTTAGAAAAACGAAAAAGAAGAGAAAAATTTTTTTGAAAACTTTTTGAGAATAAAATAAGAAGAAAATTACCTAATCTGAGCAACAAGATGAACCGTCAGTTGTCCAAACTCGAACAATCCCCGGTAATGTTGCCAAAAACTTGGTGCACTAAATTGTGATCATCAACGATGGCGCCAATAGACTTGGTATGCTCAAACGTGAATCACTCTTCGTCACAATTCCGCACAACTAACCAGCAAGTGCACTGGGTCATCCAAGTAATTCCTTACGTGAGTAAGGGTCGATCCCACGGAGATTGTCGGCTTGAAGCAAGCTATGGTCACCTTGTAAATCTCAGTCAGGCGGATTAAAATGGGTTATGGAGTTTTAATAAGTAAAAAGATAAATAAACAGAAAATAAAGATAGAGATACTTATGTAATTCATTTGTGAGAATTTCAGATAAGTGTATGGAGATGCTTTGCTCCTTTTGAATCTCTGCTTTCCTACTGCCTTGATCCAATCCTTCATACTACTTTCCATGGCAAGCTGTATGTTCAGGTTTCACTGGCGTCAATGGCTACCTCCCGTCCTCTCAGTGAAAATGGTCCAAAATGCGCTGTCACCGCACGACTAATCATCTGTCGGTTTTCGATCATGTTGGAATAGAATCCAGTGATCCTTTTGCGTCTGTCACTACGCCCAACACTCGCGAGTTTGAAACTCGTCATAGTCATCCCTTCCCAAATCCTACTCAGAATACCACAGACAAGGTTTAGACTTTCCGGATCTCAGGAATGACCGCCAATAATTCTAGCTTATACCACGAAGATTTCGATCTTTCGGAATGGAGGCTAAGAGATACATACTCGATCTAAGGTAGAACGGACGTGGTTGTCTGGCACGCGTTCATAGGTGAGAATGATGATGAGTGTCACAGATCATCACATTCATCATGTTGAAGTGCAGCGAATATCTTAGAATAAGAATAAGCATGAACTGAATAGAAGAACCATAGTAATTGCATTAATACTCGAGGAACAGCAGAGCTCCACACCCTTAATCTATGGTGTGTAGAAACTCCATCGTTGAAAATACATAAGAACAAGGTCCAGGCATGGCTGTGAGGCCAGCCCCCAAAATGTAAGAGGTCCTATTTATAATGAGACTAGCTACTAAGGTTTACAGAAATAGGTAAATGATGCAGAAATCTACTTCCGAGCCCACTTGGTGTGTGCTTGGGCTGAGCGTTGAGCTTTACACGTGTAGAGACTTCTCTTGGAGTTAAACGCCAGCTTTAGTGCTAGTTTGGGCGTTTAACTCCAACTTTTATGCCAGTTCCGGTGTTTTGACTTCAGAATAGGGCAGAGAAAGGGCGTTTGAATGCCAGTTTGCATCATCAAAACTCAAGCAAAGTATGAACTATTATATATTACTGGAATTCTCTGGATGTCTGCTTTCCAACGCAATTGAGAGTGCGCCATTTGGAATCCGGTAGCTCCAGAAAATCCACTTCGAGTGCAGGTAGGTCAGAATCCAATAGCATCAGTAGTCCTTTGTCAGCCTCTGAATCAGATTTTTGCTCAGGTCCCTCAATTTCAGCCAGAAAATACCTGAAATCACAGAAAAACACACAAACTCATAGTAAAGTAAAGACTTATGAATTTTGCATAAAAACTAATAAAAACATCCCAAAAAGTAGCTAGATCCTACTAAAAACTACCTAAAAACAATACCAAAAAGCGTATAAATTATTCGCTCATCAGCAGCCCAAGCCTACAGAGAGAAGGGCAGTTCCCTTATAAGATGACCTCACTTGAAGATAAGATAAAGATAAGATAAGATAACTAACTTATCTTATCTAAGAAGGTCACTCTACGTCATTATAAATACACTGGAGCACCCAGGTATAACTCATACTCTGATTCTACTAAAAACCTGCTTAATACCCTTGCTAACTTAAGCATCGGAGTCCTTTGCAGGTACTACCACCCTCCGGTGATGAAGGATCAGCACCACCGCAAAGTACAATAAGTCGGACACGGCGGCTCCAATCAGTACCAAAGATCTCGTCCGAGGTCAACCTAGAGTTTCAGGTAACCCTCGGAACAACACTCTAGTGGACGCCTCCTCCAGATACAAGTACCTCTCATTTATGGACGCTTATTCAGGATACAATCAAATCCCGATGTACCCACCTGATCAAGAAAAAACCTCATTCTTAACACCCAACGCAAACTACTGCTACATCGTCATATGCCACTCGGACTGAAAAATGCAGGAGCCACCTTCCAAAGGTTGATAAACAAAGTATTTGTAGATCACATTGGAAAACTAATGGAGGTATACGTGGACGATATGTTAGTAAAAACACAAAGCGAGGAATCAATACTGTCCGACCTCGCCCAGGTGTTCAATACCATAAGAAAGCATGGCATGCGACTTAACCCTGCAAAATGCACCTTCGTAGTAGAAGCTGGCAAATTCTTGGGATTCATGCTCACACAAAGAGGAATCGAAGCAAACCCAGACAAGTGCCAGGCCATACTCGACATGAAAAGCCCGACCTGTATCAAAGAAGTGCAACAACTCAATGGGCGACTGGCAGCCTTGTCCAGATTTCTAGCCGGATCAGCCATAAGATATCTCTGCTTCTACGCTACGCTAACAAAGGGAAAGAAGTTTGAGTGGACGTCAGAATGTGAGCTAGCTTTCCAGGATTTCAAAAAATTCCTGGGACAACCACCCATTCTTACCCGACCTCGGGAAGGAGAAGCACTCTTATTATACCTAGCAGTAGGAAGTCGGGCAATAGCTTCGGCACTAGTCAAAGAGGAAGACAGTGGACAACAACCTATATACTTCATCAGGAAAGCGCTACAAGGGTACGAACAGAACTATCAAAAGATAGAGAAGTTCGCCTATGCTCTCATATTAACCTCTCTACGACTTCGTCCATACTTTTAGGCTCACACCATCAAGGTTCGGACCAACCAGTCCATAAAAGGCATTCTGCAGAAAACAGATTTAGCAGGGAAAATCCTACAGTGGGCAGTCGAGTTGTCCGAATTCGACTTCCAATATGAAGCTCAGACAACGATCAAATTACAGTATCTGGCCGACTTCATTGCAGAGTATACTGACACCCCAGAAATCCCTACAAAGTGGAATCTTTACGTGGACGGCTCTTCAAATAACTAGAAGCGAAGCGGGCGTGATAATAGAAAGTAATCAGGGAACCCAAATCGAACTCTCACTAAAGTTTGAGTTCCCTGCTTCCAATAACTAGGCGGAGTATGAGGCACTATTGGCTGGTTTGAAGCTGGCTAAAGAAGTCAGAGCCCAAAAACTTGTCATCTTTAGCGAGTCACAGGTTGTCACCTCGCAAATAGCAGGGACCTACCAAGCCAAAGATCCTGCTATGAAAGACTGTACAAAACCAGAGCACAACTCGGGCAATTCCAGGAATATGAGATCCAACATATACCTCGGGAACATAATGCTCGAGCTGACACACTCTCAAAATTAGCCAGCACCAAACCAGGGGCAATAATAGGAGCCTCATCCAGGAAGTACTGCAGAACTCGTCAATCTCAGAAGAAGAAAAAATCTTAGCCATATCAGGACAAGTTCAAGGATGGATGACTCCCATAATCAACTACCTCAAATCAGAGATACTCCCTACAGATAAGAAGGAGGCAAAGAGGTTAAAGCAGGAGGCACAGTATTACACCATCATAAACGACATTCTATATAAGAGAGGAATTTCGACACCTCTACTAAAATGTGTATCGACCTCTAACACAAAAGAGGTCTTGGAAGAGATACACAGTGGCACCTGTGGGAACCATCTCGGAGTACGAGCCCTTACCAAAAAAGTACTCCGAGCTGGATTTTTTTGGCCGACTTTGCAAAAAAAAAATGCCACTGAGTACGTTAAGACGTGTCCACCATGTCAGAAACATGCCAACTTCTATGTCGCCCCACCAGAGGAACTCATTAGCATGACATCACCTTGGCCATTTGCAAACTGGGGACTCGACCTTCTCGGGCCCTTCCCCCAGGGGTCAGGACAGGTTAAGTTCCTCATTGTAGGGGTAGATTATTTCACAAAATGGATAGAGGCAGATCCCCTAGCCAATGCCACTGTCGAAAGAAGTCGAAAATTCCTAAATAGGAACATTATCATAAGGTTTGGGGTTCCTTACTCCATTACGACAGACAATGGCACCCAATTCACAGATGCTAGCTTTAGAAAGCTGGTAGCTGACCTAAAGCTAAAGCACCAATTCTCATCCGTAAAACACCTACAGGCTAACGGACAAGGAGAAGCTGCCAATAAAGTCATACTAGCCGGGTTAAAACGGAGGCTGCATAATGCAAAGGGAGCCTGGGCCGAGAGCTCCCACAAGTCCTATGGGCATATCGGACAACTCCACACTCCACCACAAAGGAATCACCCTTCCGATTGGCCTATGGAATGGAGGCAATGATACCGGTAGAAGTGGAAGAAGGATCTCCCAGAACGATTCTCTACAGCGAAGAAGCTAACTCCCAACTTCAAAGGGAAGAGCTCGATCTACTCTCAGAAGTCCGAGAAAGAGCTCGGATCAGAGAAGAAGCACTAAAACACCGGATGACCTTAAGATACAATCGAAAGGTAATGCAGCGAAGTGGTGCATGAAATTGTGATCATCAATGGCGCCATCAACATGGTACGCTCAATTGCAATCTCAACTCTTTATCACAACTTCGCACAACTAACCAGCAAGTGCACTGGGTCCTCCAAGTAATAAACCTTATGCGAGTAAGGGTCGATCCCACGGAGATTGTTGGTATGAAGCAAGCTATGGTCATCTTGTAAATCTTAGTCAGGCAGATTTAAATGGTTATGGAGGATAACATAAAACATAAAATAAGGATAGAGATACTTATGTAATTCATTGGTGAGAATTTCAGATAAGCGTATGGAGATGCTTTGTCCCTTCTGTCTCTCTGCTTTCCTACTGTCTTCATCCAATCCTTCTTACTCCTTTCCATGGCAAGCTGTATGCTGGGCATCACCGTTGTCAATGGCTACAGTCCCGTCCTCTCAGTGAAAATGTTCAACGTGCTCTGTCACAGCACGGCTAATCATATGTCGGTTCTCAATCAGGTTGGAATAGAATCCAATGATTCTTTTGCGTCTGTGACTAACGCCCAGCCTTCAGGAGTTTGAAGCTCGTCACAGTCATTCAATCCTTGAATCCTACTCAGAATACCACAGACAAGGTTTAGACCTTCCGGATTCTCTTGAATGCCGCCATCAATTCTAGTTTATACCACGAAAATTCCGATTAAGGGATCCAAGAGATATCCACTCAATCTAAGGTAGAACGGAGGTGGTTGTCAGGCACACGTTCATAGGTGAGAATGATGATGAGTGTCACGGATCATCACATTCATCAAGTTGAGGAACAAGTGATATCTTAGAACAAGAATAAGCTGAATTGAATAGAAGAACAATAGTAATTGCATTAATACTCGAGGTACAGCAGAGCTCCACACCTTAATCTATGGTGTGTAGAAACTCCACCGTTGAAAATACATAAGTAATAATGGTGATCATTGGCTTCGGCCCCAAAGAGGTAACCAGAAGATGAAACTATATATTTTCAATCATATCTTTTTAATCACATCTTTTTCAAAAAAAGTTTTCAATCATATCTTTTTGATTTCTAATTTGAAAATCTTTTTCAAAAAAAAAAAAACACTTTATCTCTTTCCCAATCATATTTTTTGAAAATCATTCTTCAATTTTTCAAAATGTTTTTAAAATCTTTTTAAATTTATTTTCGAAAATTTCTTCCCCTCTTCTCACATCCTTCTATTTATGTACTAACATGTACAATTCAAACTCTATCTTTTTAAGTTCGAATTCTTCTACCTCTTCCTTCTATTTTTCTTTTCCTCTGACACCTTAAGGAATCTCTATACTGTGACATAGAGGATTCCACATTTTCTTGTTCTCTTCTCTTTCATATGAACAGGAGCAAAGACAAAAGCATTCTTGTTGAGGCTGACCCTGAACCTGAAAGGACCTTGAAGCGAAAGCTAAGAGAAGCTAAAGCACTACTCTCTGTAGAGGACCTAACAGAAATCTTCAAACAAGAAGACATAGCAGCCAAAAACAACAACAATGCCAACACTGCAAGGAAGGTGCTGGGTGACTTTACTACACCTACTCCCGACTTCTATGGGAGAAGCATATCTATCCCTGCCATTGGAGCAAATAACTTTGAGCTTAAGCCTCAATTAGTTTCTCTAATGCAACAGAATTGCAAGTTCCATGGACTTCCATTGGAAGATCCTCATCAGTTTTTAGCTGAATTCTTGCAAATCTGTGACGCTGTTAAGACCAATGGGGTTGACCCTGAGGTCTACAGACTTATACTATTCCCTTTTGCTGTAAGAGACAGAGCTAGAATATGGTTGGACTCACAACCTAAAGAAAGCCTGAACTCTTGGGAAAAGCTAGTCAATGCCTTCTTGGCAAAGTTCTTTCCACCTCAAAAATTGAGTAAGCTTAGAGTGGAAGTCCAAACCTTTAGACAGAAGGAAGGTGAATCCCACTATGAAGCTTGGGAAAGATATAAACAATTGATCAAAAAGTGTCCCTCTGATATGCTTTCTGAATGGAGCATCATAGGTATCTTCTATGATGGTCTGTCTGAACTGTCCAAGATGTCATTGGATAGCTCTGCTGGAGGATCTCTTCATCTGAAGAAGACGCCTGCAGAAGCTCAAGAACTCATTGAAATGGTTGCAAATAACCAATTCATGTACACTTATGAAAGGAATCCTGTGAACAATGGGACGAATCAGAAGAAAGGAGTTCTTGAGATTGATACTCTGAATGCCATACTGGCTCAGAACAAAATATTGACTCAGCAAGTCAATATGATTTTTCAAAGTCTGTCTGGAATGCAAGCTACACCAGGCAGTTCTAAGGATGCTTCATCTAAGGAAGAAGCTTATGATCATGAGAACCTTTTAATGGAAGAGGTGAATTACATGGGAGAACCCTATGGAAACACCTATAATACTTCATGGAGAAATCATCCAAATCTCTCATGGAAGGATCAACAGAGACTTCAACAAGGTTTCAATGAGAGACAGGTTTAGCAATGGCAAGCCTTTTCCATCATCTTCTCAGCAACAGACAGAGAATTCTAAGCAGAGCCATTCTGACTTAGTCCAAGCAATACAGAAGAAAATCCAAAAGGAGAGTGCAAAGCCATCAACATGGCTGAATTTGGAGAGGAGGAAGAGGCAGTGAACGCCACTGAGGAGGACCTCAATGGACGTCCACTGGCCTCCAATGAGTTCCCTAATGAGGAACCATGGGAATCTGAGGCTCACACTGAGACCATAGAGATTCCATTGAATTTACTTCTACCATTCATGAGCTCTGATGAGTATTCTTCCTCTGAAGAGGACAAAGATGTCACTGAAGAGCAAGTTGCTAAGTACCTTGGAGCAATCATGATGACAAGTTATTTGGTAATGAGACTTGGGAGGAGGAACCCCCTTTGCTCACCAAAGAACTGACTGACTTGTCTAGGTAGAAACTACCTCAAAAGAGACAGGACCTTGGGAAGTTCTCAATACCTTGTACAATAGGCACCATGACCTTCAAGAAGGCTCTGTGTGACCTAGGGTCAAGCATAAACCTCATGCCTCTCTCTGTAATGGAGAAGCTAGGGATCTTTGAGGT
>NC_029772.3:46430659-46433291 GCF_000817695.3 Arachis duranensis | reverse complement strand
TTGTAGAGGATGTTCTGGTAAAAGTTGAAGACCATTACATCCCTGTTGCGCCTTCAACATCTCTCATAACGTGTTCTACGCTGTTGAAAGCTAGATCCACATGAGGTGTGTAATGCATAACTAAAAAAATGCCAGTCACTATCATTTCATAATCTTAGAGACTGGGAAGTGTATGGATGAATCCATCATCCTTGGCAGACCCTTCCTAGCCACAGCAAAGGCTGTGATTAATGTTGACAGAGGAAAATTGATCATTCAAGTGAATGAAGAATCCTTTGTGTTTAAGGCTCAAGGATATCCCTCTGTAACCATGGAGAGGAAGCATGAAGAGCTTCTCTCAAAACAGAGTCAAACAGAGCCCCCACAGTCAAACTCTAAGTTTGGTGTTGGGAGGCCACAACCAACTTCTAAGTTTGGTGTTGAACCCCCATGGTCAAACTCTAAGTTTGGTGTTGGGAGGTTCCAACATTGCTCTGAGTACCTGTGAGGCTCCATGAAAGCCCACTGTCAAGCTACTGACATTAAAGAAGCGCTTGTTGGGAGGCAACCCAATGTTATATTTATCTATATTTTCTTTGTTATTTTATGTTTTTTGTAGGTTGATGATCATGGGAAGTCACAAAATCAATTAAAAAAGAAAAAACAGAATAAAAAATAGAAAGAAAAACAGCACACCCTGGAGGAAAACCTGCTGGCGTTTAAACGCCAGTAAGGGCAGCAAATGGGCGTTTAACGCCCAGTCTGGCACCATTCTGGGCGTTTAACGCCAGAAAAGGGGCACCAAACTGGCGTTAAACACCAGGAAAGGGCAAGAAGCTGGCGTTAAATGCCAGAAATGGGCACCAGCTCGGCGTTTAACGCCAGGATTGGCAGAAGGAGCATTTTTGCTCGCCACTTGGTGCAGGGATGAATTTTCCTTGACACCTCAGGATCTGTGGACCCCACAGGATCCCCACCTACCTCACCATTCAAATTCAAACCACTTTCCCTCCCAACCCACCCTCACATGACCGAACCCTACCCCTCTCTCCACCCCTATATAAACCCATCTTCACTCCTTCATTTTCACACAACCAAAACACTACTTCTCCCCCTTGGCCGAACCACAAAGCCACTTCCATCTCCTCTATTTATTTTTCTTCTACTCTCTTCTTTCTTCTTTTGCTCGAGGACGAGCAACCCTTCTAAGTTTGGTGTGGTAAAAGCATTGCTTTTTGTTTTTCCATAACCATTTATGGCATCTAAGGCCGGAGAAACCTCTAGAAAGAGGAAAGGGAAGGCAAAAGCTTCCACCTCCGAGTCATGGGAGATGGAGAGATTCATCTCAAGGGTGCATCAAGACCACTTCTATGAAGTTCTGGCCATGAAGAAGGTGATCCCCGAGGTCCCTTTCAAACTCAAAAAGAGTGAATATCCAGAGATCCGACATGAGATCCGAAGAAGAGGTTGGGAAGTTCTTACCAACCCCATTCAACAAGTCAGAATCTTAATGGTTCAAGAGTTCTATGCCAATGCATGGATCACCAAGAACCATGATCAAAGTGTGAACCCGGACCCAAAGAATTGGCTTACAATGGTTCGGGGGAAATGCTTAGATTTTAGTCCGGAAAATGTAAGGTTGGCATTCAATTTGCCCATGATGTAAGGAGATGAACACCCTTACACTAGAAGGGTCAACTTTGATCAAAGGTTGGACCAAGTCCTCATAGACATTTGTGAAGAGGGCGCTCAATGGAAGAGAGATTCAAGAGGGAAGCCGGTTCAACTGAGAAGGCATGACCTCAAGCCCACGGCTAGGGGGATGGTTGGAGTTTATCCAACGCTCAATCATTCCCACTAGCAACCGGTCCGAAGTTACTATAGACCGAGCCATCATGATTCATAGCATCATGATTGGAGAGGAAGTAGAAGTTCATGAGGTTATATCCCAAGAACTTTATAAGGTGGCAGACAAGTCCTCTACCTTGGCAAGATTAGCCTTCCCTTATCTCATTTGTCACCTCTGTTATTCAGTCGGAATTGACATAGAAGGAGACACCCTCATTGATGAGTACAAGCCCATCACTAATAAAAGGATGGAGCAAACAAGAGATCCCACTCATCATGAAATCCCTGAGATGCCTCAAGGGATGCACTCTCCTCCACAAAACTATTGGGAGCAAATCAACACCTCCCTAGGAGAATTGAGTTCCAACATGGGACAACTAAGGCTGGAGCACCAAGAACATTCAATCCTCCTCCATGAAATTAGAGAAGATCAAAGAGTCATGAGAGAGGAACAACAAAGGCAAGGAAGAGACATTGAGGAGCTCAAGCACTCCATAAGATCTTCAAGAGGAAGAACAAGCCACCATCACTAAGGTGGACCCGTTCTTTAATCTCCTTGTTCTTTAAATTCCTGTTTTTCGAATTTTTATGCTTATGTTCATCATCTATGTTTGTGTCTCATGATCATTAGTGTCTTAGTGTCTATGCCTTAAAGTTATAAATGTCCTATGAATCCATCACCTTTCTTAAATGAAAAATGTTCTTAATTGATAAAGAGAAGAATTGCATGAATTTTGAATTTTATAGCAGATTAATTATTTTGATGTGGTGGCAATACTTTGACTTCTGAATGTATGCTTGAACA
>NC_029772.3:46430351-46430628 GCF_000817695.3 Arachis duranensis | reverse complement strand
ATGCTTAAACAGTGCATATGTATCTTGAATTTGTGGTTCATGAATGTTGGCTCTTGAAAGAATGATGAAAAAGGAGACATGTTACTGAGGATCTGAAAAATCATAAAAATGATTCTTGAAGCAAGAAAAAGCAGTGAATTCAAAAAAAAAAGAGAGAGTACATGAAAAAAAAAGAGAAAAAAAGAAAAAGAAATCATAAAGTTGTGATCCAAGGCAAAAAGAGTGTGCTTAAGAACCCTGGACACCTCTAATTGGGGACTCTAGCAAAGCTGAGTCA
>NC_029772.3:46429882-46430183 GCF_000817695.3 Arachis duranensis | reverse complement strand
TACGCTTTTTGGCATTGTTTTTAGTATGTTTTAGTTAGTTTTTAGTATATTTTTATTAGTTTTTAGTTAAAATTCACTTTTCAAGACTTTACTATGAGTTTGTGTGTTTTTCTGTGATTTCAGGTATTTTCTGGCTGAAATTGAGGGACCTGAGCAAAAATCTGATTTAGAGGTTGAAAAGGACTGCACTTGTTCCTAAACTTGATGAATATGATGATCCGTGAGAATCCAACAGCATCTGCAGTCCTTTTCAGCCTCTGAATCAGATTTTTGCTCAGGTCCCTCAATTTCAGCCAGAAAA
>NC_029772.3:46428795-46429751 GCF_000817695.3 Arachis duranensis | reverse complement strand
TATACTAAAAACTAACTAAAATATACTAAAAACATACTAAAAACAATGCCAAAAAGCGTATAAATTATCCGCTCATCACAACACCAAACTTAAATTGTTGCTTGTCCCCAAGCAACTGAAAATCAAAATAGAATAAAAAGAAGAGAATATACTATAGACTCCAAAATATCAAAGAAACTTAGCTCCAATTAGATGAGCGGGACTAGTAGCTTTTTGCTTCTGAACAGTTTTGGCATCTTACTTTATTCTTTGAAGTTTAGAATGATTGGCATCTATAGGAACTCAGAACTCAGATAGTGTTATTGATTCTCCTAGTTAAGTATGATGATTCTTGAACATAGCTACTTTATGAGTCTTGGCTGTGGCCCAAAGCACTCTCTCTTCCAGTATTACCACCGGATACATATATGCCACAGACACATACTTGGGTGAACCTTTTCAGATTGTGACTCAGCTTTGCTAAAGTCCTCAATTAAAGGTGTCCAGGGTTCTTTAGCACACTCTTTGCCTTGGATCACAACTTTATTATTTATTATTATTATTTTTTTTTGAATTCACTACTTTTTCTTGTTTCAAGAATCAATTTGATGATTTTTCAGATCCTCAATAACATTTCTCCTTTTACATCATTCTTTCAAGAGCCAACAATTTTAACATTCTTAAAACAACAAATTCAAAAGACATATGCACTGTTCAAGCATTCATTCAGAAAACAAATAGTATTGTCACCACATCAAACTAATTCAACTAGTTTTAAAGATGAATTCGAAATCCTGTACTTCTTGTTCTTTTGTGATTAAAGCATTTTTCATTTAAGAGAGGTGATGGATTCACGGGACATTCATAGCTTTAAGACATGAACCTTAAATTTTATTAATCATGAATTAAGAACAAAACTCAAAAATAGATATAAGATAAGACTAATAGTAATAGAAAACAAAAATTTAAATAGACTC
>NC_029772.3:46426130-46428702 GCF_000817695.3 Arachis duranensis | reverse complement strand
CCTCAACTTGTGGGGTATTTGATCCTTCATGGAAGAGCTTTTGGCGCTTCAACTCCTGTAGCTCACGCCCCTGCTTCTCTTGTTCATTCAGCAATTTGCAGAGCATGCAGTTTTGATTCTGCTGTTCTTCCTTAATTTGTTCCATAGCTTCTTGCAGCTTGGCAACAGATGCTTCTAGACGAGTCCAGTAATCAATTTTAGGAAGTTCAGGGAGGAACTCCTGCGCCCTCTTTTTGATAGAGTTATCTTGCATTTGTCCTTCCATTGACCTCTTGGTGATTGGGTGCTCAATTGGGATGAATTCATCTACTCCCATCCTCACCCCAGCATCTTTACATAGCAAAGAGATTAAGCTTGGGTAGGCCAGTTTGGCTTCAGTGGAGTTCTTGTTTGCAATTGTATAAATCTCACAAGCAATCAGATGATGAATCTCCACTTTTTTTCCCAGCATAATACAATGAATCATCACTGCTCTCTTGATAGTAACCTCAGAACGGTTACTAGTGGGCAAGATAGAACGCCCTATGAAGTCCAACCAGCCTCTTGCAACTGGTTTGAGATCTCCCCTCTTGAGTTGGTTTGGGACACCTTTTGAATTGGTCATCCACTTGGTTCCAGGGAGGCATATGTTCTCTACAACTTGATCCAACCCCTTATCTACTTTCACCATTCTTTTATTAAAGGATTCAGGATCATCTTGTAGTTGAGGTAATTTGAAGACCTCTCTTATTTTGTCCAGATGGAAGTAAATAATTCTCCCTCTGACCATGGTTCTGTAGGTATGGAAAGCGGTTCCAGTCATTCTTTGCTTATTTGTCAGCCACAGATTTGAGTAGAATTCCTGAACCATATTTCTCCAACCTTTGTCTCAGGGTTGGTTAGAACTTCCCATCCTCTGTTTCGAATTTGCTCTTGGATCTCCGGATATTCATCTTCTTTCAGATCAAATTTAACTTCCGGGATCACTGACCTTAGACCCATTATTTTGTGGTAATGGTCTGCATGTTCTTTGGTTAAGAACTTCTCTTAACTCCAAAGGTCTTTTGGAGCATTCTCTTTCTTGCCTCTTGAATTGGTTTGTTTTCCTTTGGGGGCCATGATCTTGATGAGTCTTAGCTTAGTGATCACGGAAAAACACACCAAACTTAGAGGTTTGCTTGTCCTCAAGCAAAAGAAAGGAAAGAGGAGAGAGAGGAGGAGAGCAAATTCGAATGGTGGGGAAGGGGGTGTGGCCGAACATATATTTATAAGGAAGGGGGAGAGATTTCGAAAATTTTGAAGGAAATTTTAGAAGAAATGGAAAGAAATTGAGAGATATTTGAGTTTTTTTGAAGAAGATTTGGAAAGGATTTGAAAGAGATTTGAAGAATGATTTTAATTTTTGAAAATTTGAAGGTGAATGATGAAAGTTTGAAATGTATTGATGTAGAAAATTATGGATCAAAACAGGAAAGTTTGAAAAAAATTTGAGGAAGAAAGCAAAGTCTCTCTCTCCCACCTTTCTGGCGTTAAACGCCCAGAATGGTATCCATTCTGGCGTTTAACGCCCAGCCAGGTACCCTGGCTGGCGTTAAACGCCAGAAACCCCTTCATCACTGGGCGTTTTGCTAAACGCCCAGGATGCTGCACACCTGGCGTTAAACGCCCAGAATGGTGCCTATTCTGGCGTTTAACGCCCAAAATGGCACCTTTACTGGCGTTAAACGCTCAGAATGGTGCCCATTCTGGCGTTAAACGCCCAAAGTACCCCTTACTGGCGTTTTTTTGCCAGCAAGCTCCTTTTCTCTACTTTTTGCACTGAATCCTTCTGTAACTCTATGAATTCCTTCAATTTTGATGATTGCCCTTTGAGAATATGTATCAAACTTTGATTAAACAAAACAGATAACCTACGAATGACTGGGTTGCCTCCCAGCAAGCGCTTCTTTATTGTCTTTAGCTGGATCTTCACTGAGAATCATTCAAGCCTCAGTTTTGAGCATTCTTGCTCAAAATTGCTTTCAAGATAATGCTTGATCCTCTGTCCATTAACAATGAACGTTTTGTCAGAATCAGTATCCTGAAGCTCAACATATCCATATGGTGACACTCCTGTAATCACATACGGACCCCTCCACCGGGATTTAAGTTTTCCTGGGAACAGCCTGAGCCTAGAGTTGAAGAGCAGAACTTTTTGTCCTGGCTCAAAGACTCTGGATGACAACTTCTTGTCATGCCACTTCTTTGCCTTTTCCTTATAAATTTTTGCATTTTCAAAGGCACTGAGTCTAAATTCATCTAGCTCATTTAGCTGGAGTAATCTTTTTTCACCAGCTAACTTAGCATCCAGGTTTAGGAATCTGGTTGCCCAGTAGGCTTTATGTTCCAGTTCCACGGGCAGATGACAGGCCTTGCCATACACAAGTTGGTATGGAGAGGTTCCTATTGGAGTCTTGAATGCTGTTCTGTATGCCCACAGAGCATCATCCAAGCTTTTTGCCCAATCCTTTCTACGGGCAATTACAGTCCGTTCTAGGATTCTTTTTAGCTCTCTGTTAGAGACTTCAGCTTGCCCATTTGTCTGTGGATGATA
>NC_029772.3:46425335-46425850 GCF_000817695.3 Arachis duranensis | reverse complement strand
GGACCCATGAAGTCAATACCCCATACATCAAATAATTCAATCTCTAAGATCCCTTGTTGAGGCATGGCATAACCATAAGGCAAGTTACCAGCTCTTTGGCAACTGTCATAGTTACGCACAAACTCTCGGGTATCTCTATAGAGAGTGGGCCAGTAGAAGCCACATTGGAGGACCTTAGTGGCTGTTCGCTCAGTTCCGAAATGTCCCCCATACTGTGATCCATGGCAATGCCACAGGATCCTTTGTGCTTCTTCTCTGGGTACACATTTGCGGATCATTCCGTCTGCACATCTCTTAAAGAGATATGGCTCATCCCATAGGTAGTACTTGGCATCTGAAATTAATTTCTTTCTTTGCACCCTGCTGTACTCCTGGGGTATGAACATCACAGCTTTATAATTTGCAATATCTGCAAACCATGGAGCTTCCTGAATGGCAAAGAGTTGCTCATCTGGGAAAGTCTCAGAGATCTTAGTAGAAGGGAGGGACGCCCCAGCTACTGGTTCTATTCGGGA
>NC_029772.3:46424650-46425250 GCF_000817695.3 Arachis duranensis | reverse complement strand
CAAACTCTTGCAGAAGCAACACCCATCTTATGAGCCTGGGTTTTGAATCCTGCTTTGTGAGTAAGTACTTAAGAGCAGCATGGTCAGTGTACATAATCACATTTGATCCTACTAGATAGGATTTAAACTTGTCAATGGCATAGACCACTGCAAGTAACTCTTTTTCTATGGTTGTGTAATTCTTCTGTGCATCATTTAGAACACGACTCGCATAATAAATGACGTGCAAAAGCTTGTTATGCCTCTGTCCCAACACTGCACCAATGGCATGGTCACTGGCATCATACATTAGTTCGAATGGCAATGTCCAGTCTGGTGCAGAGATGACTGGTGCTGTGACCAGCTTGGCTTTCAGGGTCTCAAATGCCTGCAAACATTGTGTGTCAAACACAAATGGTGTGTCAGCAGCTAGCAGGTTGCTCAGAGGTTTTGTAATTTTCGAAAAATCCTTTATAAACCTTCTGTAGAATCCTGCATGCCCCAGAAAGCTTCTGATTGCCTTAACATTGGCAGGTGGTGGTAATTTTTTAATTACCTCTACCTTTGCCTTATCCACCTCTATTCCCTTGCTTGAAATTTTGTGCCCAAGGACAATTCCTT
>NC_029772.3:46422835-46424518 GCF_000817695.3 Arachis duranensis | reverse complement strand
AGTTAAGACAGGAGCTGAATGAGTCTCCATATACTGAGAAGTCATCCATGAAGACTTCCAGGAATTTCTCCACCATATCAGAGAAGATGGATAACATGCATCTCTGAAAAGTTGCAGGAGCATTACACAGACCAAAAGGCATTCTCCTATAGGCAAACACGCCTGAAGGGCAGGTGAATGCTGTTTTCTCTTGGTCCTGAGGATCTACTGCAATTTGGTTGTAACCTGAATAACCATCCAAAAAGCAGTAATAATCATGACCAGCTAGTCTTTCTAGCATTTGGTCTATGAATGGTAAAGGAAAATGATCCTTTCTGGTGGCTGTATTGAACCTTCTGTAGTCAATACACATACGCTACCCTGTAACTGTTCTTGTAGGAACCAGTTCATTTTTTTCATTATGAACCACTGTCATGCCTCCCTTCTTGGGGACAACTTGGACAGGGCTCACCCAGGGGCTATCAGAAATAGGATAAATAATCCCAGCCTTTAGTAATTTAGTGACCTCTTTCTGCACCACCTCCTTCATGGCCGGATTTAGCCGCCTTTGTGGTTGAACCACTGGTTTGGCATTAAGATCACTTATAGACCGCCCAAGAGCTGTCTTGTGTGTCCTTAGCACTTCAATCAGTGCTTCCTCTTCTTGTGGATTTAAAGCAGAGCTTATGATCACTGAAAAAGTGTCACCCTCTCCCAGAAATGCATACTTCAGGGATGGTGGTAGTGGTTTGAGCTCAGGTTTGGGAGGCTTATCCTCTTCTTGAGCAATTTTCAAAAATTCTTTTGTTTCCTCTGGTTCTTCCTGCTCAGGCTGAACATCCTTGAAGATGTCCTCTAGCTCTAATTCTAGACTTTCAGCCATATTGATCTCTTCCACCAAAGAGTCAATAATGTCAGCGCCATGCAGTCATTTGGTGTGTCTGGATGCTGCATAGCTTTTACAGCATTCAACTTGAACTCATCCTCATTGACTCTCAGGGTTACTTCCCCTTTTTGTACATCAATGAGAGTTCATCCAGTTGCTAGGAAAGGTCTTCCTAGAATGAGAGTTGCACTCTTGTGCTCCTCCATTTCCAGCACTACAAAGTCAGTCGGAAAGGCGAATGGCCTAACCTTGACAATCATGTCCTCAATTATGCCTGATGGATATTTAATGGAGCCATCAGCAAGTTGGAGGCATATCCGGGTTGGTTTGACTTCTTCAGTCAACCCAAGCTTTCTGATAGTGGATGCATCTATTAGATTGATACTTGCTCCAAGGTCACACAGGGCTGTCTTGGTGCAAGCACCTTCTAATGTGCATGGTATCATAAAGCTTCCTAGATCTTGAAGCTTTTCTGGTAAGCTTTTCAGAATGACTGCACTGCATTCTTCAGTGAGAAACACTTTTTCAGTTTCTTTCCAATCGGGTGGAAAATGGGCGTTTAACGCCAACTTTTCCCCCTTTTCTGGCGTTTGAACGCCAGAACTGGGCAGGGAATGGGCGTTCAACGCCAACTTTCCCTCCTTTTCTGGCGTTTGAACGCCAATAGCATTCCTCTCTGGGCTCTTACTATCCTCAGAGGGATTTTGGATAGTGGTTTGGCTATCCTCTGTCAATTATTCCTTTACTGACTTTTTGCTACTTTGAGCAGTGTTATTCAGTGTCTTCCCACTCCTCAGTTGAACTGCTTGGCATTCTTC